>NW_026067900.1:9939983-10266329 GCF_014885135.2 Alexandromys fortis | reverse complement strand
TTCCCTCGGTTTGTGTTTTCTTCATTACTTCCATTTCATTCTTCAAGTCTTGAACCGCTTCCCGTACCTGTTTGATTGCTTTTTCATGTTTCTCTTGGTTTTCTTGGGTATCTTTAAGCGATTTATTCATTTCCTCTACCTTTTTGTTTGTAATCTCTAATTGTTTATGGCAGTTTTTCACCTCCTGCTTAAGGTCTTCTATTATTTTCATATAATTCACTTTTGAGTCGATTTCTACTAATTCTTCTGGAGTAGGATGTACAATTCTTCTTATTTCGGGATCCCTTGATTCTGATGAATTCATGTTGCCTTTTAGGTTGTTGGAGGAAGTCTTGCATTGGTGCCTTCCCATCTCCTCCTTCAAATGGAGCCAGGAGAGGCCTGATGTCTTGGTCCAGTCTTTGCCGTGAATGAGTCTCTGGGTGTATCTTTTCAGTGTAGAAGCAGGGACCGTCCCGTTTTGCTGGAACTCCTCAGCACCCAAACATGGACTACCGTCCAGATGGAGCTCCTTAGGACCGCTCTGGGTGGGTTGTGGATGCAAGCCTGATGACTCTCCTGGTGCCGGGTTCGGATCTCCTTGCTGCTTGGGTGGTTCGTGAACAAAGGACCTACCTAGCTCGGTGCAGGCAGGCTAGTGGGGACAAAGGATCTAGCACCCTCCCGTTTGCCCTGCCGATTCGGATTCGGTCCTAGAGCCAGAACAGGCTGGGCTGGGAGATGGTATGTGGTCAAAGAGGGGAGTCAGACGGAGGGGGGGCTGTTTGTTTGTTTTTAATGAGATATATATTTTTCTCTGCTCCCCTTCCTTCCTCTACCCTCCCCTTCAACCCTCTCCCATGATCCCCACACTCCCAATTTACTCAGGAGATCTTGTCCTTTTTACTTCCCATGTAGATTAGATCCATGTATATCTCTCTTAGTGTCCTCTTTTTTGTCCAGGTTCTGTGGGATTGTGAATTGTAGGCTGGTTTTTCTTTGCTTTATGTCTAAAAGTCACTTATGAGTGAGTACATATTATATTTGTCTTTCAAAAGAACAAATAATCTAATAAAAAATAGGGTACAGACCTAAACAAAGAACTGTCAACAGATGAATCTAAAATGGCTGAAACTCACGTATAATAATAAAAACAATAAGAAAATAGAGGTTGAAATACTGCTTTGATTGAAAAATTAAAATTATTTTAGAAATAATATGCTATATTAATACTGCATACTATCATTGAAATATATAGAAACAGGCTGTGGTATAACTTAATGACAAAATGCTTATTAGACATGTGCAAGGTCATGGGTTTCATTCCAGCAATGTTAAAATTAATTAGTAAAAAAGTAAATAAATGAATTAATACAGATTTCTTGATTACCCAATCCAGCTGCAACTGACATTTACTCACTGATTTTGGTGCTTAGATGTATTTCTGATTTAACTAAACTTCAGCATTCTCTAAAAAAAAAATATGAGCAGAGAAATGCTAGGAAAACACATACACAAAGAACTAATACTAACAAAACTATGAGTTTTAAGATGTATAATATGTGAAAATGTTATGATAAATATGTTTAGATAAAACTATTTTCTAATAATTGTAGCATGATTGTAAATACTTAATATAATGTAACCAAATAGTTTTAGCTAAATATTTGAGAAAAAGACCAGTACTTTCATGTTCAAGCCTTATGATGATCTCCAGCTATATATGCTTTGTGAAGGACAGAAGGCAATTAGGTGTCCCTTACGCCCTAGCTTTTCTTTCATGTTGTGTAATGACCTTCTGGATAGTCAACAGTCAAATTTGGAGGCTAAAACCAATGAATATACACGGATTAAAGGACACTCACCACCTGGCCTTTCTTTCAGGTCACCTATGTCCCCGGGAATGATGGAATACCTTTCAGAGTGTCCTAATCTGTGTTCTTAGCCATTCTCTTCATCAGAGAGCCTGTGAATATCCAAAAGTTGGATTCCAACCAGTGTATATTCTGTGAAGACAATGGTAAATATAAGGAAACATATCCAGAAATTTTGCAAGGAAAGACCATGACCCATCTAATAGACAGCAAAATAATGATAGAAGCCATTATTGGGGTACACCTCCCATGCCCCTACAAATAACTCCTGAGGCCCTTCAACTGATAATTATAAATAAGAAAGTTTAAATCTTCATCATGTACATAATTTTAATCACCAAACAGAGAAGTATAACCAAAGAGTAAAATGATCGGTAATAATAATACAAAATAAATTAAAACAGAGTTACAACAAAACAAAAAGAAACACCAATTTAATAAATGTGATTCAGGTATCACATTAAATCTTGGATCTGGGCTACTGGCATACCAGGTATGACAAGCCCAGCTATCTCAGCTATAGGACTAAGATAAGTTCTGTCTCAGTTTCATTTCTATTGCTACGATAAAGTAGTTCAATCAAAGTCAATTTAGAATAGGACAGGCCTTATTTGATTTATCAATCTAGTTTCATTAGTGCAGAGAAGTCAATGCCAGGAACTCAAGTAGTTAGTCATGTCACATTCTGTAGTCAAAAGAAGAGATAGAATAATTCAGTCACTTTCTCTAAGTGCCTCCTCCTAGTTTTCTTCACTGTTTTGTGGTTGGGGGCCCAGCCAAGGCAATGATGCTGCCCACAATTGGATGGGCCCTCTTACATCAATAAACAGCACAATCCCCCACAGATGTGTCTACAGGCCCACTTGATCTAGACAGTCCCTCAATTGAAATTTTCTTGCAGGTGCTCCTAGTTTGTGTCAAGTTGACAATAAAGCCAGCACACTCTTCACCTCTAATGTCCTCAATAGCTGTAATTTTGCTTTATATTTTGGTTTTCTTCATTGTTTTTCATTTGAAACTATTGGCTACAAACTCTCCATTTCTTCTTTCATATCTATCCCATCATTGTCTTGCTCCTGAAAAAGCATTCATTTGGAACTTGTTACATTTTTAATACTTAACCATGAGTAATTTTTTTAACAACCAAAAGTAAATAAACTACACAAGAAAGTACTCCTGTTAAGATCTTGGTGTGGCTTTCTTAACTCTTGTCCTTTCTGGGGTCATTGGATGACATACTATGTTATTCTTGCTTAAAACTGTGTTTTAATATTTTACTTGTGTCTTCTAAGATATTAACAAACAGAACTCCTCATGATACAGGGATTCTACCCAACTCTTACTACAAAAGATCCAAAGCCTCCTTTGCAGGCACTAGAGAAAGAACAAAGAGAGCCCTGTTTCTAGCCCCTCTTAGGCTAGAACTATCCTCTTTATAGCAAGAAAAAGTTTTAAACAAAATAAATTTTTCATCATCTTTCTGTTGTGTAGCAATTTCCTCTGAGGTTAACACCTCCATCTTTGAAGGAAACTTAAGACACAGGGTATTAAAAAAAAATAAAACAACAGGATTTTTTTTTTTCAAAACAGGGTTTCTCTGTAACATTGGAGCCTGTTTTAGAACTAGCTCTTGTAGACCAGGTTGGTCTTGAACTCATAGAGATCCGCCTGCCTCTGCCCCCCCCCAAGTGTTAGGATTAAAGGTGGTGCCACAACCATCCAGCCTAGGATATTTTAAGATATGACATTAACAAGGAGATAACACAACAGGGTATTCTAAGAGGAGATGTAACACTCCGACCTATAGGAAAACTAGTTAAGACAGGAAGTGAACAACTCAAAGCTGTTTCAGGAAGACTCTGAAACTGACCAGATTCATTAGGAACCTCATTTCCCAAGAGTATATAAACAGTAAAGCCTGCTGTAACTCCCAGCCCATCCCTGCTGCATGGAAGCAGCAGAAGCTAGACAAACTACCTATAAAAAATAAGATTCAGCCGTCATATTTAGAAGAGATGCAGCCAAAATAAAATACTCCCCAACCTGTTGTGCTGCCTTCAGGTTGTGCAGTGGGCTCCAGGTTTCCAGCTTTGTGAGCCACCATCAAAGGTGAGAAGCACATTGATAATGTTATTATTGTCTTTGAGAGATTCCGCAACCGTGAGAAATCCATCACCAGTATTGTTGTAAGCAACCCCAATACAACTCACTGGGTCACCATATTGGACTTTGATGGTATTGTACTTTGGTCTGTCATCACTTCCTTGTCCAGGGTGAGTAGAAGTTTGTTTATGTCTTCCCAGGAATAGCGTCTCATAACATCTGCTCCTTAGAAAGTTTTGAGCCCACAAGAGTCAAGGAAGTGTATTACAGGACTGGTGGGGGTGTTAGAATCATGACTAACATGTAAAATAGGGTAAATAACAAAAACAATTGGAAGCAATTCAGCCAGTGGAGTATATGTATGGGGGGAAAGCCACAATGTGCAAGTACAAAGCAAGCACGTGCTATGTAAGTGAGCAGTTAAGGGTCAGGAGCTTCAATGCAACCCCCCCCCCCATTCTTTTTTAAATAAGCTTTTAGCTAGCTCACTAGTCCACTCCCTCCTCTTGGGAGTGCTTTCCTTTTCTTAATAAACTGGTTATCTTTATCTTTATTTCCATTTCTAACAATAAGTCCCTAGTGTAATCCTTATCCTAGAACAAAAGGACCTGACAACTTCACTAGAAGCCCTGGAAATGCAAATTCTGATGTATCACGTAAGGACTAGCCTAACATCTCAGGCTGTGACTAAAGGAAATGAAATCATCAGAGCTCATAGATACTTGTCTGATCCTGAGCACTGGCACTAGCCACAAAAGGTGAGACATGAAACCAGGGTAGGTACCCAATGACAGATGAATGGATAAAGAAAATACGGTGTGTATATGTAATAGAGTACAGGTGTAATAGATAGGCTATCCTCTTCATCAAAGCAGACAATACCATATTAAACAAAATAAGCCAGCTATGAAAAGATAAGTGCTCTATGTTCATTGTGTGAAAACTAGAAAAGCCAACTTGAAAGTTGAACAGTGATTCCTAAAGATTTGAAGGGTGTGGTAGAGAAGAGGGTAGAAAAGAGGGAGATGGATATGATGAATGTCTGCCATATGCGTATTTGGATAGGATACATCACAATGAACATCACTGATATGCACAAGTCATGTGCTTGAAAATCCTGTCTGTGCAGCTGAATTAGTTTCTTGGAGACAAAGAACACATGTTTCATTCAACTTTGCAGTCTTATGATAACTGGCATTGGGCTTTTCCAGTAACCCGGAGCTCTGCTAAGTCTGAGAATAAAGCAGTCCTCGGCTGTTCCTTGTTACAGCTACGTGAACTGTAACAACATTCGCAGATGTCAGGATGATTTGAAGTAATAGGAGTGAAGCTGGTTGGCATCCCCAGAGAAGCCTCACAAAAGACCACCATCTGTGTGCGCAACAAGAAAGAGCGTTTTTGTTATCCCAGTATACTGGGGCTGGCCGGCCTGCACAAAGACAAGAGGGCAACAACCCTGAGCAAGATGTGGAGGCTTCTTTTAAACCCTATTAGGCGGAGTGTCTAAGGAAGTTAGGTCAGGTTAGATGTGATTGGCTTATGCAGATGGCAATCTTCATTAGTAATTCCTATTGTCTAAAAGTTAGTTAGGGGTTGTCTCAAGTTACATACTCCCATGTTTGGCAAAGCTTGGATATGTTTCAAGCTCTGTCCTTATTTGGTAATTCTCTTGACCTGGCCTACACCTGTGTAGGTGCTATTCCTTTCTCTCCTCCGTGTTGTCAGGGGCCTTAGTGATTAATGACCCTTTGTTCTCAGCCTCAGAAAGCAGGAAGCAGATCCCAGTAAGTCCTGGGCCTTCAGGACCTCCATGTTCTAATGCTTATCCTACCCTCTCAAGCTAAAATTCTATACAACAGAGAACAAATATTTAGCCAAATAAAAATCTATCTTCATAATTAGTCTAAATGAAGATTTAAAATGATAAAGACAACAAAAACAAAACATTGTCTTTTTTCTAATAGAAAGAATACTCATTAATTATTTGAGTTGGAGAAACAGAACACCTTGTTTTCAGGAAAAAAAATAAATGTGAAGCACTGTGAACATGGCACAGTATCTCACAGAGCAAGTGTCTGCTAGTTACAACATGCTTTAACATGTAGCAGACAGTCTCCATATACTGAAACAAATATTCAGTTGTTCTTTTAGGGAGGGTACATTAATTCAGTTCATTGTCACTCTCATTGTTCATTGCAATGAACAGTCGAAAAGTTTGTAGCTCAGTTTCCAATAGGCCATTTTCTGCCTATGCCACCACATGGAGCATTGACAATAAGAAACAGTTCCATTCTGACCACCTGCTATCACTAAATGTACTGATGACTAGAAATTTTCTTTACCACTATGGCTTCTTCAAATTCCAAGTTCTATGCTTTTAGTTTTCCAATGAACTCTGAACTAGAATCATTTTGTTTGATACTTTGGGATCTCTTGAATTGATCCTGTAAATGAATTGCCGGGAAGAGAATGAACAGCTAATTGATAATGCTGAGAAAATAACACTCAATCAACATGATTAGTGGAATAAAATGGAAATGGTTGCATGGCTTTTGTTATTACTGCTGAACATATGTTGGATAATATGCCTGATATATGTCAAATAAGCAATCATTTGAGACTCTTCTTAGCTAAGTGATGTCGCAAAGCATATCAAAGCATTCTAAATCTGACAATATGTTCAGTGGGGTTTTGAGATGCAGTCTATGAAATATATTCCACTGAAATCACTGTGTAGCTTCCTTTGGTTCTTAACCCAAAGGTCAGCACATGCAAAAACAAAGAAAGCCATTTTTCTCATCCTAAGCTTCCATTTCTTTCTTGGCAACTTGTACTTATTGATAGCATACAGTTGAAATTCTTCCCCATACTACAGCTCTATTGCATGCTCCTCTAATTTCTTATTTATCCTCAGGAAAGCCACATAGTACATCCGTGTGGTGTAGTTATCGTTAGCAACCTGGGTTAATGCTGTACCTATGTTTGTATCAATAACGCTTTGTGTTCAGTGTACTGTGTGGTTAGGTTTGACTGCTTGTAGTAATAAGCTGTATTAGACAGAGCACTATTACCTACTATTCTGTATGGTTATAGTGATATATACTAAAGGATAGTCAGATTTAAATTGGATTTATTTTCCATAATAGGTTTGACTTTTATATGAAATGAGGTTCATTACAATTAGGGGAAAGCATTAAGAAGTCTGAAATCTTGTTTAATTTCAACAATCAGATCTATGTCTGTCCATGAATTAACTCTATTGCTGAAATCTTGTTTTCATCATATAAAGTAACATGTCTCTAAAGTGACGTTCCTTACCTTCAGATTTTATTTTATATTGAGTTTTTAAACCTCTAATATGATAGCTGAAATTTTAACTATTGCTTTGCTCAATTAAATGGTAGTAATGTCTGATGACAGAAAAATGATTTTGAGTGTTTTCTTTTGCCTGGATAAAACTATAAAATGAACCAATCGTGCTTAGAGCATGTACTGAATGTCCTTTGACTGGTGTGTTGGTTTGATTTTCCTTTTAAGCTGAACTTTGAAGAAAAGTCAAAATCAAAAAACAATAGTCCTAAAAAGAATAAATATTTGACTGTGACAACTAGTTTTTTCAATTTGAAGTGAACTAGAATAATCTGGGAAGAGGGAACCTCAGTCTAGGAATTACCTCAATGTGATTGGATGTAGGCAAGTCTGTGAGGGCATTTTCTTAGTTATTGAAACAGGAGGGACCAGCCCACTGTGGACAAGACCACCCCTGGACAGGGTTCATAGGTTGTATAAAGAAGGCCACTGAGAAAACCATGCAAAGCAAACTGAGAAAACCATGCAAAGCAAACCAGTAGAGATTCCTCCATGGTCTCTGCTTCTGTTCCCGCATCATCCTCAATGATAGATTGTAAAGTGTGAGCCAAATAAAATCTATCATTACCAATATTATTTTGTCATGGTGTTGATTATAGCAACGGTAAGCAAACTAAGGCGTTAATGTACCTAAAAATGACCTCAGAGCCTGTAAGATGGCTCATCAGGAAAAGATAGTTGCCATCAGTCCTGACACTTGCGTTCAATCACAAAGATTCACATCATGGAAGAGGGAAGTGACTCCTGGAAGCTCTTCTCCACACACCTGACACATGTACACACCCACTCTAAATAAATACAACAGAAAATTATTTAATTGCTTTTTCAAAGATTTAATGATTTTCTGAAGAATGAGCTTCATGTAGGATAGCCAATTCCAAGTGGTTTTCTTTGGACACATGCACATGCAAGGAATGATAAATGGTTTCCATACATGTATTCCTATATGCATATAAATGTGTGTATATAAATTTGTGTAGCAATAATAATTAAATAATTATTTAATTATGAATTTGGGAAGGTGTGCATGGAAGAGTCCAGGGTGAGGGTGGTGATGTAGAGTAATGTGTGTGTGTATTATAATATGGCATACACACACACACACACACACACACACACACACATATATATATATATATATATATATATATATATATATATATATTTAAACACCAAACATTTTTGGTATTTATGAGTAAAGAAAACTTTTTAAAGACTCAATAAAATTCTGACCAAAATCTAACAGTGAAGTTAATTTGGTTTTCAGAATGTTTGTCTTTAAAATGTTCTATGATTTAGGCATTTGTATATTAAGGATCAAAAGTCAGAGGCTTGCTGAGTTCTCTGGCAGAAAAGGCAGGGATAGAGCCAGACCTTCCAGACTTTCCCTGGGGCTGAGCTAGAAGGTGAGAGTTGACAACTCAGACCTCCCCTGGCCACCAGGGAGAAACACCCACTAAGTCAGGAGTCTGTCAAAGCAGGATCTCTAATTGTATTAGGCAGGACTTATATAGGTTGTGATGAGGGTGGGACCCTTAGGATAGGTTGAGGCAGAGGAAGGAATAAGGCCAACAATATTCTGCCACTTTAGCAGTGGCTGGTCAGGTTTAAGTCAGGCTGTGCTGAGTCACTCATATGCGGAAGTCATGGCCAAAGACTGGTCTCCAAACTCGAGCTAGGCCCAGGAAGTTACACTGGGCCTCATGCCTGGGCCATAAAAGGACCCAAAGAGTCTCATGCAGGCCAGGTAAATGCTGCAGCGCTGAATTGTACACTCAGGAAGGGGACGGAAAATAACAGAGTTGAGCAGGTGTCTTTCATTGCTCTGAATACTGATCACAGACTCACGAAAGCAGAGTGGAGCCAGATTGCAAGCTGAGTTCTCTGGAGACTTAACTGAGCTGGAGTTTAACTGAAAAATATCTGTCACTAATTGGATTATTAATAAAAATTAAAAGACGAGGACATGAAGTTGGGAAGGAGACATTTAAGAGGACCTTGGGGGAGCTAGAAGAAGACTTTATGATATGATAATAAAATACTTAAAATTTTCAAAGGATATATCTAAAACTTTTTTTAAAAAGAACAATATATTTAAAATATTTTATATTTTTAAAGAATAATTTATTTTCTGAAAAAGTAAAAAAAACAACAACACAAAACAGAACTTGTGATTCAAGCTTAAAGATAGCCTCAGGGAAGCTTTGGGGAAGTAGAGTGGGCTTGGCCTATGTGCTTGGACTGGTCTTTCATGGATGCATGCTACCTTGAAAGGGGTCTGACTACTACAGCTGCTGGATATAGATAATACTTGAAGGTGACTGTTCTATTCCTATAGATAAGAAACAAGCCACTCCTGGAGAGGGAGTCGAGCTATGCTGTACAGTCCATAGGTTCCAGAGGATAATGGATGGAGCAAAGGCTGAGAGGTGTCAAAGGAGTATGTAGAAACAAAAATTGATTTTTATTTAATATTTACTATGTTCCAAACACTGACCTAGGCACTCTGTTGATAATCCCATTTGATATATTCAATTCTCTCTGTGTATAAGTGGCACTTCGGTTTTCAGAGAAGGGAACTCTTGTTCAGTGGACAGTCATCATCACTGAACCCAAGGTTTGGAAGGCAGCCAGAGCAAAGGGCTGCAGTCTGGGTTCTCACCATAACTAGCATAACTGCTGTGCTGCAGGGAGAGAAATTTCTGAGCATCTGGTGTCAATCCTAAATAGCACTAAACTTCCATTGCCTCTACTTCATTTCACACAGTATAACCCAACATCCTGATATTTTAATTTGGAGTCCTCATGAAATGAAATACTTAGTGCCAAACAACTGAAAAGACATTCTGGAATAAATTTGATAGTTAGATTGTTTGGGTTTCATTTCCAATATAAAAATTTTTATTACAAATACTAAAAATCAGAAAATTTTATATTTTGATATAAACCAAGATTAACATCTGGGTTTGGTGACTAAGTCAAGGAAAGTCTAAAAGTAGGGAAGAGAGTTGATTCAAGTTCTCACAGTCCAAAACGCTGTTGATATTGTTAGCATTTTATAGCAGTTCTGAGTGAACTTATATTTAACAAAATTAAAAATAAAAACCTCTTAACAGTTAAAAAAATGGATTTCAAATGGTAAGCTTCTGATGTTTTGTGCCTTTTGGGGAACCTTCAATGGCCTGAAAATTGGAGAAAACAGGTATTTTCTAGTGAGAATTGTAGTAAAAATATAGCTATTTACAAAGATGTTCTCCCTCCAAAGCTGGTGTAACACCAGATAATAATTTATATGAAGATTAATCTCTTTTTTCCTTTTAGTTATTTAAGCTGACAATTTATCATGCTAATGGAGAATTTTAATGCAAACTGTTATTTAAACACAAAAATTGAATACTATTAACCCAAACCTCCTAAATAATGGAATTTAAAATATGTCCTTAGAACAAACAAAAATAGATACAAATAAAAATGCCTCTGCAAGAAAGAAACTGTCCTTACTACTCCCTGTGCATTGTTTTCTAGCAATTTTGTCGACATGGAACTAGGGCAGCACACGAGGCACCTGAGAGGTTAACGAAAGGCAGTCCCTCCCCAGTCATTGCATGGCATCGTGCAGGCTTCTCTGGCTGTGTGAGATACCTGATTTCAAGGTCTATTGACTCTTAATCAGTAGAAATGCAACAGGATTTAAACCTTAACTTTTACACTCATCTATCCCATTTACTACTTGTTTTATCAGAAAAAAATCTGACTCATCTCTAACCTTCAGCTTTTTTCATTTTTAACTATTTTATTATTATTCTTTGATACAATATACACTATCCCCTCCCTCCACTCCTCCTGGCTTTTTCCTAAAAGAATTTTGGTTGAAGAACTTTTGTTAGCACAGAGCAGAACCTTTAGTGAGAAATCCCTCTTAAGGGAGCTGAGCACAGAAAAACAGCAGAAAAAGTTGCATCTGCAGGGAAATTCCCTTGGGAGTGGAACATAAAAAGGAGATTGGTACATTTCCCCTTTAGCGGAGTGAAGCAGAAGTAACATCTTGGGCCAGAAGTGATCAGAGCAGAAGAAACCAATAGCTCTGCTAGGACGTTCCCTTTGGGGAATAAAGCAGAGCTCAGCTAGACCAGCTCTCTCTTGGAGAGGAGCAAGATTGCTACATCCTGTAGAGAGACTATTACAGACAGCACCCCACCTTCAGGTATTGCCTAACTTACTGACACAAGTCAGGCTATCTTTCCCTTCAGAACTGTAACATTCCCAGTAAGACGAGTGAATTCCATGAGTGTGGGCCCACTGTCACACTTCTCTGGCTGTGAAGTGAATAAGAAAGCCTTATCTAATGGCATGGAATTCCCCAGTCAGAAATAATACTGTGTGAAATAACATGTCATGGGATAAGGCATTCTACAAACCCATAGATGCTGGTTTTGGTTAGAAACACTATGTGAAGGAAAAGAAAATCCATGACCAAAATTAATACCTACTTCCGTAAGGACAACGCTTTGTCTCATGGAGGAAGTGGTTCAATGCAGTCAACTTGATCACAGGGAAGACCCAATGAGGTATAGGTGAATACTTGACTGGCTGGTCACCCTGGCAAATGGTGCAGTATCTAGGACTTAGTGCTGGTCTCTGTTGTTGACAGATCAGGCATTTGGCAGCAGCTGTAGCCAGGTCAGCTTTGATGAGTGGAAGTCCATTTTGTTGATCCCATCTATAACTAACATTTCTGGCACCACAAAAGTTTAGATCATGGGCCAATTGGGTAATGATAGGTATGGGTGGGGAGAGAGGCTGACTGTTCAAAGTACATGATACCCTATCTACTTGATTATTAAACTATCTACTGAAGTAACCTTTTGATGAGCATTTACGTGCGACACAAGTATCCTCACAACCGTCACCCAATAGGAGAGATCTAGCCACATACTTCTTCCCCAGATGTCTTTCTCACCAATTTCCCAATCATGCCCTTTCCAAGACTCTGACCATTCAGTCAATCCACTGGTTACAGCCCATGGATCAATGAATGATTACACATCTGCCCATTTCTTCTTCCAAACAAAATGTGTGACAATATGTTTTGCCCAAAGTTCTGCCCACTGCGAAGATTTCCCTTCGCTGGTGCCTTTCAGGGTTGTCTAAGAAGGGGATTGTAATGCTACAGGTGACCACTTCTGCACTGATGGTGCCTGCAAAATGTGCAGAACTATCAATACATCAGGCCTTAATCTTCTCTTTCTCAGTCAGCCAATCACAGGGAGCACCCCATGAGGTTATAGGTGAATGCTTGGTGACAGACAGCATTGTGACAGTAGTAAAAACCTAAGGAATTTGGGTAACTTGTTTGTGCCTTCAGGACCTGCTTGGGCCCAACATTGTATATATCCCCAATATCGTATATATTGTGTATCTGGAGCCAGTCAATTTTATCATTAAGTACAGTGTTGTCCTTCACTATATTCTGAAGTGCTAGAAACTGGTTAATTTTATTATGTAGCTCATTCCTTTCCTTTGTCAGTTAACCCAGAGATGCTAAAAGCAACCAACAAGCCTCATCCTTATCTTATTTTCCCACAAACTATAAAAAGTTTTGCATACAGAGTTAACAAAGCTGATGCTGCCCACAATTGGTGAATCAGGAAAATTGAATGCACTTATTTCCTTAAATTTGTAATGGAGTTTATGCCATGGGCTTTCAGTACTTTCCAAGCTACCAGGAGAGGCTTCAACAATGTGAGGGCCTTCTTAACTGTAGGTATTAACAAATCGACAAACCTATTCTAAAATACTTAATACTTGTTGATCTAGAACCACTTCTGGCACCCAAATCTGTATTAGTCAGGGTTTCTTGAGTAACAGAACTTATAAATGAATTTCTCTATGCATGTGTAGAAAGGAGATTTATTAGAATGACTTATAGGCTGTGGACCAGTTAATTCAGCAATGACTGGCTATAAACAGAAAATCCAAGAATCCAGTAGTTGCTCAGTATATAACTCTGTCTGTCTCAGCTGGATTTTCAGTATATGCTGGAATCCCAAAGACCTAGCCTCTAATTCCAGCAAAAGAAAAGACTTGCTAGCAAGACAAGAGGAAGCAGGCAAAATGCAAAACCTTCTGTGTCCCAACTCATTTTATAGGGTTCCAGCAGAAGATGGGGCCCTGATTAAATCTAGATTAAAGGTATGTCTTCCTACCTTAAAGATTTTGGATTAAAAGAAGATCTTCTCACTTTAAATTACGTAGAAATCCCGCATAGGTTTGATCTTCATTAATCCCATATGGAGTCAGGTTGACAACTGTTAATAGTCATAATAGTAATACTGTTAGATCACAAGGAAATAAAACTAGAACTCAACATTGAATAACATACAACATTGAATAACATACAAGTATTTGAATACTGAGCAACTTAATTTTGAATAATCAGTTTAATTTTAAAGGAGTGATAGAGGTGGACAATTTAAATTTCCCAGAGTAAAATAAAAATGAGATCACAAATTCTAGAATACACCCAATACATGAGAAGAAAGGTGGTGGGTATATTTTCTCAAATCAAAAAGTAATATACCACCATGTACCAGGCCTCTCGCTTAGGCAAGACCAAAGATCACCACAGGACCAGCTTTTATACCCCAGAAATCCCACAGGTTAGTGAAGGTCACGTGCTTTGGCTCAAGTGGGATAAGAGTTCTCTGAGAGACCAGTGGTCCTAAAGTTCAGCAAGGCACAGGAGTTCTTACTTGTCAGGTTCAGTGGCCTTTATACTTAATTGAACCTATTGGTCACCCTGGCCCTGCGGTTCTAACTTCAGCCTCCAGATCTAAAGAATCCAAAGATTTGGATTCTTCCCTAAACAGAGTTCCCAAAGTTTGTTAAATAACTGAAGGAAAAGTAAAGTTATATTTAAAGTTGCTGAAGAAATAAGGGTTATTCAGGTCAAATAGAAATAGGGAAAGAAATTTGTGACATGTAGATTCACAATCATTCAGGAAACAGCATTAAAAATTGACAAATGGAAGGAATTACAAGAAATTAAAAAGTTTCTGTACAACAAATGAAAGCAGAATGAACAACCTACACAACAGTAAGACAATCTTCTAGGGTTAATATCCAGAACATACATGGAACTAAAAAAATTAATTTGCCTTTTACATTCATGTTACATTCTGTTATCTGGGGAAGCCATGGTAGGAACTAAAAATCAGGAATCCAGATGCAGAAACTGAAACAAAGTCCATAAAGGTACACACCACTTATTAACTTGCTCTCCATTGGTTGCTTTTTATATCCCCTCCCCCAGAGATGGCACTGCCCAAAGTAGGCTAGGCCCTCTCACAGCAATATTACAATATTACTCAAGAAAATATCACAACAGACTTGTTTATCAGCTTATCTTATAGAAGCAATTTGGCAATTGGGATCCCTCTTCCAAGGTGACCCTAGTTTGTATAATTTTTTTTTTTTTTTGGTTTTTCGAGACAGGGTTTCTCTGTGGCTTTGGAGCCTGTCCTGGAACTAGCTCGGTAGACCAGGCTGGTCTCGAACTCACAGAGATCCGCCTGGCTCTGCCTCCCGAGTGCTGGGATTAAAGGCGTGCGCCACCGTCGCTTGGCTTAGTTTGTATAATTTTGACGAAAGTAACAAGCACAGCTAACCACCAAAATAAAACCAACTTCCAATCAATAAATGGACTTATAATCTAATTGCATTTTTGAAAGAAATATAAATGATCAATTCACAGTTTTGAAAGTGTCCAAAATTGTGATCCATCAGAGAAATGCAAATTTGAGAGAAAAATAATAGAGCAGCAAGCTGTAAATCTTGACAGTTGCCAGGAAAACAATAAGAGATGTTAAAGAATGCCATGTTTTTGCCTGTATCTATGTCTGTTCTCTTATCTGGGTGTAACTGGAGCTTTTGTTCTCACTTTGCAGAGAGCCAAGGAAGGATCTCATGGGAAGGAATGAGAGTACTTCACAGACATCTTTGACAGAATTTTTTTTTTAAGGGATTCAGTTACTGGCTTCTCCATACCCTAACAGACGCAGGTAACAAATGCTGGTCTTTATCAAAAAATACCCATATGTTGCTTTCATTGTGTATGGTGATTATTCATTCACAACACGGTTTCAAGCCTATTTTCTGTTTCCAGCAAATGATTATCATAGTACACATGTATTACTCTTGGGTGGATCAATGACGATTGTAGCTCTGTATTGGTTGGGGTTATAAACATTGATTACATAGGAAATTCAAGGCAAGTAAGGATGGTGGTTCCATTGTTCTCTTAAAGGGAAGTTAGACAGGCTAAGTACACTAAGATATCAAAGTGAACTCATGGTGGAGTGTTGCCTCTGGCTCTGAGGCCCAGCACAAGTTCCAGTCTCTTAGGATGTAAGAGGGATTTTCATTACAATATTGTACAGCTAAATTCCTGATCATGAAGCAAGTGCTTCATCTACTGAACCATTTCCCTATCCCTTCTTTTCTCTAGTATTTTCCTTTAGTAATGATTTCCTATGTACATTTATATAAGAATGTTCTAAAGTGGTTGCTTAGCTCTTTCTGTTTAACTGTGGATGCAGCGTGCTCAACTGCCTGACATTCCTACCACCCTTCTACCTGTTACCTTGGACCCTATCCCTTCTCAAAATAACTCCCTTTTCCCTTCAATTGATTCTATTAGGTATTTTCTTACAGCCTCAAGAGAAAGAAAGCAGACAAGAAAGCTGTGAATTAGAAAGCCCAGCTGGAAGTCCTCTCACAAAGACTTTCTGCCAGCTGCTTAAATAAGGCTACCTAGGAAAGAATAGCAGAAACTGCAAGGAATTTGCTACTGCTCACACACACCTGGCCAGGTGGACCAGAAGAGACCTTGATGGGGTGTGACCCAGAGGGAACTGTAAAGGGAAGGGCTAACAATGCCCTTTCCCACCCCCACCAACCCATGAACTCTCAATGATATGAATGCCTGCCCAAGAGCTGCCATGCTCATAATATTTGGCATGCCCAAAACACAAAACAATCAAAAAAGGATGAGCATCTGTCAAGGTTCTACCACTAATTGAAAAGCTATTAGCCGTCAACAAAATTACAGAAGAGTTCATGACTTTAAAACCATGGTGGAGTTAACACAGGAGAAAGAGTTGGAAGTAGAAAAACATGGTATGGAGATGATCCAAATATGTGTACTAATGTATGAAATTCTCAAATAAATAAAAATATTTATTTAACATTTTTTCTCAAATAAAAATTGTTCTCAAGAATTAAAACATTAACAATTCTTTTTCAAATGAAAATTTTGCTTTTCACATTATATAATTAATGATTCAAAATAATTTAGAAATATTCAGAAATAACTTCAACTTTAAATTCATGTAAAATCTCTAAATAATGTACTTCAAAGCACTTAGTAGATAGAACACTGCATATGGTTTTGGAATATTATCTTCTCAAATGTGTACTTAGAGTTGCTAGTCTCTTCAATTCTGTAATAATAAATTATTCAGATTTTTAGAAGTCAGCATTAATAGTAATTTTGTCCATGTGCATAGATAAAATCTAAAATCTTCTGAAAATCAACACACACCCATAACTACTGAGGTTCCTTGTAGAGTATTAAGCAAGTACTATCTTTTTTTGTCTAACGGTATAGTGTCAAGTTTTAAAAAGAATATGGAAGTATATTTGAATTCAATTAATTTTCTTCATATTATCTATTCCAAAAATAGTGTATTTGTATAGTACCAAGCCTTTTTGTGTGTCAATTTTAGTGCTTACCAGTCATATATAGAGAGAACATGCTTGAGGTGTAATCCAGGGACACTACAAGGAGTTCCAACAACTTCTGGTTATAAGCAACCTGAGCTGTGGGCTATGCCTCCTGACCTTTAGCACTTGAGATACAAGACAAGATGCTCTGTGACTTTTAACCTATGACAGCATGGCATAGCTGGGCGCCGTCATCTATGCACATGTCCATATGCCAGCATTTTGTGATGAAACCTAAAACGCCGAGTGAAACAGAATTAAAGGGGTATGGACAGGCATGTAAAGTGAGGGCATGCTCTTTGAAATGGCCACCTTGTTCCCAGAAACCTCTGGGAGGAGAAATGGAAAAAAAGCATAGGAATGGGTATCTAGTCATATTCAATAGAGGGAAGAGGAGGACCCAGCAGTCTTATAAAATACCCCAAATACTGTTTGTTCAGTTGATTTCCAAACCTGGGCTTCTCCCAACCCAAACATACAGCTATTACTTTTCTTTTCTCTGCATCCTGGTCTTTATTTCCTAACCTTTCAATTTGTTGTTCATGCCAGAGAATAAACTTCTCTAGATAACTACTAGATAAGGGCCCTTGTTATGTGAGCACACACATGTTCACAGCTGGAGGATAGCCTGCCTTACTGCATTACACTGTATTGTGTACTGGCCATCCACTAATCACTGCTTGGCCTATTAGCTCTAGCTTCTTATTGGCTAACTCTTACATATTAATTTAACTCATCTCCAATAATGTGTGTTTCGCCATGTGACCGTGGCTTACCAGCTAAAGTTCTGGCATCTGTCTCTGACGGAGCTACATGGCTTCTCGCTGACTCTGCCCTTTTTCCCGGCATTCATTTTAGTTTTCCCTACCTAGCTCTTTCTGCTTTGCTCTGCTATAAGCTCAAAGCAGTCCTTTATTAACCAATGGTATTTACAGCACTCAGAGGGGAATCCTACATCACATGATTAAAGGAAGAGCAGCAGAAAGCACTGGAAAGGGAGTTATAAATAATGTCTATAGACTAAACAATACATGGTAGATACTTACTTATAACACAAAACAACTTTACCTATGACTCAAGTTAATAACTATAGGATGAGTACAAATGAGCAGATGGCAAGCAAAGGAAAAGAAGAAAAGTAATACACATCAAGTTTCATGGTTTCATTTTGTTCTGCAAGAATGAGATAAGGAAGTGACACAGTTAGACTCAGCATAATGATGGGATTCATTTTCCCAGTGAAAGGGTGAGCACCCGAGAGATCGATGCTTCTCCATTCCTTATGTGTTAATGAATTTACTTTTGAAAAAAACTGATTTATAATCTGATGAAGTCAAGGGCAAATGAAAAAAAAACTTTGATATTTATGAATCAGATGGTGCCAAGCACGAAAAAAGCCATGGAAGTGAATGCGGTCATACATTTTAAAACATCTCTATTATGACAACAATTTTAAGAAATAAATCTTGAAATGTTCCAAAGGAAAAAATAATACATGTTCAGACTTGAATGCACAATGAGACATTAGCTAAGTACAAGACTGGCAGAATGACCTGACATAAGGAAAGGAGCAGCGATGATAATTTTGCAGTTGATATGCTATGTGCAAAGGAAGAAAGGAACGTTAGGACATGATATTCTTTAAGACAAATGAGCCTCAAGGAAACACTGTGAAATGGAGCAAGTTGCAAGCATGCATCTACCAAAGCCATTTGTCCCCCTTAGTTTATCCAAATATGAGAGCATTATGTTCTTCCTGATGTAAGTAGAATATTTCCCTTCCGAAGCATAGAATGCTGTTTCACTCTTTTTAAAGAAGTGTCCCTAGTTCTTATTCACAATGAAATAGCAATTTCCTCTTTTGAGGAAGTATTTTCTATTGATGTACCTAATGCCCAAATATCTGTAACCACCTGCTTTGTTTAGTAATGCTGCCTAAGACATAAAAGTAGTTCGTCTGGGAGTACTTAAACCCATGGGCTAGATATTTATTCATTTATTAATTTCATAATGGGCCAGTAGTCATACACTGTGAGAATCCTAAACCAAGAAATTAATGTAAGAATGCCCAACCTTAGTAACCCACAGGGGTACAACCCACAGAGCTGTATGGGAAAACCATCTGGTGTATGTTTCTGCACTTCAGAGTGTGGTTCCCAGAATGATCTCACAGAAATTCCAAAAAGATTCAATAAAATGGAGCAAGAATTTGATCATTAGGAGATTTAAAAAAGTCTGTCTACTAAGGATAATTAAAATACCCAGAGACATAAAAAAAGCAGGCTAAAAGTAGAAGACAAGAGCATTAAAGAGGTAAATGTGTTTTTGCTTTTATTTTAAGAGCATGTATGCTGTGTGTGCCTGGCACCCGCAGAAGCCAACAGAGATGTTGTAAACTGCCCCAGAGGTGCTGAAAACGGAACCTGAGTTCTTCAGGAGAGTAGCCAGTGCTTTTAACCACTGAACCATCTCTCCAGCGCTGAGCTCAACTTGGAAATTAGTTATCTGAATTAAGGATGGGGACTTGAGACTTTTAGAAAAAAAAAAGAATACTGATGGTACAACAAATAGTTATATAACTAGTTACTTTCCTTCATTATAAAGTCCCTATGAAAATAATTTTGCAAAAATGTAAGCCATCTGGGAGAGTTTTAGTCTCTTGACAGACTCCCATTTACTCTATGACTTCCTTCTTTCCAAGGGTACTGTGTTTCCATGGACATCAAAGCTGTGTATGAAAGGTGGGAGCTAAAGACTGGTCCCTCATTGGATTTCAGAGCAAGATCTTACCTGTGTATCACTGTGACTTTGTGTTACTTGAAAAGTGCACACACAGGAGAGAGAGAGAGAGAGAGAGAGAGAGAGAGAGAGAGAGAGAGAGAGAGAGAGAGAGAGAGAGAGAGGCCGACAGAGATACTGCCTATACAAACTCAGTTAAGCTGCTACAGTCCCTTTCCAGCTTCATGAGACCAAATGTAATTCTGTTACAACATACAGAGCAACTAAGTTGAATTTCTGCAGACTCTGCATTTTCAAGCAATAAAAGAGAAATTTAAAGAATTGCGTAATCAAAAAGTTTTAGGACATAGGTCCTTTTCCAAATTAAGCACATGCACACCAAAATATGAAAAAGTTAATTTTTGTATTCTCTCTCTTAACTTCAGTAGAGAAGATAACATTTAGCTAGCTCTTTGAAATCTTAAACACATAATTTATACAACATTTTAAAATCAAAATTACATTTGCTGCTGCAAGAAAAAGCATTAAATTACAGTCCAATCAGGACTTGAAGTGTTCTGTGATTCTCTTAGAATATTTGATTAAAAAATAGACGCAGGTGTAATCAATAATGCATATACATTCAATCAAGAAACTTAATTTTTCTCCTTTAGTCTTTTAATTGAAACCTCAAAGAGGAGCGTGTTTTTAAAGTTCTGTTATGCCAAGAAACTAGCTATTGCTCTGCTGCTATGTATTTTTAATGTCCCTAACAATTTTCTTTAAAGGAAAGATGTAAAACATTGTTGCTCATGAAATATCCATCTGTGTATTACATCAATGGAATAAAAACAAAACTGGAAGTTCTGTTTCCTCTGTCTGTTAGTCATGCTATTCAGGGATGGGAAAATATGCCGACATTTTTTTCTCATTTTCTAAAGGGGCGTGCCCCCAGGCTGCGGGAAGCTCAGTCCATGTCAAGTCAACTTATGTTAAATGGATTATACTCTTGGTTAGGTTCAATCAACACATCCCATATTTACAGATGAAGATGTGAAATGTGTAGTGGACATCTATATCAGAGAAATACCCTAAGCTTGGACAATTTCTGTGAATGCTTCCCCTTTGTCAACCTGTGTCCTTATTCTCACAGATGTTGGAACTTCTCTGGTGTCAGTCATGGAAATCTCCCTTCTCCTGACGTCATTATCTCCTAAAGGCTCTACTTAACACTTTCCAGTTGAGAGTTGAATATTAGGGTTTGAGTCCAATATTCTGTCTCCTAAAATCATTCAACTAGCAGAATATTTATTATTCACTATTAGTGATAAAAGATGAAGTGCAAATAGACACATTCTCCACATCGATTCCAGCACTCCCATGCAACACCAGCAAGGAGTTTGCCTATTGCAGATTTGGAACAGGTCAGCCCGGCCAGATCAAAAGCATGTTTTAGAAGTCATTAATGTCAGGTAATGCACGAAGCACACACGAGGTGGAGGAAGATATCTTGGGTATCGTTGCGGGTTCAGATACACAGATTTAATGTACTATCATTAAGAGCAGATATATTTTTATTTTAATTATAATTAAATTTATTACAATGATGTAGATTAATTACAATTAAAATGAATTGAAAAATTATAAAACAAGAAAAAAAATATCCAGATGTGTTCGGCATGCTAAGATTCCCTGAAAAAGCCACGAGATAATGCTGATGTGCAGAAACATAATATGAACTGTCTGCTGGAGAAGGAGACTCTGCACATCAGTGAGTGGGAACAGGAGTTACTTTGAAAGTGAAAGAGATTAAAACAACCCTGTACAAATGGCTTTCATCTCCAAATTTGGTCTCCAGACCATCTGCCTCAGTTAGAAGCCAAGATGGGTGAAACAGAAGAAAACTCACATGCAATAACTGGTTACAACGAAAGTACCAAAATGTTAGCATTTCTTTTTCATTTGATTGGAGCCTGGCCTTGTATACAATAACGGGGGTGTGTTCTGATATAGTCAGTAATGGTGAAGTAGAAGAGAATCCCTGTAGGCTAGCTCTGCATGAGTGTAAGTGAGGCAGGTGATTGGGGGCGAACATGAAAATGGTAGCTAGATTCAGAATGTCATAATCTTTGTGAAGAAAAGACAAGAATCCTCAGAAGCTGCTAGTGTGCCCTGAGTTAGTATGTATCAGATAGAGCACAGTAGTATAAGTCACTGAGTTCCCTGAAATCTCTTTAGATGACTATTAGAAGTATACTTCATGCATTGTATACTCTTCTACCATTTTTCAACAAATGTTTGTCCCTTCGTGAGAACTGATTTCTGGGAGATAAAAGGAAATAAGAAAGGAAAATTCTTGAGAAAGCCAAACTGATAAGCTCTACTCCAATAGATAAGACTTGGATGAGATTGTTCTGGGAAAAAGCATACAAAAGCAAAACAAAATATTTAACACATTGATTCCAAAGAGTCATGTATCAAGAACAATGGTGACAAATTCATAGGAGCAATCCAGTCACAAGAAAGTTGAGGACCATTATCAGCTCTCAGCTTCAAATAGTGTTAATAAAAGTGTCAATTTTTCAAAGAGTAAAAGCAAAAAGGAAGACAAGGAAGAAAGTATGGGACTTCAACTTCCCCTTAAAGTCACCAAACCTTGGTGACTTTCCAATGTGGACATCTAAATGGCTGCACTATTCATGACAAAAGTGAGATTCTATATCATGTTTCACATATGCCAAGAAGACAGAATGGTGAACTAAGTACTGCCCAGTATGCAAATAACTTCAAATAATTATATTAACTTATTTCACCTATTAGAATTATATATTTCTAATAATACAACCTTAAAATTTACTTAGACAACAGGGTTGTGTTTTTGTTTATATATATGAAAGCAATATAATAGCTTATGTAAATATGTTTTTCTGTGTAAATTATCGACCTTAAGAAGAAGTACAGTGGATATCTCCCTTCTGTTTATACTTTATATATTTGTTTAAATGTCATTTACCTAAGATATATACCATATCTTTTATACTTCAAATAAGTTTTACCTTTTTGACATTGGAGAACATACTATATTTTTAAACATAAGGAAGTTACTTAAACCTAACTATTCAAGTACCTTTCACACAAGGAGGAAAAGGAATAAGCAGAAGATATAATGTTTTATTCCCAAATGCTTGAACCTTTAGTTTCTCCATTTCTCTTGCTAGTGTGTGTTTCATTAATTAAAAAGGAATATAATAGGGGAGAAGGAAGTGAAAAAAGAGAAGGAAAAGTAGAAAGGAGGAGGAAGAAGGAAAGAGAGGGATGATTATATGGGCAAGGGATGTTCAAAGATGTAAGTATGGGTCCAAGGATATGAAAATGCATCGTAAGGCCGGGCGACAGTGGCGCACGCCTTTAATCCCAGCACTCGGAAAGCAGAGGCAGGCGGATCTCTGTGAGTTCGAGACCAGCCTGGTCTAGAGAGCTAGTTCCAGGACAGGCTCCAAAGCCGCAGAGAAACCCTGTTTCGAAAAACCAAAAAAAAAGAAAAAAGAAAATGCATCGTAAGTTTAAGAGCACATGTCACAGTGTTTTAACAAAGATAAATATGAGACATGTTTCATAGCAGCAGTGAGCTTGGATAATCTTTAAGTGCATAGTAGAGATGAGTTTCTTGACCTAGATGCTTCATGGTGAGGACCCAGACCCATTGAACAGTGTAAGATTAACCATTAGAATATCACTGCCTTTGAAAGAAAACTATGGGGAATTGAAAACTGGAAAAAATATTGGAAGATTGTTAACTGGACTTCAAAATAAAATGTGTGGGAATAAAATGTTCTGTTAAGAATAGCAAACAATAATGTCTTAAAAAGCAAGTACAGTCTACAATGGACAGTCATTGAAAAGTATTTGGATGACTATTTTTTACAGTGTGTGAAGTTTTTTGATCTGCTGCTGTCTTTCTCAATTTATTTCTTTGGTATTTTAAAGTTATATTTATATAGGTCTTCCATTTCTTTGGTTATGGTTAGTTCCGTATGTGTGTGTGTGTGTGTGTGTGTGTGTGTGTATGTGTTTGTGTGTGTGTGTGTTTTGTCTGGTATGAATGAGTTTGTTGTCCTGATCTCTTTTTCAGTATGTTTTTCATTAGTATATAGAAAAGATATGACATTTTGTGTTAATTTTTGATTCTGCCACTTTGCTGAATTTTTCAGCTCTAAGGATTTTTTTTGGTGGAGATTTTATGGTTTCTTAGATAAAGAATCATATATAGATAAAGATAGATAGAGTCATAGATAAAGTATCTTTTCGTAGTTGCACTGTCTTTTGTTCCTTCTCTTGCATTAATGCATTTAATAAAACTTAAAACATTGTATTGGACTGAAAAAGGATAAAAAGAATGGACACCTTTGTTTTGTTCCTGATCTTAATGAGAACTGTGAGATTTTTAGTTTTTCTTCATTTTAACATGATGTTAGCTGTAGGTTTGTTGTCTAGAACCATTATTAGTATATAGTGATTATTCTATTGTTTCCATTTATTCCTAGTCCATCATCACTTTTTTCATGATGGATATTGAATTTTGTAAAAGACTTTTTCTTTATATAGTAAGAAAGCCATATAATGATGGTCTGAATATGTTTCTATGGAGGATAACATTTATTGATTAATATTCATATTGAACCATTCTTGAATCTCTGCAATGAAACTCATTTGTTTGTGGTGAATGACCTTTTTAATAAGAACATGAATTTGGTTTCTCTGTAGTTTTGAAAAGATTTACTTATTTTGATTTTATGAGTATAGTGTTTTGCCTGCATTATACAAGTGCACCATGGGTATGCCTGGTACCCATGGGTGCCAGAAGAGGGCACTGAATAATCTGAATCTTAAGTTATGGATACCTCTGAGCTACTATGTGGGTGCTAGGAAACAAACCTAGGTCCTCTGCAAGAGCAATCATGCTCTTAACTGCTAAACCATCATAAGTCTTAGTTTGGCAGTATTTTATTGATTCTTTTTTAAAATCTATGTCCATCAGGAAGTTCAACCTATAAATTTCCTAATTTCTTTTGACTTTATCTGGTTTTGGTATCAGTGAAATGTTAGTTTTATAGAGTGAGTTTGGAATTCTTCCTTCTCTTTCTATTTAATGAATGATTATTGGTAGTAATACTTCTCTGCATTCTGGAATAATTATGAAGTAAATCTATCTGATTCTGAGATTTTTAGGAGATACTTTTGTTACTACTTTGTTTTTGGGGGAAACTTTTTGTTTGTTTTTGTTTTTAAAGGAACAGAGCTGCTACAATGAATGAATATACATACACAAATGTGTGTATGTGTGTGTGCATGTTGTAGAATATTTGTTTGACTGTGCCAAGAGGAGTTGCATTTGTTTAACTATGTAAAGATGTGTTGCATTTGTGTAATTATGTAAAGATGTGTTACTCTTTTACTTTTTCTCCCTAAGACACCTGGTTGCTCTAATAAAAAATAAATGGCCAATAATGAAGGAGGAAGTATAGCAGGACTTTCAGGCAAGGAGAGAGCAGAATAATAGGACATACAGAATGAAAAAAAAGGTATAAAGGACCATGGCAAATGGAGATGAATAGAAAGAGATTAAAGTAAGTTAAAAGAACTACTGGGAGAAACCTAACCTAAGGCTAAGTGTTTATAATTGATAATAAGTTTCTGTGTCCTTATTTGGGAGCTGGTTGATAGCCCAAAAGAAATGCCAGTGATAAATGGCACCCAATGTAGGGCCCAAATTTTCACACAGGGCCTCAGAAAACTAAAACAAAAACCAACAAATAAATAAACCACCCCCCAAAAACAACTAACCAAGCAAATGATACAATTTCCTTAAGAGACACTACGAGGCAGTGGAACAGTTGAGCAGCTGGCATGCTAAGTAGAAAAAGCAAGCTAAGTAAAAACACCTGCCACATAACAAGCACCAACTTCCTAAAGCTGAGGTGATGAATACAGCTTTATTTTTACTATCTTTAAATGTATGACTATCTATACTCTTTATATTACCTTTACTGTCTGTTTACTCTTTTTCATCTCTCTCCCAAGCCTATATATATTTATCCAACACTGTGACCCATTTAGAGTTTATTTTCCATTTGAATCTGTCTTTATTGTGTATCTGTAATTATTTTCTGACCAGGAGTGCACTTTTTTCTTTTAAATGTCAAGGAGACATGGCTAGGACCAACTTTGTGGTCCTGATTGTTGGCTCTGCCTAGTCCAATGTGGTGGAGGTATGTTTGCTGCTCTAACTCCAGAGTCACAGAGTCTCTGTCATCATTAAGCAACTAGCAGCATGCTGCTCACAAATACCATTTATGGAGTCAGAGTTCATGATGCCATCACAAATGAGAAAGCCATCATTTCTTACGCTGAGTCAGTAAGCTTTCTGGTAAAGGAACCATGATGCTCCTACTTACAAACAGCAACAGCCTATCTGAAAAAATGTGGCTACCAAGAAACTACTCTTAACTTTGTTCTTTTGTGCCTAGAATTCTATTTTAAGCTGACTCAGGTTTTATGTTCATGTAGTTGCCCCATGTTAGGTACCAATCTCTTATTAGAGGCTGCTCATTTGTATTCTGGCTGCCCAGATCCCAAATAATCACACTGAACTATATTAATTGCATCACTGCTTGGCCAATGACTCTAGTGTATTCCTAGCTAGCTCTTATACCTTAAATCAACCCATTTCTATTAATCTGTGTATTGCCACATGGTTGTGGCCTACCGGTAAGGTTCCATCTGGCATCCGTCTGTCTCCTGGCTTCTCTTTGACTCTGCCTACTCTCTCCTCCTCTCTCTGCTTGAAATTCCTTTCTTGCCCTATTCTTCACTGCAATAGGCCAAAGCAGATTGTTTATTAACTAATGGTATTCACAGCATACAAAGGGGAATCCCACATTACAAATGACCCAGGGAATTTTGCTATTTCTTTTCATATTCATTGAGTGGTTCTTTGTATCTTTTTTAAATTCCTTGATAAAGCATATGATTGTTCTTTTAAGCTTTGTGTCTGGGTGTTCTTCTAGGTAATTCTCATTGGGGAGTATTTCTACAGGGCTGGTGGATTTGGGAGTGTTTTTGTGTGTCTGGGGAGAGTCATACTGTCTCAATCTTTCATATTGTTTCTGCAATTAGACCTAGGAAAATAAGTTTCTTGTGTTGCTTGTGTATTTATTGTGGCCAGAGCAGGGTGGGCTGGTACACAGGGGGTGCCCACCTGGCCCAAAACTGCAGGTTAGGAAAAACACAGGGGTGCTCAGCAATTGGATGTGGGGAGCTTGATGTGGGAACCAGGAGAAGTCTTAAAACAGGGAACTGGGCAAGGTGCAGACAAGGAAAGGTCAGACAGATTTACCAGGTTATGCTGGAGCACAGGATATGTAAACCTATTTGGGCCTGGAGGATATATCTGGTCCAAGAAACATGTGAGTTGGAAGTTATTCTATGGAGAAAAGTAAGTTACATATGTCTGCACCACATGTGTTGAATGGAAGGTCCCTTAATATGAAGGATGCAAGACTTGGTGAATTCTAAAGGCAAGAAGAGAATCTGGAGAAAGTTGGAGTTATAATAAAAGGAGAAATGGAAAAAATGGAGGGGGGGCACAAGAGCAACACAGAAGGAGGGGCATGGAAAAATAAAGTAAGTATCTTTGAAAAAGCCATAGAGAAACAGTATATATTTTATTATTATATTATATATTATATCTATAATGTGAAAATGAAGTTATAATGAGGTGATATATAAGTATATATATATCAATATATATCTATATCTATGTCTCTATTTCTTTCTCTATATCTATATCTACATAGTGAAGCTATTTCATTTGAGGTGGTAATGGTCTCCCCAAGAGTCATAGACTAACAAAAATCCCCATTATCAAGTATTAGTTAGAAACTTCCCAATATCCCCCTTGATCTGTTGGTCGGCAAAGTCCAAGCAAGTTACAAACAATATAATGTACTGCTATTGTCCTTGCTTGCTTTCCAGAACTTGAAGGTAAGTCTCTAGTCTACAGACAACACATTCTTCAGACGAAGGACTTGGCAGAATTGAGTTAGCAGTGATCTGAAAGCCTCCTCCCTGAGGACTACCTCTCAGTATATGGAACTTCTACGCAAGGTGCTAAGAATAAAAATCAATCAGTTGTCCTAATCAGTTGTAAAGTCCATGAATCACAGTGACCAGCATCCAAAATATCCACAAGGCTTCAATACTGACACATATATCTTGTGGGGAAAGGGATAAAGACAGCTGTTTAACTGGACTTAAGGTCAGCTCAATAGGAAGAATTCATGCTGGAAACTGAGCCAAGTACCTGCAGCTGATAAAGTCATTAACACTAGAGAAGAACCTATCACTACCGTTTTCCTAAACCAATATAATTTGTAACTGTATTCTAAATAACTATCTTTACTCTCACAGATAAGTGTAGCTCTCATCATTTATCAAAGAAGTTCTTTTTTGCATTAGCTAAAAACTAAGAGAAATACACAGCTATTCAAAACGCAGGGAACAAATGACCATGGGTTTCTAAAACTTTTGAAATATAGGATCTTGAAGTAGAAATTTTCCTTCATGTTTTACCCATATGTTTGGCCATAGTGGAAAAGTGATAGGAATCATTGATGTGAAGAGTTAGTAGATGACTCCATAAATAGCAATAGCGAGACTACAGCTGGTATAGATAATAGAAAATGAAGGCTGCAGGGTATGATAATCTCTTATGGCACTGTTAAGTCAGCTCCCATTGTTTCCTAAGCAGCTGTAAGTCAGATAAGGCATGGTTGAAATTGACTTTACTGATAGGACCAGATGTTAGCACAATGGCAACATCAAATGAAGGCTATGATGGGGTGATATCCAGGACTTTGACAGATCAGCAAGAACAGGAGTCTATGGATGAATTGTTATCCAACATGAGCTGTAACAGTCTAATAACACTAAGAAATAACACTAAGAAGTGCCCATCTCTGTCCATCAGACTTATAAAAAGCAGCAACAACACAGATTGTTGGGGATATTTTATATTATTAATTTCAATATGACAATGTGTGATTTGGAAGGGTTTTTTAGTTCTTCAAAGAAGCTAAGAACAAAGAGGAATATTTACTCATTTTGCTGTTATTTCAGCCCCATTTACCTTAAAATATAAGGTATATATATAAAATAAAAAGAAAGGGTGCACAACAGCTCAGTTTGTGAGTGGATTTTGAAGAGTAGTATTCTCTTCGTGGACATCTAATTATGTTCCTATATTAATTTCTCAGATTTCTTTTGTACATTAGACAAATTAAGATGGTTGTAATTTGAATGTTTAGAGATGAATTTTCTATTTAAAAATTTCAATGTTATAGTACAGAATAGCATGCTGTAGAGACAATAAGCTGTCTTATTGGCTTAAAGCTGGGCATTTGAACTTAGCTGTTCAACTTGGATGTAACTGGTAAACCTTCCCTTTCTCTAAAACAGAGACTTATGCCTCAAAATTGATTTTTCTGTTTCTAGTTCACTGTTGATAATGTATATGAAGCTAACCTGCTGTGTTGTTAGTTCATGCAGTTTATATGTGGTTGCTTTGCCAAACAAAGTTAAAGGAAAAAGGATTTTATGAGGACGTTCCACGTAGCTTTCCATACTGCCAGCAGTAATGTGCACCCCACCCAAAGGGCTCAAGGGTTCTTAATTTTTATTCTTGAAGATTGTTTCTTCCATTTTTTATAAAAGCATGAGAAAAATAGCTCATTTTCATTTTAATTTACATTTCCGTAATGATTAAGTCGAGCTTTGCTCATGTACCTGTTGGCTATTGTTATGCCTTCTTTTGAGATATGTCTATTCAATTCCCTTGTTCATGTTTAAATTGGATTATTCATTCTTCCAAGGAGGTGAATGCATTGAATGCTGTCAGGCAACCTCAGCTGAGAATTCTTGGAATTGGGTTGCATGGTAAAGAGAGAGAAGAAAGCTGAGATTTCTGGTTTCTGCAGCTTCCCTCTGTGGGTCTCTGTGTATCAGCACATATTCTCTGTGGATTCAGAGACAGCTCAATTACTCTTCAGTAACCTTGTTTATTCAAATTTGAAGGAGATTGGTGTTACCTACAACCAAAATATCCTTAATTAAGATCAAGCTGTAATGTATAAACACATCATTTCCCTTTCTTATTAAGAAAGGTCTCGTAAGGACACAGCAACCATCTTGTGTGAATGAGGCTAGTAATGGCACAGTCTTAGACAAGCCTGAGAGCCAGTACAGACCTTTTAAATCTCATTGGGTAAGTGCTGCCTGTTCCAGTTCTACACAAACCCAGCTCGGGCTTATGCAGAATCAAAGTCGCTTGTCCTTCCACTGAAATAAGACATGGAAAATCACCTTCTTTCCCTGAAGCATATTAGACCTGATGACCTTTGTGACCTCTAGGCTGCTCTACTTTTTCCACTACACAGCTGGCAGAGCCCCTTAAGCCATGACCTCATTCCCTAAACTAAGGGATTTTTTTTTTGTAGTTCCTGTGCTGAGTAGCTTTTTGAAACCTTCTGGGTTCGATAAATAGTTATTGACATAATGATTAAGCAAGAGAAGCTGTACCCTCCCCCAGGAAATTCAGAATTCCAGAGAATAATGATTCCCCCAAAAAATTCAGCCATGGGTAAGAGGAAGATTGTAGTGTGTATCCATACCCAAGGACAGCTGTTTCTCTTTGTTTGGTACTTTCTTGGTGCTAGAATTCATGATCCTCAATCTATTGACACCAGGGTTTTAAGTATGTAGAATAGATAGATTTTGTTTTCTTTTCTTTTCTTTTTCTCTATATCAAAAGGAAGGTCCCAGTAATACCTATATATTGCCTTTAAAATCACCTCACACCCTTCACTTCTCTGTATAGACTTATTTGTTTTTTTGCTTCTGATTATTCACCCAGAATAAATTATGACATACGGAGAAGCAAATGTGTATTAATTAAGTTTCTCTTAATTGACTCCATTTGGTCATAATTTTGTCTCAAGTTCCATCAATTAAATATTAAATATTTACTATATAAAAACAATATAACATACAAACAATTTAACTCATGCAAACTTTAACATCACCTCTTCTCAGTGACTCCCTTGTGTGCCTCCCCCATGTCACACTCCCTCCACCCCATCCTTGACCTCAACCAGCATGAAAAGTTCTTAGCAAAGTGGAAAATGTACTGCAAGAACACTTACAGGTCACCAACAACACTCACAGGTCATCAACAACACTCACAGGTCACCAAAAACACTCACAGGTCATCAACAACGCTCACAGGTCACCACCACTACTTTCCCCTTACATACAAGTTTGAGAAGTATTTTTGGACCCTTCATTTATCCTTGGTTTGTAAGTGATGTTAGTTGTCCCAGCATATATTGTACTGGTACTGTTGTTAGCCTAGATTTCTTGCTGACACTATCTTCCTAACACTGAGTTAGTATACAAATAAACTAATAAATAACTGTGTTGGTTAGGTTCTGTTTTGTTTGTTTGCTATGAAAAGACAATATGATCACATCAACTCTTGTAAAGAAATCCTTTAATTGGGGTAGATCACTTAGGGTTTCAGAGGTTCAGACCATTATCATTGTGATGATGAGCAGGCAGATGTGGCACTGGAATAGATGAAATTCCTGTATCTTGCAGCCAACAGGAAGCCAACTGATTTACTGGACAGTATCCTGAGCATAAGAAACCTCAAAGCCCACTCCTTTCTCCAACAATGCCATACCCACTCCAACAATGTCAAATTTCCTGATAGTACCATTCCCTATGTGATTATGGGGGTGAATTGTATTCAAATTGCCACATTCCATTCCCTGACCCCCCATAAACTTGTAACAATATGATAATGCAAAATGCATTTAGCCCAACTGAGTTTATAACAGTCTCAACAATGTTTAAAAGTCCAAAGCTCAAAGAGTCTTTTGAGATTCATGCAATCTTCTAACTGTAATCCCTGCAAAATCAAAATTTGAAAAAAGATCACTTACTTTCAACAAAGCACAAGGCTTACATTATCATTCCAAAATGTAGGGAAGGGAGCATAGTGAGGAAATACTGGACAAAAGCAAGGTCAAAAACCAGCTGGGCAAACTCCAAATTTTGTATCTTTGTGTCAGATGTGGAAGGGCTCCTCCGATCTCCAACTCTGTTCAGCTTTGTTGACTGTCACACACTTCTTTCCCTCAGGCTGGTTCCACTCTCTGTTAGCAGCTCCTTGAGACAGGTATCACCATGATGGGGAACCTGGTTGCATGCAGGTAGATGTGGTTCTGGAATATCTAAGAATCTTACATCATACAGGCAGTAGAAAGTCAATTGACACACTGGGCAATATCCTGAGCATAGGAAGCCTCAAAGTCCACCCCCAAAGTGACATGATTTTTCCAGTAAGACCATATGCACTCTAACAAAGCCACATCTCCTAATAAACTATGAAGTTATGGGGGTCAACTACATTCAAGCTACCACAATAACTGATTTCATATCTGCTACAAGGTAACATAGAATTCTTTTTTTCTATTTATTTATTTATTTATTAAAAATTTCTGCCTCCTCCCCGCCACCGCCTCCCATTTCCCTCCCCCTCCCCCAACCAACTCCCCCTCCCTCTTCAGCCTGAAGAGCAGTCAGGGTTCCCTGCCCTGTGGGAAGTCCAAGGACTTCCCACCTCCTTCCAGGTCTAGTAAGGTGAGCATCCAAACAGCCTAGGCTCCCACAAAGCCAGTACGAGCAGTAGGATCAAAACCCAGTGCCATTGTTCTTGACTTCTCAGTCCTCATTGTCCGCTATGTTCAGCGAGTCCGGTTTTATCCCAGGCTTTTTCAGACCCAGTCCAGCTGGCCTTGGTGAGTTCCCGATAGAACATCCCCATTGTCTCAGTGTGTGGGTGCACCCCTCGCGGGCCTGAGTTCCTTGCTCGTGCTCTCTCTCCTTCTGCTCCTGATTTGGACCTAGGGATATAACATAGAATTCTTTAAAGGTAAAATTTATCATCATTCTTCGACTTTTATATTTCAGGGTAATAATTTATAAGCCTCTATTTCTCTTGACAGATCTACAGAAGAAGAAACACTGAAGAAAGGTAAAAACTATGTTATATTGCCCAGTGTTTCAATAAACAGTATCCTTTCTTTCAGGAACATCGGACTTCTCCATGGTCTCTCTGAACTTTGCAATTGCTTTTCATATCTCCTTAGCTAGATGCCAGATATGAAATGGATCCAATAATCATTGCAAAATGAAAGTATTTTCACTACGTGCCTTGAAGCCAGTTGCATCTTAAATTGGTGAGAAATTCTGAGTAAGCCCCAAACACTGCAAGCTATGCTTCTGGACTGTGAGGAGCTGGAGACGTGGGGAAAGTTTCAGAAGGTAATGGTATCTGATGATTTTATTCAAACCTGCCTTTTCCTTAGAAATTCGTGTAAGAAGCAAATGTATGACATAGAAAGGGAGGGAGGAGAGGGAATGAGATGGTGGATTTATTAGATACCAGGGTTCAAGGTTATCTTACCTAAATTTGGATCCCCTAAGCTGTCCTATTCACTCTCAATGAACTCTGACAAAACAACATTTTTATCCATCTCTGTCAGAGAACATGACATGGCACAATGATCGAGACCATAGCTCAGGTCAGTCAAAGGCCACAGGTCATCCATGGGTATGTTGGGTTTAACCATCTGTTGTGTTTGAAACCTTGTGAATGAGAATGTTTTTATATGGAACGATTGTGCTTCAGACCCAAATGGGATGTCTCCATCAAATCCCTCCTCTCAGAGCTCTGGGAACCTTGCAGTAGAGGAAGCATAAAGAGTGTATGAGTCAGAGAGGATGAAGAAAAGCAAGAAAACAAGGCCTTCTAAATCCTATGATTGACGCTCCTATGAATTCATAGTGACGGAGACAGCATGCACAGGGCCAGCATGGATCTGCACCAGGTCCTCTGCGTGCATACATATGACGGCTTCCAGTTTAGTGTTTTTATGGGATTCCTGATTATGTGAACGAGTGTGTCTCTGTTTCTTGTGCATTCTCCTGGGCTTTTTTTGCCTTCTGTGTGTTTCTTTTGTCAAATTTTAATGTTTTAGTTTTTATTTTATTTTATTTTTATTGCTTGGAAGTCTCTTCTTTTCTAATGAGAAACAGAAAGGGAATGGATCTGGATGGGAGTGCAGATGGGGAGGAACTGAGAGCAGAACTGATAATCAGGATAAGTTATATGAGAAAAAATATTTTCAACAAAAGAAAAAAAAAGCACAAAAGAGTGTGTTTAGGTTCCAGCCCTACTGCTACATATTATTCCATATTCTTTTTTGAATCCGTGTTATACATGTATATCATGTGTTTCAGTCATATTCACCCCCCTCACCTTGTTTTGTCCCCTTACCCAGTGAAACCCTTCTTCTTCCCAATGTGCTCCTCTTCTATATTTGTGTCCTGTAGCTGGAAGTTTCTCTCATATCTGCCAGTTTCCTAAAAAACATTTAGAGCTTTGTTTGGCCTATTAGCTCAGGCTTTTTATTAATTTGCTTTTATCTTTTTTATTAGTCTATATTTTACCACAAGGCTTGTGGCTTGTTACTGCATACCTTGTTTCACCGGTGGCTGTTGACATTTCCCTCAACTATGCCTTCTTCGTCCCTGTATTCAGTTTAGCTTTCCCACCTAGCTATATTCTGCCCTGTCATAGGCCAAAGCAGATTCTTTATTCACCAATGGTAATAAAACATATTCATAGCATACACAGGGGCATCCTATGTCGGTATCCTTTATTATGACTCCCAGTTTTTAGGAGGGCTGCTTGCATGCTCATTGTTTAGGAATTATTCACTAGAACAATGGCTACACCACTGAAAACATTGACACTCCCATCCACAGGAACCTTTACTGTTAACCTTACTGTTAATTAACCTTACTGTTAATTAACCTTACTGTTAATATTTTCTTAGAGATGAGCCCTTTCCTTATTCATTAAGAAATGATGATGGGTATAAACATGGTGAACAGGTTTTCATGCAGGTAAAACACCCATGTTCTCTCTTTTTGGCGGGGGGAGCGGGGTTTTGAGACAGGGTTTCTCTGTGGCTTTGGAGCCTGTTCTGGAACTAGCTCTGTAGACCAGGCTGGTCTTGAACTCACAGAGATCCTCCTGCCTCTGCCTTCCGAGTGCTGGGATTAAAGGCGCGTGCTCCACCACCCCCAGGCCAAATATTTATTTATTTATTTATTATGTATACAATGTTCTGTCTGTATGCCTGCAAGCCAGAAGAGGGCGCCAGACCTCATTACAGATGGTTGTGAGCCACCATGTGGTTGCTGGGAATTGAACTCAGGACCTTTGGAAGAGCAGGCAGTGCTCTAAACCACTGAGCCATCTCTCCAGCCCAACACCCATGATCATAAAATGAAAATTAAAAAAAAAAGGACTCTTATGAAGAAATAACCCTTGGATTTTTTTCATTATTTTTTAATTATTATTGAGCAAATGAAGATAATTTTGTTTTCTGAGTAATTCTCAATAAATAAAAGTGTAAGACATTCCTTAATGTGTTTAGAATTGTGCACTAAAAAGAAGAGAAACATCTGAAACTATTATGATATTTACTATATTTCAGTAGTGCTACAAATTCTGACCTCTTGAAGAAGCTTATATTATCCATTCCAGATTGTTCTTTCAGGAACTTGTATTATATTCTCTATGGAGATAAAGATATCAAATTCCAAGGAAATCCCCAGAACTATAAACAAATAATGTAGAGTGGGGACACATAAATTTTAATGCATAATGACATTCCGAAAGGACTTTTCAATCCAGTCCTTGTCTTACTGTTTTCTTAAAAGCAATGGCTTTTCTTAAATAAAACCAGGAAGAAAACAAGGATTCATTACTCACAAGAGCAATGCTAATTGTGAAAATTTAATGTGTGTATTCTTGAATACAAGGAATTTAATATGAGTTACTATTTCTCCCTAGAGATGAAACAGTAATTATCATTAGGAAGTATGGGAAACAGGGACTCTCTTCACTTGGTAACAGTGTGTCCTTTGTAGACCAGTGGAAGTTTCTGGGCATCAAAGGGCCAGTGGGATTTTCGGGCTAAATATTATAAAAGGTGAGCCTGACCTGAATTAATATGATTCCAATCTTGTATCAAATTACTGACATAAATTTTGGACAAATATTTTAAATTTGCTTGTTAAAACTGTTAACATTAGAAAAGACTCCAGCCATTGTATCCCTGTAGGTTCCCCTCTCTCTGTTTCTATCTGCTAGCCGTGTGAATTGGTTCACTCATCCACTACAAAAAATACGTCAGGAAGGATGAAGGGCAAAACAGAAAGTCAGGAAGTTCTTTTTTATATTAAGCTAAAACATCACCTCTTATAGCATGTTTCTGCTTTCTGTACTAGGAAATGAAGATGACTAGATCTTCATAACATATTCAAAAACAGCAGTCATGCAGTTTGCAATTCTTCCCTTCTTTAGAACAGACTTCATAAAGCATGCTTAAACTTTCCTCCCAGCATGTGCTTCTTAGGACCTCCTCCTAGTTCTGATTGTCTTTTAACTCTTAAGTTCCATGGCATCTCATCTAAGTCATTCAGTGCTTTCCTTCAGTAGGAAACAATTTCAGACCTTCAATTTTAATCCCCCTGCACAATACCTGTCTGTGAGAATTTGCAAATATATTTTCAAATGACTCTAAAGAACAAAGTTTAATATAACTAAAGAAATGTACAGTGCTGTGGTTTGAATGTTTGCATCCACCCAAATGCATCTTGAAATTTAATGGCTATTACAGCATTACATTTAAAGAGGTGGGACCATCAAGATGATTTAACTATGAGCTTCCTGCATTTACTGGAGAAATAATGCCTTCATAAAGGAAGGTTTAGTGTTTCATCTGATAATGCATCAGATAACACGTCTTGTTTTTTTTTTTTTTTTTTAATTGCCAGCCTCCAGAATTTTGGAAAATGGATGCTTTCTTCATAGGTTACCCATATTCAAGTATTCTTTCACAACAAAGCAAAATGCATGAAAGAAATTTTGTACGCAGGACAGCAGTTAGCCCATATTTTGCTATCATCATATGCCCTTTGCAAAAATATGTGAATCCCCAAGGGAATCAACATTTGCACATACATTGGACTGAGATTTAGAAAACAATAGCATATATTCTTCAATTCTTAAATATTGCTATTATACAAAATAAATTAAGACTACATTTAGGACTGCTAACTCATCACTTACTAGCGTAAGCCAATCAATGACAGCAGGTGTCAACTAAGCAGTCCCAGTGTTAACCTATGAATGCAAGTATTTGTAACGTACTCATCATTATTTAATACGAGAATCATCTGCTCACTATTCAGAAGCAAGTTGAGTTTGTCAAAGACTCACAGTAACAGAATGCAAAGTATTGCAAAAATATGAATGCAAGGTCAAAATATACTTTATTACTACATTGATGAATTTTGTTCATTTTTACTTTTCGTTTATTCTTTAAACCTTTCATACATGTATACAATGTATTTTGCATCTATCACTAAGTGATTGTATAAAATATTAAAACCCAAGATAAATATCCATGGTGGAATGCTATTTATTAGAAACATACAGCTGTCATTTACAACATGTAGGGCAGGCATAATCTGGAAATGAACTAAATATCACATGATCTCTTGTCTAGGTGTTATATGAGACTGTCAGTCTTGAGTAGAATAATGGCTACCAGTGCAAGTGGGGGGACGAAAGGAGGGAACGATCCGGAGGAGGACTCTAAAGTCTTTTTTAGCCATTTGTTGAACAGGCTTCTGTGGGGGATTATATTTTCATGTTATGCGAACATTCCACCTTTGGAATTTAAAAATTATCCCAATTTTAAGCTGAAGCACTGACATTCACAAACCCTTCCAGAAAGTCAGTGAAGATAATTAATGACACTCAAGACTTTAACTGCAGAGACATGGAAGAAAGGAGAAATAGAAATAGTTACCAAGAAAAGGAATAAAATAAAGAAAAAAGAGAACACCCACAGACTTCAGAAGGTGTTTTCAGTTGAATGAAACATTCAAAGCTGGCCTGGACCACATAGCAGGAGCAATCTTATACCAAAATTATGAGCTGTATTTGATATTTATTTTTAAATATTTTATTTATATATTATATGTAGAGTGATCTATATGAATGCTTGCATGCCAGAAGAGGGTGCCACATCTCATTACAGATGGTTGTGAGCTACCATGTGGCTGCTGGGAATTGAACTCATGACCTCCCGAAGAACAGTCAGTGCTCTTAACCTCTGAGCCAAATCTTCAGCCCCCATAGTTGATATTTACATACAAGTATACTTAAAACATTTAAACTGGGGAGCTGGAGAGATGGCTCAGTGGTTAAGAGTGTTGCCTGCTCTTCCAAAGGTCCTGAGTTCAATTCCCAGCAACCACATGGTGGCTCACAGCCATCTGTAAAGAGGTCTGGCGCCCTCTTCTGGCCTTCAGGCACACAGACAGAATATTGTATACCTAATAAATAAATAAATATTTTTTTAAAAAAAACATTTAAACTGTCTCGCAATCTCTTTGTTTTCAGAATCAACTCTGTCTCAACAACAACAAGTAAAGCTGGGTGAAATAAGGGTTAAGTAATTTGCAAAAAAAAAAAAAATAGGAACAAGGAAAGATGCAAGGAGGGCTTATGCTTGAGGGTCTAGAATTTATCGTTGTGAAAGTAAATCAATGGAATTTATTCCTGGGTGTGTGGTCGTTGATTTGATTGCTTTATGTTATTTTGTCTTTCAAGGATGACAATCACTGAACCAGAGTATTAGCATGAGATCTTACTTGACCATCCGTCTGAACATTGGTTCAGATTCCAGAGCTCGGGAGCAGGTACTGTGAGAACCTCTAACTGTCTTAGGCTTCTACACAGATGGAAGAAAGCCCATTTCTGCACAGAGAATCCTGGCACATTAAAATCCTCCACAATCATCTTACTAATGAATTTACTTACTATTTAGTAAAAACATAGTATCCATAGCATAACGATATCATTTCTTCCAAAGTCGCTGTTTGTCTTTGTCACTTTAAATTTCACTAATTCAGTGTTTTAAATATATCAAATCTTCATAGAAATTTCATGGAATAAAACAGGTTTGGAGGAAGTTCGATTTCTATACATGCCTTCTACCTGGAACTGTGACTTTCTTTTGACTACTGTCATCTGGGATTAATTGAAAAAGTTGTGACTCTGAACTAAAATCTGTTCTTTCCTGAGAAAAACCAAGGATGAGAAAGGATGTAACATTTTAGTTGTCTTTGACTTTGCATAGAGCTATTCCTGATTATAGGTACAACTTTCTCATTATTTCTAACATATCTTGGAGAGAAAATGATCTATTTAAGGTGTTAAGACTGTCAGTAAACATCTAAAGAGAGCCACTGGGTGCCCTTGATTATTTCCTCATTTGTAAGTAGAGAACATCACATTGTAATAAACTGATAAAACATTTCCTCTGCTTCTCCCCTCTGGGAAATTTGTCATTTTGTCAAGGGGGTAAAAGGAAGGAGGCTCAGCTCTACTTTGTTACTCTCAGTATCCTGAAGAAGTCCCTTAACAGAATCTTGTAGAGATCTTGATTAAGGTCAAAACAATTTGTAAATTCCACACACAAAAGTATTCCACAAGTAACCAATATAGAGCAGAATGGAATTTAAGTAAAAATGTTTTAATACAGGTTTAAGCATGACTATTAAGAGAGAAAAGAGATACTTAGAAAAAATGACACATCTCAGAGCATGGATGTGGGCTTCTATAAGCAAGTTGAACCCACTTAATTGTCTTTATTATAGTACATATATAGAATTATGGCAGTTTTGACGATGTTCCCTTCAAAGGATTGCTAAGGAATCTAAATGAGATGATTTCTGAGGGACTCTGCCAGGATCACACAGGAGTGGGGAGAGGTAGGATGGCTTCTCTATAAAATTGACAGTCTGTGTGAGTGTCCCTAAAAGGATCTAGGACAAGGAATGCAGCCTACCTACGGCCATTTATGTCCAGCCCTTAAGCCAGATCCATTGCTATTCTAACAACAATAACAAAAAAACGTCCTAGAAATGAAAAGAGAGTTATTTCCATGACATCAGCCTTGCTGCACTGTTGATAGCTCTGGGGCTCTTGCTTCTTAGCCACTTAGGGCATCAGTCAGAATCCAGGGAGATGGATTCTTTCCTGCCACATGCATACTTGATGTTCCCTTTCCATGGTGCCACACTGCAGAAATGACCATGATGAGGAAAACTGACATTTGACAAAAGAGTACTATTGACTGTTAAAAAAGTAAACCTTAGGTTCTGGTTAAGAATAGTGAAAAGCATGTTGGAAAAGCATGTACCTATAAAAGCTGAGACTTCTTGGACATGGAATGGCATAAAAAATAACTTCACCAGCTCTATATTATTAGGTGAAACATCACAGCACAAAGGATATCTACCGAAATAAAAACAAAATCATTTGATATTGTTTCCTAAAGAACAGAACCTAATGTTTCTTTAGTTTGTTTTTGGTTTAATTTTAGATATACTTTCTTCTTTTCTTTGTCTCAATTTCCTATAGACTGGACCAAATTTTACAATGTAGTATATGGGAGAATGAACAAATTACAACATATAGTGTGTGTAAAATATTTCAGAGTACAGGGTGAAGACTGGTTTTTCTTAATAATTCACATAATTTGTTGTGTTCTCAGGTCAAGGGCAGCACTTCATTTTGTACATGAATTGGATACAGCGAAGTTTATGATTTCATATTGATTCATTACAGCCATGCTGGTTCTCTGGAAAATTCCAAAAATGAAAATCACTCAAGTATGGATATAAATAAAGACTTTTGAAAGTAAGTAAGAATGACGTGTGAAATTGTCATATCACTTGGCAGTCCTGACACTAAGTGTGCCTGTGTGAGAATGTGTAGACTGGGTTAGAAAAATAAGCATAATGTCTTCCCCAGCTAACTATGCCTTTGTTTTGAGACACAGAGTGCCTTTTCAAAGAGGTACTTTTCGCAAAGATTACAGACACAACGAGAAATTTCCCTTGTAAGTGAAACATGGATTATATCTGTCGCTATAATTTTCTTTTGAGCCTATTTTTACTGTAGGAACTTAGTTCATCTCAGGTCTTGATTTACAGAGAGCTCATTGTTTAATGTTGGAGAAGTTCAGTCACCTTCTCCAAAGTGGTAAGGATATATTTGAGTGCTAGGAACCAACCATTACCTACGTGTTTAAAAGTCCCTATGGCCTTTGACTCATCTTTAGTAACTCTGAAATTCCTATGGGCATTAATGGGCTTGAGAAAGATATTGGTGTCATACCTAGGTGTCCTTGCGTGTAATAACGAGCTGATGGATTCCCAGAAGTGCAGTCACCTCCCAAATTCTTAGCACTCATGAGGTTTCTTAAGAAGATTCTATTTATTATTACAATTCAGTTTCATATGTCCATCTAAGAGTTTTAGTGACTTATTTAAAAATGCAACCAAGAATCATAATAAAAGGAAAATAATTCAACCAATTTTGTAAGACTTTAATCTGAAAATATATAAATTAAACTGTGTGCATCTAGATACTTTTACATGAATGCTTTTCTGTCTCAAATCTGTATTAGCAATAACATGGATGGAAAACATTTCCAGCTCATAGAAAGGGTCAGCGACTCCATTCTATGGGTCACAGAGAGTTGACCACGTGATCTTATGAATAAAATTTTATTAAAATATAAATACATTCTTTTCCTTACAATCTCTCCTCTCAAAAGTTGTAATACGTATTTGGAACAGAAACTAGATGGCCCCCAAAGCCCAGAATAACTTGATCATTTTCAGAAAGTTTGCCCATCCTTGCTTTTAATTAAGGCATGCATCTGGAGGGCTTAGTGTTACCTCCAGAGAGAGGGGCCATAGTACAGAGAATTTTCTTTCTTCCAATGCTGTTACAATTATTAATAAATGTATTTTAACTAAGAGTCAAGAAAGCTTTAACTTTTCTTTGTATTTAATCTCTAGTTTTAAATAAAGTAAAGTTAAAGCTTTAATAGCACATCCATTAAAACCACCAGCTAGCCAAGAGTCTCCCTCCAAAAATAACTGCGATCAGATAGCCTTTTAAGGTATTAGAGAATTGCTTTTCTCTAGTGTTTCTTTTCCCTTCATTATCCTTCTCCACACTAACTCTACCAGGGAAACTTGTGGGAGAGTTGAATATGATGCTTTCACTTCTTGACTTTTAGATGAATTGCAATTTTGCAATTTTCCCATCTAAGGAATCATTCCTTCCACAATGAAGAGAGAAGATATCACATAGTGAAGACAGAAAGCTCACTCTTAGAATGCTCTTCACTCTCTTAAAAGAAAACCTCCCTCATCTTCTCTTTTGCAGTTAAAGCTCTCATTCATTTGTATCTGTTTTTCCCCTTCAGATCCATTCTTTTCACCTTTCCACTGTCTTTGTTTTAATCAATGCTCCATGTTAGTTCCAAACTAAATTTTCTTCTATCTATCAGTGTTTTCTTTCCAAATTTTAGACCTAATCATCTAAGTTGTCTATCTAGGTACCTCAAATACTCCTCCATGATGGGAGAATAAAAGCTATGCCCTCAGTGTGTTTTGTGGAAGACTTGCATAGGTAGATTCGGTCTGAAATGCCCCTGCATTTTTCTTCACCTTTAGGGCTCTTTTTCAATCTTATAAGACGTATCAGTTATTACCAGGGAGTTGTTACCAGAGTAATAGTTCTGGCCACATGGGTTCCATCAGTTTGTGAGTCATCACTGGGAGTTTTTAACCTCTATGTCCAGATCAGGAGACCTTTACAGCATCGTGGGAGCCAGACAACTTATACTTTTTCACTCAATCACCCTGGACTATATTCAGGAACATGATGTAAGATGCACAACACATACTCTTAGGTTTCAAATGTTTACATAACTTGGTAGAGGCAAGCAACTTAAAAGTTATTCTAGGACGAGGTGACAGAGACCTAAGTGAGTTAGGTACCAAAAGTTGACACTATTGTTCTGTGAGTTGGAGGTAACCCAGGCATGGTTGGCTTTCATTATGTTTCACTCATCAAGCCTCATCTGGTAATTCTTTAAATAAGCTAAACTATCAGTGCAGTCCAAATTATCTTTGAAACTTTCATTTTCCCCAGGCTTGGCACTTAATAATGTATTGAGCTGGTGAGGACACTACATAGCTGTAGGCCCAAGCAACCTCAAGACAGAGATAAGAGTTCAAGGTCATAGTAATTGCAAAAGGAACTTGAAGTCATCATGGATCATTCTCAAAATAAAACAGAACAAATTATTGAATCTCTTTCCATTTATACAGCTATACACCAAGCCCTACCTCACCTTCCTGGAACACTTGGTCTCAGTTCTTTCAATATCTCAGTCTTTGTATAAAGTCTTAACTAAAATGCCACCTGCACTCAGAGCTTTGAAGAAAAAATCTCCTCCTATATTTATTGGGTGCCTGTTTTCCTATTAAATTGATTGACATCTTCTTATCTTTCTTCTCTCTCTGTGATGACATGTCACTTGTATAACATTGCTGTTTGTCAGAGTGATGGATATGTAATGGAAGGTTGATACCTATTGTGTTTGTAGCACTGAAATGTACACCATCAAAATAGAACTTAGTTACTTATAAATAAGGCACTTGAAAACTCTGCTTTAACCCTCTAAGTCAATGCTGCTGCTCTAGTTTATTCATTTAACTTGTATTAACTTTGTATTAACACATAACTCACTCTCCTTTCCCAGAATGAGCTCTTCAATTATCCTTCGCAGCTCCTTTATTCATTGTTATTCAATGGAGTCTCTACTCAGCAGCACTAGCAGAGAGTCCTTGGGGGAGGTGTTTTGAGATGTTTTGAGGTGTGCTTAGAATGGTGTTTACCTTTGGGTTATTGCTGGCATTAAGCCATTCAAGGCTATTGGAAAATTCCCTCTTCAGTTATATATTCCAGTCTGTGAATTATCCTCCGTCCATGAATATTTATTAGAATTATCTGAAATATTAATGTATACTGTATATGATTTACCTTCTCTGTTTTATAAGATACCTAGTTACATTAGAAAATAAGAAATTTTGTGACAGTTTATCAGTTTTAATGAGGCTGATATAATCTTACCCAACATCTCCTCTATGGATGTAGATGGAACAGAATTTTTCCCCACGGCCTAAATTCACTTTCCTTTGTAATGATTTCCTTCTTGTCTGGCATATCTTTGCAAAAAGAGTTAGGTGAGTTCCTCCACCGAGCAGTCCTATGGCATTCGCAGGTGAAACACAGTCCAGACTGCAAGAGAAGTTCGGAGTCTTCCAACTCTCTCTCCCCCATACTGATCTTTGACATTTATTCAATTGCCATTTCAAATCTGAGTCTTCATTTGTATATTTTCAATTCCAAGGAGCAAAGCCACACAAATCTGTCAGAAAGGAGCCTTTTAGAAGCTCCTGTTAACAGCTGTTCTGAGCAGCTGGTTTGAGAGTCAGTAAAATCTGCAAGTCATCCCGTCCCTTCTGCATGGCGTCTGACTCGGTTGAACAGCTTTAAATGTCGGAGTTGGAACACTTACAGATGGCAAGGGGTTTTTGAAATGTTTGCCTTCTCGTTTTACAATTTGTTCACCCATTGATTTCTTATGTCAAGAAGATTAGAGGGCTGAGATAAAGAAACTACTATTGGTTGTGTGCTTCACATAGGAACAGAGTCAAATAAACCCTTTCTAGTCATTCATGCTAAAAATAATTGAACTCTTAGTTGGTAGCATGCTCTTTTCTCATCAAGAAAAAGTGACAGATGTGTTTGCTCTGTAACACTTTAAGGTGTCTTAAACTACAAATGTTATTTTATTCCCTTATGAAATTAAGCTATATAAGAATTCAAGATATTATTTTATTTTGTAAACTGAAGCACCTTGGGCACTTTGCCTGTGATACGGCAAGAAGAAACACCTCACATGTGCTTACAGAAATGACCAAGGAGTTCAACAGTTTAGATTAAATTGCCCATGAATCCAGGAAGAAATCCGACTTTATTATTGAGCAAGGCTAAGTAATCATTAGCAGAGTTAATGGAGAGTGTTTTCTGACTGATGTAAACACTAAAATGGAGAATATCATTTATGTAGGCATATCAGAATTATAAATGATTGATTGAGAAGTTAATGAAGACGAATCTATGAAAGCAACTATTCAATTTCGTGATTTTTCACTGTCTGTGAGATGTGTTCTTTCTAAACAGAGAGCTTGGGTGGGGGTGTGTTAGTTTGACATGGAAACAGAGCACACTATAATTTGAACTACTTATTTCCATAGTGTTCTTTCAGTTGTTATAAGGTGATTGATGATCTAAGAATTAACAATTCCCCGGGGATTTGTATAGTTTCAAATGATTGTAGATAAAAGAAATGATGTCTCAGGCAAAACATTATATGGTCCACAATTAAGGAAGTAAGAAGAGGTAAGGAGAGAGTTCAAGACCTCTTACCTTCTGCTGGTGATCTAGCGCAGACTCTGTCGACGTCAGTCCTCAAAGCATTGCTTATGTCAGTTGTACCACTCCTGGTCACATACACCTAAAACAATCACAGTCTGTGTAGGAAAAGGGGAACAAGTTTTCAGTGAATGTGTATTGTTTGACATGTGCATAGCAAGGCCAAGATCCATAGCCTCCCATGCTTGAAAATGGCAGAGCCTTTCTTTTCACTCCCCACTCTGAGGTGCAGCTCTGAGAGAGGGATGACCAAGTCTTCCTCTGCTCTGAGTGAAAATGTTGACAGTGTTTGCAGAAAACCTCCACCATAGCTTTCTCCCTGGATATTAATGGCCTGAAAACGGCTCCTACCAAGACCCGTTACACCTGCCTGTTCGATTCAACCATTTAGCATAAACCCTGCTTCCTTGATTTAACCTCACCTTCTTGTTCAGCTGTATGCAATAAACATGCTGAGTTTTGGGAAGACAGGAAGCTGAAGTTTCTCCAATGGGGAGCCAAGTTCACCTGATCCCAGCCTTTCTGTATATCTGTATATTTATCTCCCATTCTACACTACCCCAGTTAGGTTCATTCCTGGAGCCATACTGGACATGGCATCCATGTAATAGAGACACCACAACTTTTAGCACTGATGCTGCAGCAATAATCACAATACCCAAGTTATAGAATCACTCTAAGTTTGTGTGTGTGTGGTCATGAATAAAGAAACCACAGCATCTGTGCCCTTACATTATTATTCAGCCATAAAGAAGAATGGAATTGTGTCATTTACAGAAAAAAATGGATGCACAGGGAAATTACCATGTTAAATTAAAAAAATCTCAGACAAATATCATGTTTTTTACATAACTTAAATAAAAGAGAGAGAAAATATAAATATAGAAGGATACCATTAGATTAGGCAATGTGAGAAGAAGTATGGGAAGTCAAAGATGGGGTAAGGACAGCAGACATTATCAAGTGTGTTACATATGTGTATGGAGTCAAAATATGAAATGTAATACTATTTACAATTAATACATACTACTAACAAGAGATGAATAACACTAATAAACCAATAGAGATGGTCATTTCACTCACTAGGTAAATTTAGGATGGATGCTAATAAGTGATGTTAACAAGTTCTCTTATTTGAGAACTATGTATTGTTATCTGGGAAAATATAAGTGATATGTTGCTTCTACTTTCCTAAAAAGAATGATAAGATACCCAGGAAAAGTTAAAAGAGTGACAGGTATGGATCAGGATCTAAGTTTTCTGTAGAAATCGGTTAAAAAAAAGTGTAGAGAACATAACGAATTGAAGCCTTGTTTATAAAAAAGATACCATTCTGTGCAATACAAAAGATGAGGAAGAGAAGAATTTATAGCCTGAATATTTAGCTGTTCTAAGTTCCCATGAGAGAAACTTACCTGAGTCAACAGACATGCTCCACATCCATATTTAAGTCCTATAGAACCACATACTGGGAATCTGTTCTACTCTTAGTTGATGCTTCTCCTGTGGAATCTCCGTCCTCTCCCACATTTTTTTTTACTCCTTGTAGCTCTGTGCAGGCTTCCTGCCCTCTTGAATTCTGTGTAACCACTCTCCTGTCTCTCCCAATATTCCCATGACATGATTTTCATCTCTACAGCACTTTGTAGGATTTATGCAGTGACCTGCCTTTTACAAACATGTTTGTCTAGACTCTCTTCTCCCCAGAGAAAGGTAACTGTGTTTTCTCTACTATGTGTATTTTCATTGCTGAATAAAGTATTTTATGCATTTACGTTTCTCTTAATTTCTTCAGTACAATATAAATGTCAAGAGGTCTTAAGAAAATTAAATTTCTTATAAATTCAATTATTCTTTATATACACCATCTAACAGAGAAGAAACTAGCCAGTAAATGGTTATTGGGCAGTTGAACTATGACTAGTATAAACTAACAGTAAACATAAAACACATTATGTTGCTGGGCATAAGACATCAATCTCTCCATAATTTTAATTGATCACATGTTGATGGTTTAAATGTATTCATTTAAATAACATAAAGTATTGAATTTATCATATCATTTCTTTGAAAGAGATCTGATTATATAGCACAGATTGGCCTTGAGCTGGCGACGACTCTTTCCCACCCTCTCCAGTTGCTATGGCTGCAGGAATACATGACCAGGCTCCTCGTTGCTATTTCTAACTCTATAGCTAGTGACTCCTGGGTCAAAACTCAGGCTTTCACTGGATTTTTAGAATGGTGTCTAAAAACACAAATAAAACAAGATCTATCCAGTGCCACCACCAAAACCAAAACAAAACAGAACTTGCTCCTAGTGATAATTTATAGAAAACCTTTAATCGAATATGAAGATGTAACGTTTTAAGAAAGGATTAGAGACTATCTGTCCTTATAGCGTCCTAGTCTATCAATTTTATCAGCCAACCCCCTTGTGCCTAAGGATGTTAAAAAGTAGAATCAAGTTCATTCATTTACATATATTTGGAGATTTCTTTATATATGAGATGGTGTTACACCAATAGAGGGTACACATTGACAAAGACAGGCCAGATCTCTGTTGAGTACCCAGCATGGTGTTTAAAGGGTAGAGGTCAAACAAGGAACAAGCAGATGGTGTATAGGGTTATTTCATGTTTCTTTTGCATGCTTTTGAATACACCTCATAATGACTTTTGGCTAAATTATAATAGCACAAAATCTAAATGTAACCAGATTTTTCAGGACCAGAAATCTAGAGGGAAACAACTTTGGGTTCCTGGTCTGACAATTAAACAATAACTCTGGAGCTCATTTCTTTTTTGATTAAAAAAAAATCCCTGTACAGTTTCTTAGGATGGTTTCTACTTCTTATGAGTTTTACCTTGAAGTGGTCAAGGTGGATGGCCCAACTTCAAGCCTCTCATCTGAAGATGAGAGAGCTTTTATTTTTTCCTTTTAACAAGAGTTCATTTTTTTCCAGGAACTTTCAGCATTCTTCCAATTATTGGTCATACTGGGGTACATGCATATGCCTCCTGCACAGAAATCTGATAAAAGGGAAAATGTAATCACTCCGTAGCTGATCAGCTCCAGGACTTCCTATGGGTATACTAATCTGTGGATGCTCAAGTCCCTTATATAAAGTGAAATATAGTTTCTGCATATAACTTGCATACATCCTCAAATAGCACAGATTTTAATAGGTCTTAACAATGAAATCCCAGAGTCTATATTAGTGAGTGAAAGCTGAAAGACCAGAAAAGCAGAGCAGCCAGCCACTAGAGTTCTTTTTAACTCTACCAAATCCTTGGACCAAAAGGAGGAAGATCCTGTCTCTTTGAATCCTCAGACTGAATGCCTTTAGCACCCGTCTCTTCCCCTCTTGTATTCCTCTCTCTGCCCAGTCATGCCCTTTCCTGTCCCTACCTTAGTGCTGGGATTAAAGACACGTGACTCCCAAGTACTGGGATTAATGGTGTGAGCCATCACACTTTATGGATGCAGAACCTATAAAATAATGGAAAATTGGCAGTAATGAGTTCCAGGCTTTTGAGTGAGGTCAGAAAAAGGAAAGAAAATTAAAAAGAGTCACAGTTTTTTTTTTTTTTTAACAGCATCTCACTGTGCAGCTCTGGCTGTCCTGGAACTCATTCTGTAGAACAGGCTAGCTAGCCTTGAGTTCACTGAGATCCTCCTGCCTCTGCTTCCTGTCTGCTAGGATGGAGGTGTCTGCGACCATACCCAGATGTTCTTGATGCTTTAGTTATATGCTAATTAATTTGTTTACTTTTATTTAATTGAATTTAATTAAAATCTATTAGTTCTATTTCCTTCTCTTCCTTCTTACCCATGTTCCTGTGTCCGCACTCTGTAACTTACTCAATACATGTTTCTATAGCCATTGTCACGATGCTTTCCCAATTAGATGTGTCAAATAACATAGTCAGTGAACTGTAAATAGAGGTCCAATGAAGATCTGGGAAAATGCCTGCCCCATACTTTAATCTTTTCCTTGTTTCTACTTACGCACCTTTATGTATTTTTGGCTTGCACTGTGAAAAGGGTACCCAAGCTCTAACTATTATATTATCTATTTGCTGAAAATATAAAAGACAGATAAATTTGCTCAGATCTTTAAAATTTCAGTAACTACTTATCAGACTTACTCATTTTACATGGGGGAATAAATCCTCTTTTCTTGTTCAAATCTTTAGCTTTGTTGATTCTTTGCCCATGTAGATAAACAACTTGAATGATTTCATTTGATGAAAGTACTTCATGTATGAACAACATGCTGTCAATGTAAGAAAGGGTAGACACAGGGAAAGCCCAAATCAAAGGATTGTAAGGCCAGACAGAAAGTGAGATCTAAGAAATTCATGGATGTATTGAAAGGGAATGTTCAAGGAAGAAATAAAGGATTTGTGGAATAAATGTTCTTTCTAGTCAATTGTTCTGTTGTTCTAAAATAGAACTAAAAGTGAAAGGAAAGCTGGATTTGGATCTGAGACCAAGTGATGCTACAGAAGCGGCAGACTGAACGAACAGTGCATAAGTGAGCAAGTTTGCAATGGAATGGAGAATAAGTGGAAGATGTGAAAATGAGGACAGGGTCTTTATGCTCATCTTTTAAGAAGGCATGGAGGTGAAGGAATAGTTAAGTAGAAGCTGAAGTAAAATTTTCTTTATCTTTAGTATAACTTAAAAAAAAACACAAATGGGAAGAGAATGTTTAGAGATAAGAAGTCAATGAAGATTGGGAGTGGAAAATAAATCACAGCCAAGAATATGTCAGATTTCTCCAATCTTTTGACATGGTGACATAACATTGTCATCTATAGAGTTCATGCTCTGAGAACTGTGGAATGGAATTTAAAAGAAAAAAAAACTCTCATTATGCTTTAAGTAAGTTTAGATTGTGCGTTGAGCCTTACAGCTGCCCTGATGTGCTTGGACCACAAATTGAATATTCCTGGGAACAGAACAACCAGAGGATTATCTCCACAAAGGAAGTGCATATCTTTCTGAAAAGAAAGACTGGGTATGGATTAGCTATGTTGCTGTAGGAAACAGAACTGCGAGAAAAAGGCCATGGTGAGTATTTTTTCATTCACTTTGTTAAAGCTTTACTAGTTTGTCATGTAAACAGACTAGGGGTGGTGCAGCATCTTAGGAGTTAGGGCTTTGGAGGGACACATAAAGATAAGATTGGACAAGTAACACAGCACACTGCAAAGCAAGCAGAATATTGAAGCAGGATTGGGAACACTGTGTTCCTGCCATCTGCTTAGACTCTGGACTGGTCCCATTTGAGTCCCTAAAGGTAAACACTTGAAGATGCCACCGTTACACTTTCTCCTGGTTTCCATCAAATCATATTTTTATAAAATTAGACAGTTGACAGACTCCCAAAGAAACTTGGGCAGGATGATATTACAGAACAAGAGAGATCCTGAGTGGATTGAGCAAATGGGTGTAGAGTGCTAGAAATGTTGAGTGTGGGGAATAGAAGGGAACACTGTTGTCCAGCTCAGCAGGGAGTAGACTGTGCTTAGTGGTGAGGGCCTTTTACACTTGTGGTTCAGCTCTTGCTGTCTTTCAAGCATCATGCAGGAGAGCAGCAGCTTTCCAGAAGTTTCAGAACAGATCCTGTGCAGCTCTGGATATAACTTAGACATTGAAATGTATAGTATGATTACCCGTATCTGTTTATAATAAACATCTCTATGTGCTCCAGGCTTTCTGATTTGTAGTTTTCAGCCTCATAATAGAATGTATTATAAAGTCTATGGTGAAATCTAATTTAGTAACAATGTTTTAACTTTTGGATGAAGTTGTTATATTTTCTTGTATTTTACACTAAACAATCAGTATAGATTTGGATAATGTAAAAACAAAAGGCAAATTTCCAACTATGTATCTTTGGAGTCCATAACAAGATGGCATTGTGTTGCTTTCTAATCAAATACTGTCAAGCATCAGATAGCATAGTCTTGAGACATGTATTTTCCAGTAATGTCTATACTGTGTGAATATAAGTGTGCTCACACAAAACCATATCGTGAAGACCAGTCATTCAATAGGGCCTCTCCATGCCACCTAGTAATGACAGACATGAGGCACACATGGTGTGCTGTCACACGGCATACATCTGATTACAAACTTTTTGTTTGTTTGTTTCGAGACGGGGTATCTCTGTGTAGCTTTCTTGCCTGTCCTGGAACTAGTTCTTATAGACTAGGCTAGCCTCGAACATACAGATACCCACCTGCCTCTGCCTCCCAAGTTCTGGAATTAAAGGCATGCGCCACCACCACCTGGTTGATTACAAACTTTCAAAGTAGAAGTATACTCTAACAGGAAAGCTTCTATAATGCAACAGTAATGTATTTGTTCACTGTGATGCTTCATTTCTAGTTCTAATTTTATTACATGTATGCACCACAGTAGGTTTCTATGAGTTTCTCCATAATGCATGAGTATTACATTGTGCTATGACTTTGCCACTGGCTGCAATGTCACCAGTAGAAGGACATCTTTTATGCCCATGGGAATGTTATGAGAGCTCAATTGTATTTGTGTGGATTGTTGACCCAAATGTGACTGACTGCGTGTTCTCAAAGTTCTGTCATCATAGTTTCTGAATCCTCTAACAGAGTTCTCTGGGGGGGGCGGGCAGATGAGAATTCAAGGAACACTCAGCATTAGCATGTTGTGATGTCTCCTTAGCGAATGAGAAAAGCTTTTTTTTCTAACACAAAGCAGATCTTCTGAGCTGTGATTTCATCAGCTATGATCAGGGAAGGAAAGTCCTTGCTCAACTTGGACTGAGTGAGACGTCCTTGGAACTTGTCAAACTTGTTCAGCCTGTCTAAAGTCTCACGCTAGGGTGTGCACCTTACCTTGGCCAGCTAGCCTGTGACTAAAGCTGCATTTCCCACCACAGCAAGTTTTGTAGAAAACCCATGAGGAACTGTTCAAAATGCAGTTCAGATAATAAAGACTTTGGTGAAGTCTGGACCTGCTATATCAGATGCAGGAAGTTTTCCATTCACATGGAAGAACAGCTCAAAATGGTGGAAAATGGCATCCCAAGAATGACTGGACACAGGATAAAGCAGCACCTTTTTCTTCAAATTGGAGATTTCAAGTTTTGGGAGGGTGTCCTCCACACGGTCTTGGAAGCAGAGTCTGGGACAGTTCTTGTGGAAGAATCCTCCAGGAGTGGTGGTTTTAGCTAAACAGCCCTGAATTGCTCTCCAGCTTAAGAGTCCATTAGTAAAGGCATTGTCTAGCATTTTTGTAACTTTATTCTTTATCAGACATTAATGGATATGATTACTTTACAAAATGGTTCTCAGATCAGTTTATGTATGAGAAAAAACACTATATGCATGTATATTCTATACATATCTGTAGCACACATTGTCATATTAAAACTTCAAGTAAGTCTGATTTTTAATCAAATATTTCCCCAACTTTTCTAATGCAGAATTGGTTTGTACTGTTTAAGATATTTCAAAGATAATTTTGTTATTTTGCTTTAAATTCTGCATAATATAGTAAAGATAGAAAATTCATAGAGCTTAACAGTTACAGGTGATTTATTAGCATAATGAAGTGGTTCCTGGAAATATTATATATTTTTTTATTCAGAAGTCAAAAATGCATAAAATTTTGTCTTAACGTGCATCTCTTAGTTAGATATGATGCACACCTTTAGTCTCAGCACTCAGAAAGAATAGGCAGGCTGATTTCAGTGAGTTCAAGCCCAGTCTGGTCTACATAGTGAGTTCCAGGCCTGTCAGATTTTTGTGGTGCTACCCTGTCTCAAAACCAACCAACCAAATCCAAAACAATCACAAACAACAAAAAGAAATATAGCATGTCCTATATTTGTCTGTAGATGTATAATTTAAATTATCTGTCATCCACTCTATATAGCATTCTGAAGGTAAGGATGTAACCAGTTGTGTGGGTGGGGTGGGTAGAGAGACAGAGACAGGCACAAAGAGACTGATTCTTACTTGCTGAGAGTCTGTGAACCTGAAATAAGTGAGGGATAATAGGTTTCAAAGTTACTCCATGTCTATTACTGTAAAACTTACTCATGAATGATAGCAGCAGTCATTTAAGTCACAAAGTAGAAATGATGATGGACTTCAGGTTCAGAACCTTATGCTGAAATAGCTTTTAGGAATCAGCAACTTCTTTGAAAATAAACCTCTAAAAGCATATTGGTGTACTGGATTTGGTACTGGGAGACATTAATGCATTAATGGAAAAATACGTAAAATCCAAAGGCATATTTATTTTTGATAAATACACTATGATCAGCTGAGATTTTAACATAGAAGAAGCCAGTTGAAAATGCACACAAATTCTTAGAGAATCTTCTGTTTTTGTTTTGTTTTCCAAAATAAAAGATATTTCTCAGAAAACCAGGAAGGGGAGGGAAGAATTTCCTCTTAGGAGTCTAAGAATCATAGCTTCTGCCTTTGAGTGGATTATATGAGCAAGCATACTTCGTAAAGTAATCTTAAGGCAGACTCTGAAAAAAAAACATGACTGAAGAAACTTTACAAGATAATGGAAGGAAGGTTGGCCAGGCCTGGTGGTGCATGCCCTCAATTTCTACACTTGGGAAGCAGTGAAAGAAGCAGGTACATCTCTGTGAGCTGCGTGCCAGCTTGGTCTACATAAAGAGGTCAAGGACAGGTAGTTAGACCCTGTCTCAAAACAAGCGTACAAGTAAACAGAGATAAAGGAAACAAGTTTATCCTTGGTACTGATTCCTCTTGTGGAGATGATTCTCTTCATTTAAAAGTACCCTTTGATAAGCACAATGGGAGGAACCGAAAAGCAGAGTCAGCCAATAGAAGCGATTCTGTAGGAAAATCACTTTTGGTTCTTACAGGAAGGAGGAAAATGTGATAAGGAACAGAAAGATGAAAGAGACGTGAAAGATCCAGTGGAGTAGCTCGGGGCAGGAAAACTAATCAGGAGTCTATCAGGGAAAAGTTTTAGCAAGAAGTGATGTAACGTTATTGAAAACAAAGGACTTCCATTACTCTTCAGCTTTCGCCAGCTTGAGTATTTGGGTGTTTATGCTTGCAGGAGGCAGGTTGGAGCTTAGCATGGAAAGCATGGATAAAGGCTGAGGTTTTGAGTGACTGGACAGGGTGAATGGCAGTGGGAAGTCCAGCAAACCCAGGATAAAGACCTTGGCTACTGAAAGTAAGTCTGAGCAGCTTAACTGTGGGCATACTGTGATTACCCAGCTGACCGCCAGGGATAACGACTGGCGTTTGTCACACGGTGAAGGAACAAGCTTAAGTTTATTTATGCTCAAAAGAGATGATATCAAACTAAATTGATGTAAGCTTGACAACTGATTTTAATGACCTTTACCATGGTTACTGCGAGTTGGTAATGATTCTGAATAAGACTTTCCTCATATTATGCACAGTGGTCGTGAATGGAATATCAGATGTGGCCCACACCCACACTTTTTTCACATATATGATGTTTAAAGAAATGAATATTTTTTCTAGCATAGATGCTAGTTTATGAGTTCCTTGATGCTAGAGCATAGTTGCTCTCCAAAGACTGACAGCAGGCGCCCCATTGCTGGGGACAATATCCAGACAGCACTTTGAACAGAGACATCAAGCCAGTGCCTGTAGGGAGCCTTCACCCTTATGTTCCTAGTCTCTTTGCTTCAGGAAGGTACTCTGACAGCTACCAACCCAGCCACAAAACCCTGGACCCTCTATTTGTCCTGCCTGCAAGATGTGCTGGGGCAATGGTAGCACAGTACTCATGGGAGCAGTCAACCAAAGTCTGTTTTAACTTGAGGCCTGCTCCAGAAGAGGACGCCCATTCCCTACTCTTGCCTGAACAGTCTGGAATTGGAGACTGGATAGCCCTAGGGTATAATTAAACAAGAGTAACAATAACATCTAAAAATCAAAAATCAAATGAAAGATTCCTGATGATGATATTGGGATATACTCATAGATTGTTGCCTTTTTCAGTCACCATCAGAGAGGTTTCCTCCACCAGCAGTAGGGAGCAGATGCAGAGACATACAGCCAGACGAGAGAGAGAGAGAGAGACAGAGAGAGAGAGAGAGAGAGAGAGAGAGAGAGAGAGAGCTAAATTGGAGATTTCCATCTCTTCTCTTCTCAGAGCTCAGGGAACCCTACTGAAGAGAGGGAGGAAAGATTGTAGGAGTCATAGTGATGGAGGATGCCAGGAGAACAAGGCCTACAGAGTCAACTAAGCAGGGTTCACTTGGTCTCACAGACTAAAGTGACACAGGGCCTACATGGATCTGCAGCAAGTCCTCTGCCTATGTGTAATGGCTGTCAGCTTGGTGTTTTGTGGGACTTCTCTAACAGTAGGAACAGGTACATTTCTGACTCTTTTGCCTGCTCTTAGGACTCATTTGCACATATCGTGTTGCCATATTCAGCCTCGATATGAGATTTTTTTTGCCTTGTCTTATTGTATACTGTTTTGTTGACTTTGGTTGTTGTCCCTTGGAGACCTGCACTTTTCTGAAGAAAAAAAACAAGAAAAGTGGATCTGGGAAAGAGGGGAGGTAAGTGGGGAGGTAGGAGTAGGAGGGGAAATTGTGGCCAGGAGGTATGATGTGAGAGAAGAAACCATTTTCAATAATAATAAAAAGATAATAATTCCATCATACTTCAAATCAAGAAAATAAAATGAACACCCATGCACGCAAAAAGAAAAAAAAGAAAGGAAGGAAGAAAGAAGGGAGGGAGGGAGAAAAGAAAGGAAGGAAGAAAAGAGAAAGAAAGAAAGAAAGAAAGAAAGAAAGAAAGAAAGAAAGAAAGAAAGAAAGAGAAAATGCAGAAGTGCAAACAGCAGTGTGCCCAAATTTCCTGGCACTTACCAGTCAGATGCTGCATGGGGAATACTCCCTTAGTACCTGTAGGCAGACATGCTCCATTCTAAACATCTCTATCAGTGTCTGTGGATTTACATTGAGGACCCCTGTATCTTTTGTCCTGCCTAGGAGATTTGAACTAGTATCCAGAAATCTATTAAAATCCCTCTTCTAATGAAGCTAGCAACCATTAATATTAATATTCTACACATGGTTCTATGCCTAGGAAGTTAAACTGTACAGGAGCCATATTTTAAAAAATAAGAGCCTTAGTTCTGGATTTAGATGTACAGTTCTCAATGTTTTGAGCCTCTACTTACAGCTTCTACATACCAATTCTATACATATAAATAAAATTTAACATAATGGAGATAATAAAAGCAGGGCTTTGTATTTCGTTATTGTATTTATGATTAACCTATGTGAACTAACCCATTTCTTTCTCTGTGAAAGAGGACAGTAAGTACAACTTTATGACTTTGCAAGGGTTGACTATAATTTTATGTTATGTCACTGGTATACACCAGGTTTTACTATGTGATTTTTTTATTCATAATTTCCATTGCCTTTATTTTCAGTGACAACTGTTTTAATTTTACTATGTGGATTTATGGAAAAGACCAACTTTGAGAAAGATTTTTATTGTACTAAATGAAAGTGATTTGTTGCTGTTATTTTACAGTGCCAAGAATTGACCTAGGACCTTGTATTTGATAGACAAGGGATACACACTGACCTACACTACAAGCCCTGTATAGAATGTTCTGTCTTGTTCTATAAATTGTGTCTATTTTGTTTTATTTTGAGATAGAGTCTCATCATGAAACCATGGCTTGTAGGCAGAAGTTTCTGTCCAACCCAGTCCTACATCCACTCAGTTCCAAATAAACACACAGAGGCTTACATTAATTATAAACTATTTGGCCTACTGTTCAGGCTTATTACTAACCACCTCTTACAATATAAATTAACCCATAATTCTTGTTTATGTTTTGCCATCTGGCTAGGTACCTTTTCTCAGTAAGGCATTCTCATCTCACTTCCTCTGCTTCTGGATAATGACTATGTCTTTTTCTTGGTTACTGGCCAATAAACATTTTATTAAACTAATACTTTTTGGTTAAAAGTGTTGTTGTGGGCTCTTGCTTGTCTCTTGAGAAAGACCTTATAGTTGGGTGGATAGGGAGAAGAAGAGGTTCTGAAAGGACTTGGAAGAGGGAAAGAATTTGGTTAAAATATATTTAAATTGAAAAATTGTTTTAAATATTACAATATACTAAAAAATAAAATAAAATCTCCAATAAGATGTGTCTGTATTATTTACTTCAAAATGCTTAATTTAAATCTAAACTTGACAGAAATTAGACAGGCCCTAGTTGAAAGGTAATGTCTAATACAAGCATACATGCATACACTTATAGATATAGATATAGATATAGATAGATATGCATATACACATATATATATGTGTGTGTATGTATATCTCCAGTTTATTTTTGTTTGTATTATACACAAGTACATGAAAATATATGATTGTGTACATGTGATCACTTGTATGTAGGAGTGTGCTTACCCATTTGTGTGCTTGTGGAATCAAGGCGCCAATGGCAAGTGTCTTTCCCATTTCCTTCTACATTATTTTTTAAGACATGTTCTCTCACTGGATATAGAGCTCAATGATTGGTTAGTTTGGTAATCCCTGGGATCTGTTTACTTTCATCTCCCCATTACTGAGTTACTGAAATGTCTTTCTGTATTCGGCTTTTACATGGTCTCTGGAGATACAAACTCAGATACTGGATAGCAAGCACTCTACCTATGGACCATCTTCCTGACCCTATCCAGTGTTATTTAAATGATTGAGTAATAAAAGATGAAGACAGCTGAAATACTGTCAGAAAATGAGGAATCATAATAGACAACTACAATATAAGGTTCTAGTTTCAATTCTAGGTTGATAAAAGGGACAATGGATGTGACTTTAATATGATAATTAGATTTGTTAATAGGAGCGTATAATTAGTTTCTGGTCCAGATCATTGTACTGTGGCTTTCAAAGATGTTAACATTAGGAAAAACAGTACAGGAAATACAGAAATTCATTGGAATGTTTTGTGAATTGGAAAACTAATCAAAAGTTATTTCAAAACAAAAGTATATATTAAAGAGAGAATGAATAAAGTATGGTAACTTAAGTAAGAAATTAGATTTTATAACCTATGTTTATATTTCATAGTTACATTTTAATCTAATTAATTTTCATTATTACTGTTTTCTTTTATGACCTCCTATGTACCAATCTTTGTTCACATGTAAGATAGCCCAGTGATGAGCATGTGATGCAGAAGAAAAGGAAAAAATGACATGGAAAAGAAAGAAACAAAATCTGTGGAGAAATAGCAATGCAGACATGACCATTATTTGAAGAACTATAAGAGCATCCTTGGCGAGAAGTCCCACCTCCCAGACATCAGTGCAGGATATGGGCCTGCTGAGCCGCAGTAGGCTTTTAGCTGGGCAGTCGACTTTTAGCTCAGCGGCACCTCCAACTTCCTTTTTCATCTCCAGGCTCTATTCATTATCTCTCACAGTATTTGTGATTTTCTTAAAAAGGGGAGCACAATGATATTTATGAGAGGACTGATATTGTAAAAACAAATGTGAGTCTGAAAATAAAAATATTTGCTGGCTAAAAATGACAGCTATCTGCTCCCGTGTGAATGAATGAGAACTTGATTTCATTAATGGAGAGTCGGTTGATAGCAAAGGCTAGGAACAGGTCTAAAATCATTTGCTTTTGACAATATTCCGTGAAAATTATGCCTTTTTTATAATAATTGAATTTCAGGTGAATGAAATGTTAATAAAGAAATGCTCTTTATACAGATGAGAAGTTAAGAGCATTACATGCCTTTGACCAAAAACATAAACATAAAAGGTCATAAACTTGAAATATTTCCCCAAACTTTAGAGACCTTAAGATTTTGGGGAACTATTCTGAAGCTAGCCTTCTAAAAGCTTAATTTTAGAATTCTGTAAACCTCTATTGCATAAATTATTGCTTAAATATATTAACTTTTATATGGTATCATTCTTCATTTAACTCCTTAATATTTTATCTTGATATCTCATTACATATTAAATTTGAAATAGCAGGAAATTCCCCAAGTTATTAGAATTAAGTAGAGAGCCAGCACAAGGAGGGTAGGAATTATGAAATCTCTCAGTTTAAATTAAATCAGTAGTGCCAAAACATCTGCTCTTGCCATTAATCGACCTGTGTTCTTTCTATTACAAGGTCTTCTCATTAAAATAGAAATACTACCTCTTCCTTTCCCTGAATATCTATCCATTTTTCAGTGATGACTGGTATTTAAATGTGCAATTATCTCTAAGCCCAAATGGATTGGACAAGTGACTGCCTAGTGGGTTTTGAAGAGTTATGGGAAAACTTGTCTCCTAAATCATACCTATAGTCAACAAATGCCGCATTAGCATATTTGTTAACATAAAATAAAATGAGGGCTATGAGGCTTTATGCCAGGATTCACCCTTACATTCTACCAGCTGAAGACCACTGTACTGTTTTCTCCCTGGGCGTAGCAATGCTGTGAACTAAAACTGGTTGATTACAGAGAAGCGGAATTTCTCCACATCTTTGACTGATGAGCATCAGGCTTTGCCAGCGTTGTTTCCTCTCTAAAAAGAGAAAGACAGAGAGAGAGAGAGAGAGAGAGAGAGAGAGAGAGAGAGAGAGAGAGATCAGAGAGAGTGAATATAAGTCCAAGATAAACATTAATACATTTGGGCTATGCCTGTTTTTTTTTTTATTTTTTTTATTGAGAATAAGAAAAAAAAAGTTTCCGCCTCCTCCCAGCCTCCCATTTCCCTCCCCCTCCCCCCACTCTTCTCCCCCTCCCCCCACTCCTCTCCCCNTGGAAAGTCCAAGGTCCTCCCCCCTCCCTCCATGTCTAGGAAGGTTAACATCCAAACTGGCTAGGCTCCCACCAAGCCAGAACATGAAGTAGGATCAAAACCCCTTGCCATTGACCTTGGCTTCTCATCAGTCCTCATTGTTCGCCATGATCAGAGAGTCCGGTTTTATCCCATGCTGTTCCAGTCACAGTCCAGCTGGCTTTGGTGAGCTCCCAATAGATCAGCCCCCACTGTCTCAGTGGGTGGGTGCACCCCCCGTGGTCCTGACATCCTTGCTCGTGTTCTCCCTCCTTCTGCTCCTCATTGGGACCTTGGGAGCTCAGTCCAGTGCTCCAGTGTGGGTCTCTGTCACTATCTCCATCCATCACCAGATGAAGGTTCTTATCTATGCCTGTTTTTATACAAAAAGGATTAGTGAGAAATAAAGTACACAATGCTGGATATTAACATAAGACATATTGTACCTCATTCAGCCACTGCAGTGTAAGTATTGTCTATAACAACCACATTATTCTCTAGCTATCATTGTGAGATAGAGATTATGATAGAATACAATTATGTTGGTTCAGTACAATACTGTAGAGAACATGTTCAAACAACTTACAGCCAGTCTGCCAATGACAGATTAAACAGAAAGCGAGAAACACTAGGAAACTAACATATGATTCTATTCCTGAGTTAGAAATCAACTGCATATGTGCCTGGGCTAGTAAATTTCCTCTTGTGACTCTCAGTTTGTTAGTTGGTATTTGTCTTAGTTAGGGTTACCATTGTTGTGACAAAACACCATGACCAAAATCAACTTGGAGAGAAAAAGGTTTTAGTTGTCATGTGTATCCTGAGTCAGAGTTTGCTGAAAGAAACCAAGGCAGGAACTCAAAATGGGCAGAAGCTGTCGCAGACGACAGAGAATAGGGCTGCTTAGGAGCTTGCTCCACATGGCTTGCTTAGCCTGCTTTCTTATAGAACCAAGGATCTCCAGCCCAGGAATGGTATCACCCACAATGAGTGGTGCCCTCCAACATCAATCACTAATTAAGAAGGTACCCTACAGACCTGCCCTTAGCCTGATCTCTTGGAAGTATTTTCTCTGTTGAGGTTCCCTCCCCTCAGATGACTCTGGCTTCTGTCAAGTGGACATAAAACTAGTCATCACGGTACTACAATAAAGGGGTGGTATTTGGCTAATTAAGACTTACTTTGTCGGCAGTAGCAAGGCTTAGTTTCCAAACTAAGGATGGCATAATTTTGCAAAAGAACACTGTGGCAAGCAGAAGGTAAGATCAACAGACTGAAAGTTTGCCTTCTCATGTCTTAGACTGAAGGAGACTTGAGTGTTGAGATAAAGGATTGTCTTCTAGGTGTGTTGTGTGCTTCTGGCCTCTCTGAGAAGCATCATGGAGATGGTAAAGACCTTACTTAAATCTGTAGAAATGAATTCTCTATTCTAATGCTTCAGGGTAACTTGAATAGTATATTAGTCAAGCACTCCTTTATATTATAGCTAGTACAAAAATAAAAGGGAAAAAAGAAAAGAAAAAAATCTCACCCAACTTATAACTGTTCCAGAATTTTCAGTGCCCGGCCCAGCTCATTTCAGGGTGGTTGTCAGTTCAGTGAGGAAAAGACTGCTAAGCCTGCTGCTGTTGAAAACCTGTCTTCTTCATTTTGATGGCATCTCTAGTTTCCTTTTGCCTGTTCATTTCAACCTACTAGTGATATACACTCACTGGTTGGTTTTCAAACAAAAGCAAGAATTCTTAGTTTATTTCTGCCTGTCTCTCTTTTGAGAGGTAGCTGCCCACGGTGAGCAAGCATCACTGTGTGTTCTCTAAGGGCAAGAACATTATTCCTGTGGGAGGACATGCCGTGGGCCAGCATTTGTGTACCTTAGACTTGCTTCATCAGTCCATCTAGTTCTGGGAAGATCTAACTTGGTAAGACATACTGTTCAGCCTAGTCATCGTTTGCATTCAGAAATGGAGAGTAAAGGGTATGGTTATTATTTGGATCCCCTCAGGAAGCATGACAATTGTAAACATACTTGACTCTTACATAAGGTCTCCATTTTTTTCCTATTCTCCTCTGTAGAGAGATAGTAAGCTTAGTATTTCTAGGCCCAAGTGAATTTCAAATCATTCATGTTTCTGAATCAGAGCCTCTGGCAGTGGGAACATATTATGGAAAAGTCATTCAGGTGTAACAACACTGAGAGTTCTCTCTCATCACTCTTGCCCTTGCTATTCAAAGTGTGCTCTGCCTTCTAGCAGCAACAAACCATCCAGGAGTTTATTGGGAAGGTAACATCCCTGGCCTTGCCCTGAAAAATAACAAAATTGGGATTTGCATTTATACGAGGTTCTCAAGCATCTGTCTGCACATTAAAAATTGAGAAGCCTTTCACGGGGAGTATTATCACAACAGTCCTTGCCCAGCTGAAACCACTATGGCTCTCCTTCTTTTTCTTTGCTCCGTTTCCGAAACCTGTCATATAGCAGGGTGCTCAATAAATATTTATTGACCAAATTAATCTAGTCTGTGTTGTGCTCAGTAGAAAGTGACAGCAGCTCAAGCATTTGGTCACGATCCCCTGCATTTATCCTTTAATAAACATGACAAATAGAGGCAGCGGTTTCTGTTCTTGATAGATACTCAGAACAGCCATTGATCCAAAATTTCATTCAATGTGAGCTCTGGACCATTTTCTGATTCAGATAATAACTGATAGCAAAAAATTTCCAGGAAATGAAGTTGCTTACTTCATAATCATACCCCTTCCCACACTCCCACAAAATTCAGTGCACTTTTCTCAGATTCATGCTCCTTGATGTTATTCTACCAATCATTTACTGTCATTACTTTCTCCTTGAACGGTTCTTCATGATATAACATTTTCCATTTTCCTGCTTGTAATTCCTCATCTTTAGTTTATTGCAATATTTTCTTATCAATTTATTCTTTAGAAAAAAACATTCCCTCCTTTATACTCTACAGCTCCAATAATTAATTTCAGAACGACACTCTGGAGTCTCTACCGTTTCTAACTAAATTAAGGACAATCCATTTGTGCTGGCTAGTTTTATGTCAACTTAAGAAAAGCTGGAGTCATTTGGAAAGAAGGAACCTCAGTTGAGAAAATGTCTCCACCAGAATGGCATGTGGGCAAGCCTGCGGCACATTTTCTTGATTGATACTTAATGTGGGAGGGCCCTCTTCACAGTAGGCCCTGCCTACCCTGCAGTGGTGGTACTTAATGCTGTAAGAAAACAGAGCAAGCTATAAGGAGCAATCCTTGAGAAGCAAGTCAATAAACTTTGCTCCTCCATGGGCTCTGCCTCCAAGTTTTTGCCCTGAGTTCCAGCCCTGACTTCCTTTAGTGACTGACAGAGAGTCACCTCTGTTGTTGTAAGCTGAGATAAACTTTGCCTTCACCAAACTGCTTTTCTTTCAGTCATGGTATTTTATCACAGGAATAGAAATCCTAAGACACCATTATATAGTCCACCTGTAGTCATTTAATGTTAGAAAAAAAAACATGAAGAACATAATATTGCTGGTTAAACAGTCTAGAAAACTTAAAAGACACAGTCCAAGTTTAATAACAGAATATTTTTAAAACTGGGGCCATTTTGTCATGTGAAAGAGAAATTGGTGACTACCCAGCAGGGTCATGAAACTTTCTCCTGTTACAGAAATTAATTTCATCGTTCAGAAATAGAAACCTGAAAATTGTATTTTTAGAAGAATACATTCTTTGAGTGAGTCTAAAGCATAACAGTGGCTATTATTCAGACACATATAATTTTGTAGTTAAAAATGTCATTATAGAACAAACTTAAAAGTCTAATTGTAGACAGTTATTTCTACTAGATAATCTTTCCTATATTAATCGGCTACCCAATGATGGGACAATGCAGTGCCTGAATTTTGTTAAAGATAGATAGATGGATAGATAGATAGATAGATAGATAGATAGATAGATTTTTTTTTAAAAAAAAAAAAGAAGAACTGGAGAGATGCCTTCATGTTAAAGAGCATTTGCCTTGCAATCTCTAGAACTGGAGTTCAGATCCTAACAACCACAGCCAAAGGCAGGTACCCTGTATGTGCTGTAACTCCGGTTCCAAGAAAGTCGCAAGCCTCAGCTTAAAGGAGAGAACCTATCTCAATGAAAACCAGGGAGCTACAGATGAAGACATCTAACTCTGTCTGGTCTCTGTGCACGCACACACAGCAATATGTACAAATGTACTTACAGACACATGTACATAAATAAATAAATAAATAAATACATCTTTAAAAAAAAACAGGGTAAAGATAGACACAGACAACTTAATGACCAATCACAGTCCAAAGTGATGCCCAAGTCAGTGGCTCACACACTGTACCTTTGTTCAGTGATGAATAAAACTTTCATCAAAAAATTGGCTGAATTTATACAAGTCTAATAAAAATTATTTTGTAGTTTTTGGAGATAATTAAATTGTTTTAGCATCTAAAAAGTTTGTCATTTGAAAACAAATTATTTTCAAGTTATATTATACAATTTTGAGTTTCTGTGACACATTATGCCCATTTCAACTATACATACAGCTATTTAAATACATGTATGCATATACATTTAGATCGTCTGAAGACTGGCCTCAACCATCGCTTAGTCCCAGCACTTTGAACAGACATAAGTCTTGTAACTTCACCTTCATGTACTTCAAAGAGAGTATTCTCTGATTAAGGATTATGGTAACATCTGTCTATGAGTATAGCTATAGATATTTATAAGGCACTTGACAGCATGTTAGTTTAGCTAAACAGTGCAACTAAATTACGCCCCCCAAGAACCTATGACTTCTCCAGCCATGTATTTTTGACTGGTTTATAATGTCCAGGCATGGATTCTCTCTTGTAAAACAGACTTCAAATCCAATGAGAGAGCAGCTGGTTACCCTCCTAACAGATCTTCCACTATTGCACCCACAGGCAAATTTGTCTTGAAGATTGGTTTTATTTTACCTATATTCAGCTATTCTCTCTCCTTTGTGGCATTCCCCTTCAAAGGTCCATTTCTACTTTCTTGGTATCTATAAATGTTCCAAATTGAACACATAAAATTAAAGACTCAAAGCTGCAATCCACATATGAGAGATATTAACTGCCACAGTCCTTTGTTAAAGTAACCACGATGCATAAAACTGTCCTAAAAGGTCTGACCTTTGTGCTCCTTCTGTGGTGTTGCATTCTGGGCATTCTTCCGTAAGTTAGTCTTCTCTTGACCTTTATTGTATAAATCCCAGACTATTTGAAAGGTATTTTAAGGCACATTCCATAGCTTGCATTTTTTTTCTCAATTAGTACCTAAAATAGGAAAAATAACTATTGCATGGAGCAGGTATCCCCTCCGTAAAAAAAAAAATAATTAGATTTTATGGCTATTTCTGCTACTAAATGAACTGTGGAGTTGGGTGAAATGAAAGTGGAAAAGCTTTGCTCTTGGAAAAAGCTTACCTGAGAGATCTTTTTCATCTTTCTTTCAGTAATGCTTCTAATAGGCTACTCAGCCAACATAGAGGAGAGAAGTCTGCAGCAAAATATGTTTACTCAAGCAAAACACGGTCTCCTAGCTGAGTGTGTGACTTCAGCTTATGTTGGAAGACACCTTTGTGGAAACAAGAGGTACCTTCCCTGCCTCTTCCAATGGGGCAGCCAGTTCATTGTAATCCTGATCTGCTGGGAAGGTAAGGTTATAATAAATTTGGCCATCGTTGCTAGTGCTTGGCAAACAGCTAGAATTAGGCTTTCAAATTGCAGGTAATTCAGAGCAGAGATGCGACCAGTTTCTTAGACAACTAGGCCATTGTTGCCCTACACCCCTAGTCTTGTCTAGTTTGTATTTTTATTGCTGATATTTGAGTTGTAGTAATCCATCATTTTTAATTAACATCTTTATTATTAGAAAAAATGGACCCAGTTAAATCTTGTTCCTTTCATTCCAAATATTTTTAACCCCTATCCACTTTGCTCAGCCTACCTAGTGCCAGAAAATCAGCAACTTACAGATTTCTGAGAAAGACATATTTAATTGAAAATAACCTTATAGGTACAGATCCCAACAGTTAAGCCTAAGAAATGAACATACCTTATAAAAGCATGAGTTAAAAATCACAAAGTTTATTAATTTTATAATTGTGATAATTGAAAAGAAATTCAATTAGTGTGACTCAATTGAAACCAACTGTTCCTAAGGCAGCTGATCCTCATGAGGTAAACAGTAAGGTGTCTCTAGTCACCGAGTCGTCATTTGTGAGACCCCTTACAGGATATTCCGAAGAGCATCCTCTTCTTCCTTCCAGACTCACTGAAGAAACATCAACAACTTTGCCAATGCTTTTCTCCTTCTCCTGCTCCTGACCCTAACTTCACCTGACTGGGGCTTTTCCTTTGTCTGTCGTCTGTGAGCACACCTCCACGCGTCTCTCTCCGGGACTTGGCTTCTTTCACTTGCTGCCCTCGATGCCCATGATAAAATGTGACTTTCTGTTCTCAGCTTTCCTACATTTTCATGGTTACAACACACACACACACACACACAGAGAGAGAGAGAGAGAGAGAGAGAGAGAGAGAGAGAGACAGAGAGAGAGAGAGAGACAGAGACAGAGACAGAGAGAGACAGAGAGAGACAGAGAGAGAGAGAGAGAGAGAGAGAGAGAGAGAGATTCTGTACTTGTCAATGTCTGTCTTTGAATTTGCAGCTGTAACTGCCTCCAGCTTCTAGATGCCCACTGAGGTGTTCTACTCCTCTGCTCTTTCTGAAGCACTGGGGAAGCCATTCCTCCTCCCCTCTGCCTGGGTCATTTTCACTATTCCTAAACCTAGTAGAATAATATAAAAGTGCTAGCATTTTAGTGCTAGGAAAAGTTGTCTCTATTAGTGAGGAAAAACATGTAAGAAAACAATGGGAATCTAGTGCCTAATAAAGAAAAATGTTCACATATGAGCCAGGCCTGGAGGTGCAAATCTTTAGTCCCAGCACTCAGGAGGCAGAACCAAGCAGATCTCTATGAGTTCAAGACCATAGAAAGTTCCTGGTCAGCCAGAATTACACTGCAAAACCTTGTTTCAAAACAAACAAATGAACAAACAAAAGCAACAAAACAACCACATATGGTCTTGTGTATTGTAATATAATCCACTTCTCAGGAATTAACTGGGAGCTTTCCAGCCCTATAGACCCAACAAATTAAGTTATTAGTTTATAAAAATAATATTTCACTAAGAAACAGAAAAATATTATATCACTCCATATACTGTTTTAATTCCTTGTTCTTAATATGGGATTATTTATATTTTGCAATAAGTAATGTGCTATTCTTTTTAAATTATTAATAAAAGACTCAAGATAGTAATTATTTTCTTAGCTGAGACATTTTATTCATGTTGATTATTTCTTTAATTTTTCTGTATTGACATTAACTTTCTATGCAAATTGTTTTTGGTTTTTCCTATTATAGGGCACAAAAGCCCACTGATACATAGAGGATTTCAGATCATATTCACAGTATTGAGGACAGGTAGAGAATAAATATTCAGCTAATACCTATTAGCTGGAGACTTAGAGTATGCTAATTCCAAACCCAACTTTTATTCCTCAGATAAGTTAATTTTAGTCCATTGCATTAAGTGAGAATTATTTGAAATTGCAAGTGACCAGAAAATAGGCAAAGAAGGTCTTGTGCAATGCGAGGCAGAAGCATTTCTGTATAGCTGTTGAATGTACTCACAATCACCCCAGTCCCTGCTGTGTTACAAGCTCATGAGCTCATGGGCCCTTCTCAAGCACATGCTTTCAATGCACGCCTGCCATACAAAGGTGCAGCCAAAGAATTCCAACACTAGATGTCACTATTGGAAATTCATAGCTGGTGGCTTGAGTGGTTCCCCATGCTATAGTTGTTTTTTAAAAGTACGAAAGGTTAATAATCAGGAGGATGCCTATATGTTTTTCTTTGGGTTCTCCTTATTTAGCTTCTCTAGGATCACTAATTATAGGCTCAGTGTCCTTTGTTTATGGCTAGAAGCCAAATATGAGTGAGTACATCCCATGTTCCTCTTTTTGGGTCTGGCTTACCTCACTCAGGATAGTGTTTTCTATTTCCATCCATTTGCCTGCAAACTTCAAGAAGTCCTTGTTTTTTACTGCTGACAGAGACAGAGACCCACATTGGAGCACCAGACAGAAATCTCAAGGTCCAAATCAGGAGCAGAAGGAGAGAGCACGAGCAAGGAACTCAGGACCGCGAGGGGTGCACCCACACACTGAAACAATGGGGATGTTCTATGGGGAACTCATCAAGGCCAGCTGGCCTGGATCTGAAAAAGCCCGGGATAAAACCGGTCTAGCTGAACATAGCGGACAATGAGGACTACTGAGAATTGAAGAACAATGGCAATGGGTTTTTGATTTTACTGCACGTACTGGCTTTGTGGGAGCCTAGGCAGTTTGGATGCTCACCTTACTAGACCTGGATGGAGGTGGGTGGTCCTTGGACTTCCCACAGGGCAGGGAACCCTGATTGCTCTTTGGGCTGACGAGGGAGGGGGACTTGGTTGGGGGAGGGGGAGGGAAATGGGAGGCGGCGGTGGGGAAGAGACAGAAATCTTTAATAAATAAATAAATTATAAAAAAGTACGAAAGGTGTGCAATTGTGATCGTTTTTCAATGTCACTTAAATATCAGTCAAAAGATATTTATTCATTTAGGTTTCCATGCTCTAGAATAACCATATAATTGCTTTCCCCAAGACTATTTAAACAAATAACATTATCACCTATTTAGTACTTCGACCATCTGCTTGTATTTCTCATGCTTCTTTCTCCACTCCAATCTCCACCTCAGTTTCCAAATAATCTTTCTGTCCTCTTTTTTTGCTTCCTTCCTCTGTCGCTCTGTCCCTCTGTCCCTCAGCCCCTCCCTCCCTCCATCCCTCCATCCATCCATCCCTCCATCCCTCCCCCCCCCTTTCCTATCCTTGGATTGATTTTCAGGACCCCTCACAGAGGCCAGGAAAATGCTCTCCCACTGAGCCACACCTCTGCCCCTTCCCTTCGCTTTGAAGTCTCCCTCTCTGTTTTCCTGGTGTGCTTCCAAGCTTCATCTGACATAACTGTAGGAGCAGAGACAGAATGATTTTTCAGCTGAGGGAACTAAGCTTTCTCCTGCCATTCTCTCAATTAGTACATTTTTCTCATGCCCCCCCCCCCACCACCTTTTTTTTTTTTTTTTTACTGCTCTGCTTCTCCCACTACTTAAACAGTCCAGTCAGAAGCTCTGGATGTGGTTTCTAAGACTCACCTGCCTGGGCAGTTTACCAGCTTCAGTTGACAACACAATAGGACAATTGTTTAACAGACTTCACCGCTGAGTAATGAGCAGCTGTCTGTCTATTTGCTTTTGTAGCTGGTCCCGAAATCCACCTCTCTAGAAATTTCAATTAGCTAAGACTGACAAACTATTGAAAAGGACCGTCTCTGGGAGTCTAGCTGTCACAGACTCTCCTAGTCTTCACATATCCCAGACTGCACACAGCAAAGAACACAAGGCAGTGGGGGTGGAGAGAAGTTGAATATAAGGGCTAGGTTACCTGGATGGTGGATGGTAAAATTCTTCCATTGAAATCTATTTCTCTTCTATGAACATTGAGTGGCGGCGAACAATGACAAAATCCATTGTAAGTTGATGTAGTAAAATCGATTGTAAAATTAATTACACTCGCATTCTCGCTTGGTGTTCTTGAGTTTCCACCTCGTGTTTCTGCTGTGTGCTTATCAGAAGACTAACATCAAATACTCCATTCTTAGGATCACGTATTCTTACATCTCATGGGGAAATCCTTTTTGTTTGCGCTGACACAGACAGCTAATTAGACTTAACGGAGATGGCAAGAGCTTAAACAGAGACCCTCTTTCCTTGACAGTCCCTGTGAGTCTTAAGCACCAAACATTCCAAATCCCTAACAGTTTTAGACTGTAAGACCTTGAAACCTTATGTTGTTTTGCTTTGTTAACACTGCTTTTTGATGTATATTCTAGGCTGCCCAAGCTGGCCTTGACTTCACCAGATAGGGGTGCATCCTGGTTCAACCTGGCCTCAACCCTCTCCCCCAGACCTCCCATATCAACTGCAGATTCACAGGCATGAGTGACATGCTTGAGTTTCAGGCTTCATATCTTTTACTATATTTTTCCTTCTTTGCATGATATCTATAAAATATTGCATATAATTTAAATTACTGGCTATGAAAAAGTGATGCTGGCATCCACTGGCAAATTAGTATGTACTGAGCACGTCTTCACAGCTCTTGCTGCAAATTGCCTACATCTTTACAGAACCTTGAGCCTTAGGATCTCCAGTTTTGTATGGGGCAAAATTGAAATGGAGACAGTTAAGGACATAGCAGTTGAAATGCAAGCGGTAACAACACTGTATTTCTTTCAAGTTAGATGAAGCTCTTTCACAAAGGAGATTTTAAATTCTGGTTAAAAATTTGGGCAGTGGTGGCACATGCCTTTAAAGCCAGCATTTGGGAGGCAGAGGTAGGTGGATCTCTGTGAGTTCGAGGCCAACCTTGTCTACAAGAGCTAGATCCAGGAAGCTTAAAGAGGAAACCTTGTCTCAAAAAAAAAAAAAAAAAGAAAGAAAAAAAAAGACAATAAATAAATAAAACAAACTTCTGGTTGAGTTGAAGATTTGGAGAGAATACATACTTAATAAATAAAGAAGCAGCCAGTTTGATGTCCCAAGGCAGCTTTTGGATAAACATATTCTGATCTCAGCCTATGGGAGCCCTTCTAACTCTCTAAGGGTTTAGTCACAGTTAAAAATTAAAAATCTTTTATATGACCAAATACTCATAAATGCACATGGTATTAATAAAAATTATTTCATAACATTTGACCATAGATTACAATTTTTTCTTTTTGTTTCTTTATTTTTCAGGTTTATTGAAAACATTACAGAACAAATTCAAATGGCTCCACATGGTGTTTTGAAATTCATCCCAACTGTAGGCTGAGTGACCTGTAGGTTGGAGAGATTGCCAAAGTAACTTTAACATTTCTTTGGTGTCGAGATCTACCTCAATGATTTCCTGATTTAAGGCCGTGACCTCAGGACCATAATTATCTCTCCTCTTTCTCTTCCTCCTCCAGCTGGATAGAGATACCTCTCACAGGACCTGTTTGAATCTGCTTCATCAGATGTGAAATTAAGAAAATGTAACTACTGTTTATCGAATGTTTGTACTGGGTCCTAAAATATAGCAATTTCTCAGGCTATGTTATCTGGATCCCAATAATAACATGACAAGGTGAATGTATTAATTTAATATTTCATATGAAGAAACAGAAGTTCAAAAGGCCATGTTACTGAACATCACTGAGCAGAGCTAGTAATAAGGTGAAAGGACACTTCAGAGACTGGTATTTTCTTTAATTTAATGGTACATGTTAATTGCATGAAGTAACAGGTTTCCTGGTGCTATGTTCATACGTGTATATGGCATACTTTGATCATGTCTAGACATCGATTACACTTTCTAATATGCTCCATACTTCCTCTGCCAACATTCCTAAGAATCCCCCTTTCACTCTCAAGCATCTTTCCTAAACTCTACACATAAGAGAAAGCACACAGCACCCATTGTTCTTAGTCTGTCTTGTTTTGATTGACATGATGATCTCCAGTAACATCCATTTTCCACAAACAACATAATTTCATTCTTAATTTTGAGCCAAAGTTACATTGTGTTTATATATGTTTTTGTATATTCATGTTTCTATTAATAAAATTTTAATCAAAATATAATTATATTGTTTTCCCCATCCTATCCACTTACCAATCCTTCCTCTGTCCCCACCTCCAACTTCTTCCCTTTCAAATTGAGGAGTTACTTTTATTATTATTATTATTATTATTATTATTATTATTATTATTATTTATGTCTATATATACATAAATGCATAAAAATATAAAATATAAATACAACCAGGAGAGTTCACTTAATCCGTTAGGTTTTAGTGAATATGATCTCAGGGCTGACCACCTTGTGTTAACTGGGCCTTGTCCCTAAGAGGCTCATTTTCCCTCGCTCTGCAGTCATTAGTTGCCTGTAGTTTTTTGTCTAGGGTTGGAACCAAGTGAAATGTCCTAGTCCTGTATAGCTTGTCTATTGATAGTGTTATTGTTCAGGTCTTGTTTAGGCAGCCCTATCTTCCCTCTCATTCCTAGGAAGTACAATCTCACAACAGACTTCCTGATCCTTTGGCTACTGTAGCATTTCCTTCCACTCCTCCATGACGTTCCCTGAGGCTTAGGTACTCCCATTGTGTTGTAAATACATCTGTTGGTTCCCTTCATTATGATGAGCTGTGATTGTGGTGTCTCTGCTTGCTGTAAAGAGACATTTATTTGTTGAAGAGTGAGTCTGTGGGTATAAAGGTAAGTTTTAGAATGCAGCCAGGTACTATGCCAGTCTTGCAAAGTGGCTTGGTAGGTTCTTCTCTAAGATCCACGACCTTACTAGCCCTAGGTAGTTGGCTAAGTTTCTAGCACCAGGCATGACTTCCTATTGAGTGGGTTGTAAGCCCAATTAGACAGCTGCTGGTTGCCAGGAAAATATGATTGCCTCTATTGCACATTTAAGAATACCTTGTCATGCTGATCATTGTTGTGTTTCATTGGCATCACAGCTGGATAGGACTATTGATGGCTTCCCTAACTTGGTGGTTTACATAGTGCTTTCCGATACTATGAAAGCTAGAGCACCGAGAAAGCTTTCAGCTTAGATCCATCTCTATTCTTCTGAGGCCTGTGTCTGACATTTCTAATGTCTTCAGCAAGAAGGACTTACCTTCAACTTCTGAGAGTCAACCAAGAGCAACAGAAATAGCCTATTTTGTATTGAGAGGCACTTGGACTGGCCAACAACTCAAAGGAATGTTTTCCGTGCCTGGTACTGGAGACATTTTTTGGATAGGCTTTGGGTCTTATTCCAAGGGATGTAACATCATGCATGCATGAATGCATCCATCTATAATACACAGTTAGTATTATTTTAGGCAAATGTAAACTAATATGATTTGTTCAGGCATGATAATGCCTGGTGCTATTTGTCCTTCTATCCTCCTTCTCTCATATACTGACCAGCCTCTACCCGCTCCAGCAAGAAAACCTACCTAGATTGAGTCCATTACCTGCCTCTTTAGTGAACATGGCCACACAGGTATGTTTACTGTAAGCTCACTTACTAAATCACACTCCTCCCTTTCTAATGTCATTTTACGTGGCCTTGTTTTTCATCCTGATATCTTTGTAAGTTGGGTGTTAGAACTGGAAAAACTACCATTACCCTTGTCACTACTATGAAGCAAATTGAGATAGGAAAAAGAGGTTTCTTTTTTTTTTCTTCTAGCTCTTAAAAAAATTCAAATATCAAAGTATGTGTTTTATAAGCACAAGAATGGTTGAGCAAGACCAACTTGATAGTTAACAATTAAACTGATTTCCATAAGCTCAATAATGCGTTACTTAAGTGTGGGTGCTAGGAGAACACTGAAATCATTATATGTCTTTCTACAGCTGGATACATTTCTTCAATGAGTCTTCATGTAAACAGTAATACCCACCCTACCAGTTTTATCTTGGCATTACTGCCAATGGAGAAACAAGAGTCAATCTGTATTGTTGTTTGGAAGGAAAGGCCAGGACTCCACATTCAGGCTTTAAGAGACATGCCACAACCTGACCAGGGATGACTGAAGTGCAGAGTAACCTAACACGTTGCAGTGGGAATCTGGAATCACACTCAGCTATATGAACACGATATGGGAACCAACATTTTCCTTCCCTTTAAGTTCTTCTCGGCATGACTAAACAAGCAATCTGGGTGTGGTTTGAGTGATGATTTCTGGAACTTGGAGCCAAGATAGAAAAAGATGCAGCACTGAAGCTTGGCTTGCTTGCCTGCATATAAAGGAATAAAGAAGTGCCAAACCCATGGACTCTTGCAAAACAACACATTGTAAATGCCTACCTTATTTTAAGACCACCATTTGTAGGCTATGCCATCATGCCAATGCCAGCAATTTCCTAAATTGAGAACAGCTAAACTTTTCTCTGGAAGGTTATGGAAATTTACAATGGGAACTTAAAGTACATTTCTTCAGGTCTGAACAAAAAAACTTATTCTAAATATTTGTTTCAAGGGAAATTACTGGTGATAGTTGAATTTTCCTGTTTCCTATATACCTTTGCTTTGGGTAAAAGTTTGAAATTTTTAATCACAGAATTCTCTGTAGCCCTATTATTGGGAATGGGTAAGTTTTACATGTGGATGAGAAAGCATGTCAGTGCTCCTTTCATGAGTTACCAATCCACAGGACAGCCCCGCCTTCTCCCCTTTCCTCTCAGTTTAAAAATGGAACTTGGCACCCTAGCAGAAAACAGCAACTACATTAAACTCCTTGAAAAGCTTTTCACATCGCTTGGATCAAAACTCTGCTTTTCACCAGCTGAGTACGTTGACTGTGGCTGGCATTAAATCAATCTATTTAACGCTGAAGTTTTTTTTTTTTTTTTCCATAACACAATCCCAGCGTGTACAGTCGTGGCTGAGTCTCCAGTCTTCCCTACTAAGTTCTCTTCAACCAAATCAGAGGGCACCTCCTCCAGCAGTTCCTCAGTTTCAACATTCAGATAATACGCAGACACTAAGGGAAGGTTTTTAAAATGCTATTTCTATTAGTTATGGACATTTGCCTTTTGAGCACACAAAGAATATGGACTACAGAATTTTGCCCAGTCAACTGCAGATAAAGCATCAACTAAGTGACCACACTTCTGATATCCATACTTCTAAGTCAGAAACATAGGTTAGCAACCTACCACAAATTTGAAATTTACTAGCTTTCCAAATATAAACCTGTTCACCAATTTCCATTTAATATTCATTAAAAGTAACCTCAAAAAGAGTTCTCTGACACTGGAGAAATACGCCTATTTGTAACATCATTTAAACAAGTATTTACATGTGATTCCTGACCTAGAGGGTATTTTTTTTCTAAGTAGGCTCTTTCATTTGAAGACAAGTAATTACTTTCCAAGATGAGCTTTAGCAGGGAGAATCTGCAAAGACATGTTTAGAGTGTTATTTTAATTGCATTAAAAACCAGTTTTCTAATTGCAACAAGTCATTCTTCTGTACAGTAACTTCCTCTTTGTCTCTGACAGAGTGAACTCGATTTCTCCAGTTCCTACCAGATAATTAAAAGTACAATTAAACATATGGTTCAAGGAGATCAAACAAGAAAAAGTGTCAAAGTCTTCACGCAATACACTTGGATCTTGGGAATAAATTGTAAGTTGCCGTCTTTCACTCACAAAATTTCCAAAGTCACTAAAATAATGTGTTATGTTTATATTCATCATGCTGATGAAAAACAGCAGACCACAATACAACTCACATTTTCCAAGATACAAATACATGTGGACAATTCCTGATTTGACAGTGGTTTTCAATATATTAGTTATATGACCTTGGCTAGTAATATAACTTCCATAAGCTTAATTTTCTCTTTTTGACAAGTGTAATTTATAATAAAGTCAGTCTATCAGATATCTCTACTATATATAGCCCATGATATAATATTTTGGAAAGAAGGAAGTTTTCTAATTATTCGATAGATCAAACTTCTCATTTTAGAGACAAGAAAAATGAAACTCAAAAATTCTAGTTAAAAACTGGAGCTTGGACCAAAGATTTGTAAGAGAATTGATGAAACAGAAGAATAATCTGAACTCTAAATTTATCAAAATGTACATAAATTTTAATACAATAAATAATATACAGAATATATTATATAGTACAATTGTTGACAAGCAGGAGGATATTACTGGCAGCGCTGCCCTTTGAAAGAGTGACCAAGACTGACATATTTTCAGAATTAGGTTTCTGGTTACATGAACTTATAGCTATTCTTTCAGAGCTGTTACTAGCATGAATTAATTCCTGTTTATTGGAAATTAGTATGAACATGGTATTTAAAGTTTTAACTCAAGCAATAAGACTAGCGAAAGAAATAAAGTCAATGCATATAAAGCAAGAAATCAAATCATCCATTTTTATGGATAGCATTGTCCTATAAAAGCAAAGCAAAAGAGAATAAAGAAAAACCAACCAACCAACCAACCAACAAACAAACAAAAAACAAACATTTAAGACCAGAAGATTTTTTGAGATAAACACTTACAGTGAAATAATAAAATACAAAATCCACATGCAAAAATTAGTTTTCCTTTGTACCAACAATAAACTTTAATAAAAAAGAATAAGGAAAAACAATTCACTCACAATAAGTTAAAAAAAATAAAAAGAAGGACTGATGAGATGAATCAGAGTGTAAAGGTGCTTTCTGGAAACCTGGGCAAGATTCCTGGATCCCATATTGTGCAAAAGAGAACCAACTGCCAAGAGCTATCCTCAGATTTCCACCCTGTGTCATCACACACACACACACACACACACACACACACACACACACACACACACTAGCTATATAAAATTATAAAACACCAAAATGCCTGATAGTAAATATAACTTAAAATGTGGAAAACCTACAAAACCTATACAATGAAGTCTTTACCGCTTTGAAAGACTGCTTATATGGGAAGTGGAAACATATCTGTAAAATTCTCATTATGCTTAAAGAAAATAGCTAACCTTGCAAAATTCATACATATGAGAATTTGCTTATTTTTCAAAAAAAAAAATGTCCTAGTCTGCTCTCAACAGACCAGCCATAATTTGAAAGAAAAGTGATGCTTATTCATTATCCTCCATCAAAGGAAGGGAGAGGGGCTGCCTGATCCCTCCAGAAGCCCCAAGCATGGCTACTTTAGCATTGCTCCTGGCTAAAGCAGTGAAACTCTTGTCTTAAAAGGGCAGCTGGACAAGAGCAGACAGTGTGACCAGGGCTGATTGCCACTGACCAGAGAATATAGGAACTAGATGGGGACAAGTGACTGCAATGACCTCCCTATTGTTTATTTTAAAAGGCAGGTTCTAACCATGTAGTCCAGTCTGATTAAAAATCTGTGAAACTCAGAGTCAGACTCAGGGCTGAGTTCTCAGAGGAGCAGCCCTGCTCATGCTGCCCAGTGGAAAGGCAGTAAGTGGTTTCAGTTCTTGGTTTTGGTTCATCCCACTTCCTGTCTCTAGGCCATAGGGCAGGGTCAGTGCATGCACACCCCCACAGCCTCTGATGCAGGGTGAGAAGAAGGGTCTCAGGACCCCAACTAAAAAGGAGGATTGGCATTGCATGGGCAGCAGGCTTTGAGACGCTGCCAATACTCCCCTCCATAAGCCTCTGGCCCTTACGAGACACTTTCTAGCCAATCATGGGATTCTTGGGCCATAGGAGTTTGTTTTATATGTTTATTTATTTACTTTATTATTATTTTTGAGACGAGGTCTTGCAGTGAAGCCCGGGCTGGCCTTGGACTCACGTCAATCCTCTTGCCGCAGCCTCCGAGTGTTGGAAATGCAGGCGTGAGCCAGTATGCCCAGCCCCAGCCTCTGCTGTTTTCCTTTGCAGGATGGGTGCAGATCGGTTGCCAGGCCCTCTGCCTTACACACAGCAGCACATAGTTTCGAGTATTTCGATGGCTCAGTAGCTGCTTTCCGGGGTAGCACTAAGCACGCAGAGGTCAAGTAGAGGAGACAGTGGTCAAGTCAGGAGAGAGGAGTGCAACTCCCCAGCATTCTCCAGAGAGGAGAAAACCTAGGACCTGGAGACTGAGTCCCAGAGTATGAGTTCTAGAAGCTGGGGTGCTTCTGCTGCCTTATTACTATGATTCCACCCCATTATCAGCACAGAGCCAGCCCCATCCTGTCATCTTCCCGTCCCTCGCCATGCTTTCTGAACCTCAGGTCTTCATTGTTCTCCCCACTGCTGCCTTTTCAAACCTCGGTGGCAGCTTGCTCTGGGGGCCAGGGTTCAGCTCCTTACCTAAACCATACTGCTCCCTTGGAGGGGGCTCTAAGCCTGGGTGGCCAGTTCTCCGTCGCCACCCCCTACCCTCTCACCCCTCCCCACCCCACCTCCTCACCCTCCACCCATCAGAAGTAGGGCCACACGTAGCTACTTGAGTTGGTCTTGTCGATATTTACCCTCGGGGTTCTGTAAAGCAGATGACCCCAGAGAGGGCAGTATCCAGTCCCAGCCAGGCCTTTAGAGGCTTGCTGGGGCAGCTGGAAGAAAGCTCAGGGGAGGGAAGATTTCTCACCTTCCTGATGGCTAGTAATAGGCCTGGCATTTTGGAGCCAGTTTAAACATTATCAAAAAGAGGAAATTAAACATCAAGAGGCTAATTAAAAAAAATCTGTGAAACTCTCTGTGTAGATTATAGAGGTCTTGATAATTCTCTACGATTCACCCAGGGTCTGGGGTTATAAGTATAGTCTATTATATCAAACTTATGTGAGTTTTGTTTGCAATGTCTCGAATGCACAGTCTACTCTATTCCTCCATCAGGGGGCTACTGGCTTCTAGCAGAAAGTCCATGAAAGACAGTAATGATATGCATACTGGTGTCAAATCAAAAGTGGTTATCTCCTTTCTACTTCACTATGAGCAATTGATTAAAACTGCAAGGTTGTATTCACTTAACAAATACCTGCTTTCCTAAGTGTTGCAGTGATTGTTTCAAGGAGGTTCAATTTTGTTATGAAAGCTATACAATCATTAAAGGATTATAAGCAATGAAGTAGTTAAATAAAATATACCTGTAGGCATAGTGCCTGTAGGCATAGTGCCATAGAGATTGGATCTCCAAGAATAAGTAGAACTTGGTGAGTTAAGACGAAGAAGAATGAAATGGGAATTAAGCAAATGTAAGTGAAAATGATCCAAAAGAAGGCATGGTGGTACTCTGACCAAATGTTTGACAACAAGTCGGAAGGTACAAGAACAAAATGTTAGCCAGTTGAATCTGTAATTTGTTCTAGGAGACTTTGAATGTAAGCCCATTCAGTCACATATGAGCTAGAACAAAGAGAGTCATTGATGTGCTTTTACTTTATTATTAGAGAAATCATAGTAAGAAGTATTCCTTTTATTTTCTGAAATTATAATAAATTACATCATTTCCCCATCTCATCTTTCCCTCCAAACCCTCCCATATGCCACTCCTTGTTCTCTTTCAAATTCATGGCCTCTTTCATCACCAATTGTTATTACAAGCATGTATGCATATGCATATACATAATACCTGATCAGTATGTATAATGTTTATTTTCATATGTTTTCAGGGATGATTATTTAGTATTGAATAATCAATTAGTGTGCTCTTCTTTGGGAAAAACAATTTCTCCTGATCTCAGCATAGTTGCTGTAATTCTTTATGTTTGTTTTGAAGCTCTTATGTGCCCCCCTCAACCATGTTAGCATGCCTGCTAGTGTTATCCTTGTTAGTTCGTGTTTAAGCACGTTTTATGGGTGTAGTTTCTGACATTCTTATGACACATAATATTACAGCAAACTCCCTTTATCCCTGTCGCTTACAATTTTTCTGCCCTGCTTCCCTTCCAAAATGATCCTTGAGCCTTAGGTGCAGGAGTTGGGTTGAAGATGTATCAGTTGGGACTGGACCTTACAAGTGTGCATTCTGGTTGTTTGTGGTTTTCTATACTGCTCTTGATCCTTTGCAAATAGCAGTTTCCTTGATAAGAGGTGAGAACTACACTTATTTGTGGGTATATAGACAAATATTTAGAATGTAGTCAGGGAATATACTGGTTTAGCGAAGTGGCAGAGGTAGCTATACTCTCTTCAAGATCTAAAATAATAGTCTATGAAGATTAATGCCAGTTGTCTATAGGTTTGCCCAGATCTACTTTTTCCATAGTTTAAAGTTATTGTATTGTTTTAAAATGAGAAAAAAGAGAAGTTTTACTATGAATAAAACAATCCAAACCACTTACCTGTGATGAAAGTCCTGAGTTTCCTGTTGTTATTTAAGGACAATGAGACAATTGCCTACATGGACACAAAGGTCATTGTATCTGCCCATTCTTTCATTAGCCTGATGAAATACCTGAGGTAGTCACACCGCAGAATAAAAAAGAATTATTTTATTCCCATTCTGAGATGCTAAAAGCATGGACAACACGGTGCACATTCTGGTGAGCATTCCTTATTAGCAGCATCAGTTTATGATGCAGGACCAATAGGAGTGTTTGTAGGAGAAAAAGATTACAGGTGGGTATCCAGAGAGACCTTGAGTTCTCATGTTCTGTTTCCAGGGTTCATAATGAATTTCCTGCAGTTCTCCCTCTTGATTCCACCTCTTACATATTCAACCTCCCAACATTGCCATGCTGGATTCTTCCAGCAGGTAATCTGCCAGGAGCCAGTCCTGACAATGACAGTTGACAGGTCCCAAGAAGATGGAAGGAGAGCCAAGCATGAATGGTCAGGAGAATCTTGTAGCCTGGCTGACTAGCAGTCAGAACGTTTCTTTATTTATACATAATTCAATAAGAGCAGGGATCAATTCATATTGTTCCAAAGCAGAGATCATATAATTTTTATGTTTAGATGTGTTTCACTACCTCTTGCATATCTTTTAGTCATCATTGATAAACCATAACAGAACAGAGTTATCGTTTATAACAATTTCCCCTCATTTAATCACCCTTGATAAGAAGTATTGTAGCATGAGGGGCCACTTATTTGTCCCAGCCACCTGGCTAGCTTAAACCCAAAATCATCACACAGAAACCAAATTAATTAAATCACTGCTTGGCCCATTAGCTCTAGTTTCTTATTGGCTAACCTCTTACATATTTATTTCACCCATCTCCATTAATTTGTATATCAACACGGGGTTGTAGCCCACCAACAAAGTTTCAGCACATCTATCTCCAGCAGCGAATCAATGGCATCTCTCTCTCTCTACCTTCCTTCTCCCAGCATTCAGTCCAGTTTTCCCCACCTACCTAAGTTCTGTCCTATCAACAGGCCAACGCAGTTTCTTTATTCATTAACCAATAAAAGCAACACATAGACAGAAGGAGCTCCCACATCATTTTATAACCATTTTACCCGTTAGCTCCATAACCCAAATTTAAGAATCTAGAGGCATACGACAGTCTGTTCTCAGGCTAGTAGCTTTTGTGGCTACAAGGACACTAGATCAAAACAAAATCTCCATGCCAGCCAGGGCAGACTGACATGTCCTCAGCAGTGTATCATTAACTCTTAATGGTCAGAGTGCCCAAGAAAAACCCTCAGGCCATAGCTTCTGCAGTTATTATTCAAATTCTGGTAATAATATAATGTATATATTTTATATATTTATAAAATGTGTTTATATGTCTAATCCCAGCATACTGTTACTCCTTGGTCACATGATACTGCATTAGCTCTGCATGTGCTAACTTGTCTAAGAAAGGGAGGCCCTGACAACTTATTCTTTTATCATCTTTTTACAATATGTTTTATATATCAATATAATTCTCCACGCAGGACAGTGGGAATTTCAGCTAATCTAACTTTGTTGCTGTATATGCCATGCGATTGTCTGAGTGTGTAGTGGGAAGAAGCTTGCAATCTGATCTGTGGCCAAATCTAACCCACAGAATCTTGTTGACCCTTTTAAGTTTGTTTTGATTATCTTGTTCCTGAGTAAGTACATGGACAGATGTTTCAAGAATAATTCATAGCTTCATAATGAGACCTTTCGCTTCTTTATGTGTGTTACAACCTCCAAGGTGCAAGGAAGACCTCCATGTAGACAAGGATATCTCCCTAAAAGCAGAAGGGGTAACATGTTCAGGACTTTCCAGGAGAAGTTTGAAAGCAGTACTACTGGAAGAAGGCATAAATTATTCATAGGAATTTTTCCATCACTCCAATATCTCCATATTGTACAAATATTAAAAGTCCCCCAAGTATGGAACAGGTGGAGATAAAAACCAAAGTTGGCACAGCGGCTATCATGTGGCTCAGCTTTGCTGGATCTTTGTCAAGCAACTGTGCTGACCTTATGACTTTTGTTATGCTCATCCAATATGGCATACGCGAAAGCAGTAAAATAGCAGTTACCATATGAGGACAAATGAGAGCAAGAAGCCTGAAATTATCAAATGTTTCAATCTTGGAAAAAATATAAAATACAAATATATCAGTCTCATAAAAATTTAAAGGATGTGAACTACATACTGGAAAGAATGGTTCACACATCAAAACCAATAATTGAAGGCTCTCCCAAAGCTTTATTATTGTTTTAGTTCAGGGTTTTGTTTTGGTTGTTCCTGCCGTGTAGCACTGGCTGCTCCGGAACTTGCTATGTGAACCAGACTAGCCTCAAACTCCCAGAGATCCACTTTCTTTTGTCATCAAAGTGATAGTATTAAAGGCATGAGACACCACGTCCTCTTCTGAAACTTTAAAAGGGAAGATTTGAGAAGTGAGAAAAGGGATAGTTTTATGCACAGATGGCCCTTATAGTTGCACAATTCACACTGAAAGCAGCTTGACGTGTGCTTAATAAAAATGTGTACTTCTCAGAACCACAATGGACTGTACATCAGAACTAGGAGGTGTTTGTGGGGTTTGGTTTTGTTTTTTCCAACAGGGAAGCATTTTTCTTAGAATCACTGTTAGTTTAAAGAACAGAATAAAGCACAATCACATGAGAAGAGAAAAAAATTATTTCATGCTTGTCATGTTCTAGAAATTCAACTGGGTGGTTTTACAGGTATTTCATTGATGGGTCACAGGAACTCTCATAAATGGGAAACATGAAAGACAGTAAATACAGTTGCATGATATCTATTGATATTAATATTCTACTTATACTTTTTTATATAATTGAAGTATATATTCAACCGATGATTTTTGAGTCTCTACGAAGTATCTTATAATAGGAACACACTAGAGAACAGGCAGCTCTCTCTCTGATACTGTAGAGGTAGTAGGTAGAAAACTATACCTGTACTCAAATGTGGGCTAGAGAAAGGCATGAAATAGCAGAAAGCAGCACAAGGCCAATGACGAGATTAAAATGCAATGCATGGACCTCTATAAAAGGAGAGGCAAGCAAATCCTCTGAGAGTGGTAACATTTTCAAAATCTGAGTAAAATAAAGAAGTGAGACCCAGCACTCTGCCAAACTGCATTCCGAGCAGATGGATGGAACACAACGCGCAAAATCCAGGAGGCAACAGGGAGCTTGGTGCCTTCAAGAAATAAAATGGAGGTGTCTAAAAGGGGGGAGGGTCAGAGTTTGTGAGCAAAAATTTCAACAGAGTCAACATTCCACTGGCAGTTAAACCAAGATATTCAAATGTTTAAAATACAAACATGCTGGAAAATAGAAGGGCAAAGTTTGCAGAGGCTGATGACAGAGGCTTTCAGGAAGGAGGCAGAAACAATCACATCAAATATACATAAAAGAGAGAATGAAGACCCAGGGACCACTGAATAGTTTAACATGGAAACAGGAACTTAGGTAATTTTCCAGATGTTCAATAGAATCTATATTTTTCAGCGATAATGATATACAATTGAGTGTCTAAGGACAAAAACGAAATAGATTTTGTGTAATACAAATATCTTTGAAAAGTAAGTCGAAATTGACTGTGGACTTTAATGAATAAAATTATAAAATTAAAAAAAAATAGGGGAATGAGGATACCCCATACTTTAGACACAGGGATTGAAGGATTTGAATTGAATCTGACCTGAATCCCCCTCCCCCCATAAGGACTAGCTTTTATAGCATTAGAATGTTCTGTGAAAGCTACCTAGGTCCTACTCAGCTGTAATGCCTATCAACAACAGCGTTAACCAGGAAGGCAAGATATCCCTGAAGGTGGTAGTGATTGAGAGCTGTCTCATTGGACTTAAGACCCACTAACTAGGGGGGAAATCATGCATGGTGATGGAAACCTCTTCATAGTTGCACAGGTAGTGAAACTATGGATCTTAGAAGAGAACCTAAACCACCACTTTACCAGATCATCACAATTCATTACTTTCTCCTAAATATGCATCTTTCTATCCATAGATACGTGTAGCTCTCACTTCTCATCAACGACTCTTCTCTCTGCAGCAGATGGAGATCATGATAGAAAGCCACAGGTGCTCAAAATGCAGTGAACAACTGCTCAGCAGTGACCATTCCCAACAGATTAAATCTATCACACAATTCTTATCCCTAAGGCTCAAAGAACATTGTGGAAGAGGCAAAAGAAAGATTGCAAGAGCCAGAAGACCAGGGAATCTGCTAGGAGAATGCATCTTCTGGCTATGACAGGAAAACTACATTCGCACTACCTCAACAATACATCTGTCTAACAAAGACCTGAACAAGGAGGAAAGATCTTCCCAAACTTAACTATAAATATGGAGAGATTTTTTTTAAATTCTTTTTTTCTTTTTAATTTTATCTCTTATAAGAGCTAATACTATCATCCACAGTAGCTATTTTTATTTGCATCCTTGTATTAATTTAGCGAAAAGAATGAGTGAAGTTTTGGCATAGTGTATAATTATGACTTTATGAGGATTTTAAATAGATAAAATTTACTGTTAATAACAATTTGTACAACCAATTGTGGTGCAATACTATGCCTGGTGCAACAATAGACCTGAAAAAAAAAATGTCTACTTACCCCAAATAGGAAAACCAGAGTTTAACTTGGTGAACCAGTGAGTTTTAATGGGTTAATTGCAGGAATATGAGTGAGAGGTTACTTATAGAAAAGACTCAAAGGTAGCTGCACCACCAAAAATACACTCCAGCATTGCTGAGGCCTCAAAATGCTGAAAACCTATATGTCCCAGCGTACAGGTAGCACAACGGATTGATTAGTGTCCTCTCCATGATGCTCAGTTTGTCTCTACTTTTTCCAGGCATTTAGCTAGTCTCTGCGGCTCGCAGGCATCTTGTCTGCTCCGAGAGTGTGTCTCGGCAGTCCTTACTGCTTATATATGCTTGGGAAAAGGGGGTCCTATAGCAAGCAGTCAGCTTCAGGAGTCTCCTGAAGCTGTTTTGAAATGTTTAGCTCCTGAGCATAAGGAACTTCCCTTTAGGGTGCAGTGTTATGTTTCCCTAAGAATGTCCCTGTTTGTTGACCTCCTTTGACATTTTGTGTCTTAAAGCGCTTCATTCCTAGATAGAAGGTTTGAATCCAGGAGGAGATTGAAACATAGTACCAATGACTGTCTAGTTTTATTTTTGTCACTGTATTATCTTAGATTTCCTGGAATAAAATTGATACTGTCACACAATGATGAGTTGCTCCATGCTGATGTAAGATTCATCTACGTTCTTTTCTTTGAAGTTTCATCCCAGCTAATAGAATTGTAAAACCCATCTGAGTTTTCTAGGAATTTTGCCTTGTGTGACAGAGAAGGAAGAATCTGACTACACCTTGGATAAAAATCTTTAAAGATACTTGATTTTATGTTTACCACATCCTTTGTTATATGTATTAATTCAACATTATCAATTATATTATACATTTGATCTCAATTATCAAAAGACTATCAAATAGCCACTAATTCTGCTCTTTTAAAGTCTCTCCTCATTTCACTTTTCAGTTCACTTACGTGATGGTATTTATTTATTCTGTCCTTATGGGTGACAGATTTATCTGTAAAGAAAATTCATAACTCCTCTGAATACTGTTCACTTTGTCTACTTTTCTAATTTAAAATGTTTATCTTAGTCCAATTTATTTGTTTCAAGTGTAATTTTTTAGTAAGAGGGATACATCAACTTTCTCTCTATTTCTTTAGGCTAAAGAATTTTAGTACTCTGCATTAATAAATGAATCTTATTATCAGTAGATAATTGAATTCATTTGGTGTTAACAGGATTTTAATGTCTTTGCACTTATGTAGGGACTTCAGTCTAATATACTGCTCACTGCATGGATAGAATTGCTGTAGTCTGCCATTTGTTCTAGGCTTTGGGTCAGTTTCATTATTGGTAATGATGATTGCTTTCTTTGTTTTTAGTTCTATCTAGTTTCCACTCACATTTTCCTCTCAGATATTCCCACTCCTGCTTTCCCTATATTTAAATAATAGTGGTCGTGTGTGTGAGAGTGTGTGTGTACGTGTGTGTATTTTTCTCTCTTCCTATACAATTCTTTATACATACATATACTTGACAGGCCTACTGAAATAGGCGTCATGTCTCTGGCAGAACCCTTTAATCTATGAGGCCAGTCAAATAACAAAATACCCATTTTGATTTTACCTCACTAAGATACTCATAAGATACATAGAAAGGAGAATTTCATTTGTAGAACATTTAAAATTTGTCTCTCATAAAGTCTTAGCTTATAACATTCAGCAAGCAGTCCTAAGTAGTAATTAAATTAGTATATTATTTGGAAATCAGTCCTAAGTAGTACGCAAATTAGTATGTTATTTTTGCTTTTCTGTTTGTTTGCTTTTGAGACACTGCCTTCATTATGTAGCACAGGCTGGCCTTGAATTTGCAACAATCTTCTGCCATAGCCTCCCAATGATGCAGTGTTTTTTTTTTAATCAACGGGAACTTTTATTGTCCAATTGTGAATTATTCATAGACCTACAATATGGTACAACCATGACCATCAAAAGTGAACCTGGAGCAAGGGCTTCACATTTATTGTCTCATGTCAATGGAGATATAATATGAACTCTACTGGGAGCATATATAGTGAGATCAAGCTTTAGAAAAAATATAGAACAGAGAAAAGTGCAAAATTAAGGAGATGTAAGAGAAACTTTTGAGACAGGAAATAGCTTCCAAGACAGAAAAAGTTGTTGAATAACCTTTGTCTAACATTTTATAAGCAACAGCAAAAAATAGTCACACGCTGAGGGACCTCTTTTTCGATCGATCAGTTCTCTGAGATCTAATGGGCAAGACATAAAGAACCCACAGACTCTATGCTTGTCACCCTGGACCAACCAACTGGTTTTTTTCACCTTGGGCCTTTTTTCTTAACTGCCTACTGTGAACCTGTTTTCTTACCATATACTGAATTACAAACATAAGCCATCATAACCAGAAAATTACTGTACTATTAGCGTCAAAATATTGTGCGCTAAATTTCTTTTCTATGATGAATTTCTTTACTTATTGAACTCAATGGATTTTTAAATATCATATCATTCTAGAATTTTAAATTTTATCTAATTAAATAGCTGGCATTTTACTAGTTTATGGCTATTTTAAATAAAATACACATTATAGTGATATTTTGCTTATGATCTAACAAATAAAGCTTGCCTGATATCAGAGTGCAAAGCTAGCCACACTAGTCAGCCATACAGTCCAGGCAGTGGTGATACACACCTTTAATCCCAACAGCTGCGCTACTTAGCCATAGAGGCCAGGCGGTGGTGGTGCATGCCTTTAATCTCAGCAATAGAGAGGAATATAGGGTGGGATGAGAAGGGAACTCTCTGTTCTCTTTTCAGTCTGAAGATTTTGTAGAGGTCACAGCTTTCTAGTAGTTGGTTCCTTTGCTTCTCTGATCCTTCAACTTGAAACCCAATATCTGTCTTTGGGTTTTTATTATTTGTGCTACAACACAGAAAGAAAAATGTAATCACACAATTCACAGAGCAAACATCCTAATATACAGCACCCAAGTCAAGTAAAGAAATGCTTGAGAACCCCAAAGCCTTCATCCCAAGCATGCTAACACCATTTCTTCAAAAAGACAGTACTTGAATTTCATCACAGTTGATTGAGTTGCTGCCTTGTAAACACTTTTCTAAATGTATTCGTGTGGTGGCTATTCCTCCATCACTTATTTTTATATATTATATTTCTAAAATGTATTTTGCTTCTTGTATGCAGGAGAGTCTATACTGTACTTCCTGCTTTGACTATCTACGGAAGTCTACCTATGTCTCTCTAACTCCCCCTCAATATGTTCAGCAATATGTTTTTTTTTTATTAGCTTCGAAGGAGTTCACCATTTAGAAAAGTAAGAAATATCATTTCCTTAAGACTTATTTATATATCGTGTGTGCATGCATGCTTGCACATGCCGGCACACATACACTTGTATGTCAAAGTGTTAAGACTATTATCGTATTTGCCATTAAGTTTTTGTCCTTTTCTCTTTGAGTGATATTGTTACATAATTCAGGTAGTCTTGTACTCAATCATATATGTTCAAGTATGTACTTCTACAATGCTACTTCCTTTACTTTCCCTGGTCGTTGGTAAAGGCTTTCAGGAACTTAGGAAAACATAAAATAACTCATGCCAATAGGAGACAAAATGCATATTGAGGCAAATTTAATGATATATTTTTATAAGATGACATACATCACATATATAAACACACAGCATTAAGTCTTTTAAGCTACATATAGCAAATCAGATAACCTAGTGTGTTGAATTTATGAGGAGAAATAAATGACAGAATATTCAGGAATATTTCAGAAATATATAGACACATAGAAGAAAAAAACATGCAGTCTAGAAAGATACTTTTCCAGTTCAAACTCTTGCTCAGTTTTGCTTTCATATGACTTTGGATGATTTCTAGATCTTTCTTAGATCAAGTTGCTAATGCACAGAACAAGATTACACAGTTATTTAGATTTTTTTTTTTTTTTTTTTTTTTTGGTTTTTAGAGACAGGGTTTCTCTGTAGGTTTGGATTCTGTCTGGAACAAGCTCTTGTAGACCAGGCTGGCCTCGAACTCACAGAGATCTGCTTGCCTCTGCCTCCCAAGTTCTGGGACTAGGATCTTTAACAGAATAAAAATTTAAAGTAAATTTTAGTACTTATTAAATGGCTAAGAATTGTCTTGTATTAGGAAATAATACATTAAGGGAGAACAAAATGAATAATTATAAAATATGCTAACTGAATCCTTAATATGTTCCAATACTCTAATGAATATTCTGCTTACTATCTCACTTGATCTTCAGAGAGATATTATAAGAATGAGCAATTAACTTAAAAATGAGACCATCAACTTTATTGTACTTTACAGAGAAAAAACATCTTAAAAAGTGCCAGCTACTTGTGAAAAGCCATTTGTGGGCAGAGCCTCAGTACCAGAATGAAGAATTTAAATATGATCCCTGCATAAATTAAGGATTCACTAGAGATAATATTATATTAATGAAAATATTTTAGGAGAATTTAATAGCAATGCTTTTCAGGATGAACAGAAGTATATAAAGGAGATATGAAAGACAGGACACCCTTTAAGCTGAGGAAGCTGAGCTCTAACTACAGCTCTGGGTTAATGAGAATGTTTTGATAAACCTAAAAGTATTATATGTGATCTAAATGTTCTACCTTCCTACCTTGATCTACATAATTGATGTGTGTGTGTGTGTCCATCTTCTGTAAAATCATTGGTTACTGTCTTACACTTCTCAGGTTCCACCAACAAGATATCACAGACTGGATATATTAACGGGAATTATTTGTTCAAGACCAAGGGTAGCTGATTTGTTTGCTGGCAAAAGTCCTGTGAGTGTCTCCAGAGAGAGTCCTCACTACTGTGGCGTCCTAACATGGTGCAGTAAAAGTGTTCCGTTATGCTCCTTGTCTAGGGGTAGGAGTTGCAACAGACCTAGGATTTGCGATTTGCAGAAGAGAATTAAAGTGTTACTCTACATTATCTCATATAACTTTACCGCTACTTTACAATATAGCATTATGTATTTTCATACTTTGGAGAAGATAACTTTCTTGAAGTCAAATACTAATTGAGGAATTAATTTAATCCTAGACTCATTAAGGTACAGATTACAGCAGACAAATGGATCCCTATATCCAGCGAGAAGTAGGAGAACTGGAATGAATAACTAAGAAAAATAGCTCACAGTGGCAACAATATTAGCCATTTTCTTTAAGATCAGCAACTAACAAGAGCACAATGACAAATCTAAGAGTAATATCTTCAGAACAGTGATATCAATGGTAGCGAAACAATAAGAAATATTGGTATTTGAGGATACAGGGAAAACAACGTACCAACTCATTTTGAGTTAGAGGAATTGCACTAGGTTGAGAGTCATTTAATTATTTTGTTTTTCCAACTGGTTGTGCCTTATAAAACTGCCTTCATAAATCTAATAACCTAAAGCAGTAGGTAGGTTTTAAACATCAGTAAGTTTTAGAATATTTTTTATTGATTTTTATTGAACTCTATATTTTTCTCTGCTCCCTTCCCTGCCTCTCACCTCCCCTTCAACCCTCTCCCAAGGTCCCCATGCTCCAAATTTACTCAAGAGATCTTGTCTTTTTCTACTTTCAATGTAGATTAGATCTACGTAAGTCTTTATTAGGGTCCTCGTTCTTATCTAGGTTCTTGGGATTGTGAAATGTGGGCTGGTTTTCTTTGCTTTATGCTTAAAAACCACTTATGAGTGAGTACATATGATAATTGTTTTCTGAGTTTGGGTTATCAAGTTAGATAAGTATAGATTAGATAAAGAACGTACAGTGAATTTTTTGTGTTCTGTATACTTAATACGATGATTGTCATTATTTCATGAAAGAATAATATTTATAATCATCTATGTCAGGCTTTCAGTAATATAAAAAGGATATACTTTTGTACCTAAGAAGTGTATGTTAAGATTTTAAATAAACTTTACACCATGCATTGAGTTCTGAGCTATACAAAGCCAATTATTTATTAAACTTTGTTGTTATTCCTGATCAATAATAAGCACTACAGATAAATTTGCCTATTAATTTTAGTGTTATAATTTAACAATATGAAAAAACATACAGTTAGAATAATACACAATTTTCTTCACATAGATAACTAGATCAACATGAAAACAAAAACTTATAAAACGTCTGCATGACAATGGAAAATATTTATTCATAAAGAATTTTTTTTTAATCTCCCACTTTTCCTACCATATACCCCAACTTGTTCTCTGTCAAATTCATGTCTCCTTTTTGTTTGTGTTTGTTTTTCACTTGTTTGTTTGTTTCCTGGGCTTCCCATCCCAGTTCAGATTAGCATGTTTATTGTGTTGTCTGTCTTTGCTTGGCAGCTGGTTAGGCAGTAATATTGATGAAACATGATAGACATAACTTTTGACATTCCTAGGAGACAAAAATCTCACAGAAAACTCCATATTCCTTTGACTTTTATGATTTTTTTTTCTGCTCTTTCTTGTGCAAGGTCCTTAAGCTGTAAATTTTGGAACTTTAATTGTGTGTGTGTGTGGGTGTCACTTGGAATTGGGCTTCATGACTCTGTGTTTTGACTGATTATGGCTCTGTAATGATCTTAGATGCAAAGAGAAATTTCCTTGATGATTAGGGATGAGCACTATACTTTTCCGTGGATATACAGAAAAATATTTAGAATATAATTAGGGACTATTCCGGTTTAGTAAAGTGGCAGTTGTAGTTTTTCCTCCAAGATTCATGATTTTGCTAGTATACACCAGTGGCCTTTGAGTCTAAATTATATTCTAGTGAACCACTTGTAATACTAAATGACTCTGTCACTCGAAGTTCATCTAAACTTAGATTCTCATCAGATAATTTTGAATTATTAATTGCTGATGAGTGTATTCGGTTTCAGAAATGTCCTATGGGAAATATGTAAAAATAACTGCCAAGTAGAGAAATATTTAGTCCACGAAATGATACTATATAAGTCATTAGACTTGGTTTCAAAATCTGTTGATATAGATTCTTCCATTACTGTTTTATAATAATTTCATAATATCACTCTTCGAAGTATATTAAAACACCGAATGTGAGAATGTACTGAGTCATCTGTGAAATTTTGTATACATATTTACACACACACACATGCTTTCTGAACATGATCTTTACTCTGTTTCACGATGTTTCCAAAAAAGGTAATGGGATCGATAAAGTCAGAAATAACTTATGCCATACCCATGAGGTTTTCTACTCATTCTTCAGTGTTCACATGTAAAGAAAAGCAAGGAATAGACAAGGTTTTTTTTAAACTAATACAAAAATTGAAAATCTATTTTTACATGGCCGTTGCCTAGACGACATTATAGTAAATAACACTGGGCTCTTAGCTGTCTGAGTCTGTCACATGCCCCTCTTTTTACTTCTAATTCATACGAAGGCCATTTCAATCCTAGAGTTTCCTTCTTATTTTAAGTAACCTACACAGGTTATCACCTGACAAGACAAGGTGATATCTTGTGTTCCTTTTACATCATAATTTTCCTAGCTTGTTAGCCATTAGCTTGCTGTGACTCATAAAAATACCCAAGACCATTAACATCTTAATATATCAAATATGTAATGATTTTTTGGTAATGAAGTCATTAATAAGATGGCCTGGAAATTTTTACCTCATAAAATGTCCCCACAAGTGAAAGAGGCCAAGTCAACAGGTTACAAATATCAATAAACACTAGACTATATTTAGCAAATGAGATCTTAAGCACAAGTTCAGTATATCAAGTGCTTGTAATAAGGCAGCCCTGATCAAACACAGGCAGCAGAAGCTGAGATAATTTATCATATTTTATGTAACTAAAGAAACTAAGATAAATATTTTGCTCCAGGGATTTGAGAGAAATGAATTAACCTTATGAATATAAGATGTATCCTTTTTCACAGTAATATGTTTTCTGATGCTAATTCCCTCATTTTCTTTGACATAATTTAATTTTTATATGCTTAAGCAATTAGCAAATTTTTGTCTCATTCTCTCTCCCACTATGTATCCAGAATTAGATGAAATTTATTTATTGTATTTTTGCTGTATGCATTGCCTGCTTCAAATGTGTGTGTACATTTATAGTAAGAGAATAAATCTGTCATTGAGACTGGCAGCATTTAATAATATCAAAAGAAATTCACAATTAAAATAAAAAATTTTAAATTTAGAAAATTTTAAATACACTATAGTTGATGCTTTCCCTGAAATTAGGTCTCTGTTTTTACTAGCTACCTTATGTGTGCTTAAAAATGTCCCAGTGCTTCCTCTGTTACTCTCCATTCGAACTTCCTCAAAACATATTGGGCTGTATATTGGGATAATACATTGCCTTCCCTTGAGGGTAACACACCATTTATCTGTCCTTTGGCTCATTGTCATCTAAAAGTACACAAGCAATAATGCAGTTTTAATTAACATCACAAAATTAATGACACCATGTGACCATTCCTATCTAAAGTTAATAGAAAAATGATCTAAAAGAGTTAATCTTAGTTTTTAATGTCTTGTTAAAATGAAAATAAATAGAAAACATGCAAATATAACCTGCCCCGAGTTCTGGAAATAACAGTGTATGTTGCCTGAAGCAGCTATGCTGTCTCAGAAGTCAAAAGCTTTATCCTTCAGGGTGCTGTACTGTTAGTCATAGCCCCTACTCCCCAGCTCAGGCAGACTCCCAAAGGTAGAAAATGACTCCTTATTAGCTGTTGGAAAAGAATAACTTTCTCTTGCTTCCATTTATAAAATGGGAATAATACGTACTTAAGATTGTTATAATTTTGAAAATAAATAATTCATGTAAAAGTACATTATTGACTATAAGGTACAATCAAATACATCATACTATTAGTGCCTAGTAGCTGACCATATTCAAAAAGAAAAGCTAGGTCAAGAGGAGACCGGAATAACAGAGAAAATTGAACTTTAAGAGCTAGATATTATCAGAGCTGGGGTGTGTGGCTCAGAGGTAGAGAAGCTGCATAGTTCTAATAGAGCTATGGGAACACAAATAAGCAAAATTAAATATTGTAGAAGCATTCTAAAATCATTCTTTTTTTATAAATTCAACCTTTATCTAGTGTTAAATTAATCATACATCAAGTTTAATATAATTTTGTGTTGTAACAGAAATTATATTTGAAACTAACATCAGACTTAGTTAAAGTAATTAAACATCCCCAAAATGTTTGTTTATCTACACCAATACAAAAGACTACTAAAATTACTTCTTCTTTCAGAAAGGACTTTAAGGACATGACTTTTAACTCTAAAAAAAACCCTTAAAATATTTTTTGGCAATATGTCATAGAAAAAAATATTCTCATCTTCCAAATGTTTTTTGAGTATATATATATATATAATCTGTGAGTTGACATTATTTTACAGGAAAACAACTTGTCATAAAAAAAAGCAGCTTACTATAACAATGCTAAAGAATTTTATTCTCTGTCTCAAGACTGAGATCATTTCTTGTCATTTTAAAATTTACTATAATGATAGCAAGGCTTCCTTTAGCATTTTTTAAATCTCTTGAAATGATATTCCCAAAATTTTGCATTGAATGATGAATATTTATTTTTTCTGCTTTGACACTTTATAGCACCCAGTTAATTAAAAATACATTGACTACTTTTGTCCATAAAACAAATTAGATATGAAATCCTAATAAAACTTGTACTCCCCATACAGTGACTTTCAGGTCAAGCAATATCCTTTTAGATTTCATGCCAGGATGGAAAGTCATTGTACTCCATTTAGAAAATGAATCATGGGATAAAAATATTAATTTATTTTGCTGAGTTAATACAATTTTTCAAAACAACATATTGCATATAAAACTTTTTATATGGTGTCCTAAGACCATAAAAATTACAAATTAGCTCAAATTTATATGTATAAAGTCAATTTTAACAATTTATATGCAGAGGGCAGAATAAATTGAAAAGAAAAAGAGGCCTCCCATAGTTTGTAAATTATTTTATTATCTTATTGATAAAGGCACTTTCAAAATATTCTTGTTAAGAAAGAAAGCATGCAGTTTAGAATACACTCTCTTTAGATGACCCCTTCTTGAGTGACTGAATTCAGACTATTGCTGTCATGATGTGGAATTTTAAAGTGCTCATAAAGTGACCAAAAACAAAAAACAAAAAGCAACTTCACTACTGTTGTTCTCAGAGCCTCTGGTAAGTAGAAGAGACACCCAGTTGCCTTGGGACATTCATGCATCTACTTTGCAGTCAAAAACTAAGAGGCAACATGGATGCTATGATAGTGTGAAAATTTTACAGTCCCTCATCAAGAACTGCTATTGCTGATGGCACATGAAGAGTCTGGCACAACAATCTGTGGGCCTAACAAAGAAAGGGAACATGGAGAAATGTGTAGGGATATAGCTGGCATATTTTTGAATAGAATTTACTTGTGTTCTGCCCAAAAAACAAAATGAGACAACACAGTTTTATGGTAAATATTTCTGTCAAAAGTACATCAAACACCTGATTACTACATTATTTGGCAAAATTTTTAATTTTGTTTTTTTGCTCAGAAATTATCAAAGCTCAACATTTCCGTCATAGTTATTATTTTTCTGCTGTTAGAAAATACCTGATATAAAATGACTTAAGAACGGGAAAATTTTAATTGGCTCTTGATTTGAAGATACAGTCTATCATGGAGGGAAAGCATGGTAGCTGAAGGCTCCATAGCAATAGAAGCATGCACTGGCTTCATGATCATAAGCCAATAGACCAGGAAGCAGAGACAGTACACAAATCAAATCCAGAATACAAACCTAAAACCCTGACCCAGTGAGTCTCCACCTCCTAAAAGATCTACAACCTCTCCAAATAGTCTACCAACATAGACTGTCAAACCACAAAAGTATCTTACAAAAAAGCCAAAAGAGTTTCAGTGTTTTTCATAAGATTTGTCTTTTCTTTCTTTTTTTTTTTTTTGCCTTTTTTTTGTTTATTTTTTTTTAGTTGTTGAAAAAAATTTCTGCCTCCTCCCCATTTCCCATTTCCCTCCCCCTCCTCCCACACACTGCCCCTCCCCCACACTCCCCTCCCCCTCTTCCCACTCCTCTTCCTCTCCCCCCACTCCATTCCTCCTCCCTCTTGTACTTAAGAGCAGTCCAGATTCCCTGCCCTGCAGGAAGTCCAAGGTCCTCCCACTTCTATCCAGGTCCAGGAAGGTGAGCATCCAAACAGGCTAGGCTCCCACAAAGCCAGTTCATGTGTTAGGATCGAAACCTAGTGCCATTGTCCTTGGCTTCTCATCAGCCTTCATTGTCTGCCATGTTCAGAGAGTCCAGTCTCATACCATGCTTATTCAGTCCCAGTCCAGCTGGCCTTAGTGAGCTCCCAATAGATCAGTTCCACTGTCACTGTGGGTGGGTGCACTCCTCGTGGTCCTGACTTCCTTGCTCATGTTCTCCCTCCTTCTGCTCCTCATTTGGACCTTAGGAGCTCAGTCCGGTGCTCCAGTTTGGGTCTCTGTCTCTATCTCGATCCATCGCCAGATGAAGGTTCTAAGGTGATTTGCAAGATATTCATCAGTATGGCTATAGGATAGGGTTGTTTCAGGTTCCCTCTCCTCAGTTGCCCAAGGTACTAGCTGGGGACATCTCCCTGGACACCTGTGAGCCCCTCTAGAGTCAAGTCTCTTGCAAACCCTAAGATAGCTCCCTTAATTAGGATATATATTTCTCTGCTCTCGTGTCCATCCATCCTTTATCCCAACCATCCCATTCCCCCAAGCTACCCCCAATCTCCCCTTCTCACGTTTCTCATCCCATTTCCCCTTAGCCCCATGCCACCTCACCCCCAAGTTCCCAGTTTTTGCCCGGCAATCTTGTCAACTTCCCATATCCAGGATGACTATATGTTTTTCTTTGTGTTCACCTTCTTATTTAGCTTCCCTAGGATCACAAAAATAATAAATAAAGGACATTGAGCATATAATTTGTGATCCAAGATTTGTCTTTTCTCTTGCACTTTTTCTCTTGTTTTGACTTTGAGTTTATTCTTCGATTGCTTCATACACGTATAGCATGCTCTCTGATTATGATAGCTTCTGATCTCTCTTACAACTCTATTCTGCTCCTTCCTTCAGAAAATCTCCTGTACGTATTCATGAATGCATGTTGTTTAGTCTGTAGAGATCTGTTTTGTTTGAGAGGCACTGCGTTTAACCAGGATCGTCAGAGTAACCCTGGCTTTGGAACCATATGCAGGAGCTCTGCAGGCCCCTTTGTCTGTGTACACCTGAAGACAATGACTGTCCCTGTCCCAGAACACAGCAGACAGGATAGGGCCTCAAAGCTTCTCCCCACTGAGCCATGATTGCCTGTTGACAGGCCTAGACTTGCTGCAAATAGCCACAGTTTTTGTGAAGTCATGGCAGCATTAGTTGTGTAAAGCCCAAAAGACAGCTTCACAGCATTTTTCTCTGTCTTCTAACTTACATCCTAACCATTCCCTCTTCAAAAACATTCCCTTAGTCTTAGAGAAAGGAGTTTAACTGTCCTGTGTAGGGCCGGACACTCAGTTGTCACTTACTCGCAGTTCATTAAGCAGCCATTAATCTCAGCACTTACCACCATGCTCTGCAAAACAAACCTTCTCTGATTAATGCTGGGAGTAGCATTTGTCTATGTCCATAAACATAAATATTTAGAAAGCTGCTCGATGCCATGATAGCTTAGGTAAACAACAGTATTAAGCTCACTGCTAGAGCTTACTGTTTATAATCTCTCTCTCTCTCTCTCTCTCTCTCTATATATATATATATATATATATATATGTGTGTGTGTGTGTGTGTGTGNTATATATATATATATGTGTGTGTGTGTGTGTGTGTGTGTGTGTGTGTGTGTGTGTGTGTATCTGTATTTTAGGATTTTTATTGCTGTGAAGAGACACCATAACCATCACAACTCTTATAAAGAAAACATGTAATCTGGATGGCTCCCTTACACTAGCAGAGGTTCAGTCCATCATCTTAATGAAGCATGGTGGTGGGCAGGCAGACATGACGTTGTAGTTCTGAGTGCTATATCTTGCAGGTTACAGGAAGTCAACTAACCATCACACTGTGGGAAGCTTAAGTAAAAAGACCTTATAGTCCGCCCCAGCAGTAAGACACTTCTTCCAACAAGGCCACATATCCTAATAGTGCCACGACCTTTGGGGGCCATTGAAAACACGGCAGCGTGTAAGCCTGTTCTCTCTTCCTTCACAATGTGAATTTCAGAGACTGAACTCAAGTTAACTGACAACTGCCTTTACCCACTGAGCCAACTTTCCCTCCAAGCCATGGTTTTCAACAAGATTTCAAGTACTAGGAATGAATTTCCTCTTGTGGAGTGGGTTGCAACTTCACGCTGAGACTGGTTGGTTGCCCCATAGGCAGTGTGTCTGTGTGTGGCATGCACTTCAAAATGCAAGCATCGGAAATACTGTGCATGTGGGAATATGTGCACTTCAACATACAGGCAGAAGCAATGACTTTCTGAATAGGATTTTAGCAGTGTCAAAAATAAAACCAGTAATTAATAATTGGGATCCTATGAAAATAAAATCATTTATTACAGCAAAGGAAACTTAAATCAGATGAAATAGTTCACAGAGTGGGAGATTCATCTTTTCTAAAGGATTTTACAATTTATCCTAGAACAAATCAAATAGACTTTATTCAAATGATTTTGTGTTTCTTAAAACAATGATATTTTAAAGCTATACCTATCTCTGTGTAGTTTTTTATTTTGGCTGTTTACTGACTCTGGTTATTGATTATTATTTGTCACACTAAAATTAAACTAACTTACAAATGAATATTCCATTTTTCACCAAACACAAACTTATCTAAAGTAGGCCTTTAGAACACCTGAAGAGTGAAATCTATAATGTAGCAAGGCAACTGTTACTCCTCACTGAGTCAGAAGGAATTTTGAGTCTATGACTTTTTGAATAAAGAATCTTGAAGTAAAATCATTCCATCTGATTTCTGGTGGGATAAAAGACCTGTTTATTAGTGAAGGGAGTATAAACCACACACCCATGAAAGAGAATTTTCTATTAATTGAAGACATTGCTGTATGTGAGAAAGGACAAAAATTATCCTTGAGTTTCAAAGTGTCACCTCTCTTAACTGCCTATAACAATTACTTTTCCAACTGCTGTGGCCAAAGGAACTAAGGAAGGAAGGAAGGAAGGAAGGAGGGAGGGAGGGAGGGAGGGAGGGAGGGAGGGAGGGAGGGAGGGAGGGAAGGAAGGAAGGAAGAAAGGAAGGGTCTATTCTTGCTCATAGTTCAGGGGAATGAAATTGGTCCTGGTGGAGAAGGCATGGCATCAGAAGTGGGAAGGTGGCTGTTCATATTGCAAATGCAAGAAATAAAACAATGAAAGAAAGTGAGATAGGACTATGAAACCTCAAGGCCCACTCCCAGTAACCCACTTCCTCCAGCAAAGCTCCACCTTCTTCTGGTTCTATAGCCTTCTCAGATACTGCCACAGTCTGGGGAGCCATTGTTCAAACACATGAGCCTGTGAAAGACATTTTCCTTGGAAACCTCACGGCCAACAATTTCACATTACATTTAACTACTTTTTATGGACACATTAGTCTCTCTTCTTGCTTTTCCCCTGTTGTTAGTCTGCAGTGGACAAGCTGCAGCGCTGTTTCCTATTTTCTGAACACTAGCATGCATGTAAGGCTAGGTCTAACAGGCAGGGAGTGAACTGCCTGTGAAACATTTAACAACGTATTTCAACTAAGTATACAAGAAAAAAATCTCAGTGTGGTACCATAACTTATTTTTACTTTCTTTCTCTAAGAATATTTGTTAGGCTTATTTCAATCTTGAGGAAACTCTACATTTAATATGACTCAAGCTCAAGGAGAAATATAAATAAAAAAAGACTGTACCAAAAAAATGAAAGAGACTTAAAATTCATTATTCCCAATTTAGATAGCTTCACACACACACACACACACACACATACACACACACACAAAACACTCTAAGCATGGAGGTACATCCCTTTCCTTTTAATTTTTCATTTTATTTATTTAAAATAGATTCTTCTCTCTTACACAATATAACCCAACCACATTTTACCATTCCCTACCTCTTCCTCACACCCCCCTTCATCAGGCCTACTCCCCTTCTTTAATCTAAGAACTTAGGAGGCAGAGGCAGGTAGATCTCTGTGTCTCTGTGAATTCTAAGCCTGCTTTGTCTGCATAGAGAATTTCAGGCCAACTAGAGATAAATAAAGAAACTTTGTCAAGTAAATAAATGGGTTTACAAACCTCATTTCCTTTTCTACTCTAGGAAGTGCTCTTCATTTCATTTCATTTATTTATCCTTAATATTTACTTTTACTAATACATAAAAAACATTAAAATAATATATATATAAAGGTGTATCCAATAATATCTTCATATGTTGACAGAGGTTTCTGTCCCACCAGATCCTGCAGTTGTTCAGTCCCCCAAAAAATACACAGAGGTCTACATTAATCATAAATTGGTTGGACTATTAGCTCTTGTTTTTTATTAATTAATTCTTACATCTTAACCCATAACTCTTGTCTGTGTTAGCTGCATGGCTTGGTACCATTCATCAGTGAGGCATTCTCATCTGCTTCCTCTATGTCTGGGTGACGACTGCAGACTGACCTTTCCTCTTCCCAGCATTCTCCTGTTGTTGTTGCTCAGTCTCTACTTCCTGCCTGGTCACCCCACATTTATTTCCTGCCTGGCCACTGGCCAACCAGAGTTTTATTAAAAATAATAAAAGTTATAGGATAAAAGACCATTGTCCCACAGCACATATATACATTTTATAAGATTTGTAAATTAGTTTAAATTTATTTATGACCTCAAAAACTTATTTTTCTTATGGTTGAGAAAAAATTATTTTCCTATGATTTCTTTTAAGTACCAGTGTAACTGGTATTTATATTCACCTTGCTGTACTATTAGCACTTCCAAATTTCTTCCTTCAATCTAACTACAGCTAGCTGCCCATTAATAAGTGTTTCCTAATCCTATTCTTCTCTATCCACCTCTAATAATCATTCTGTTTTCGATTTTGATGTTATCAACCATTTTAGATGCCATATGTAAATAATACTACAATATACCTATCTATTTGTAGCCTTATTTAGTACAATAGTACTCAGCTTCAACTGTGTTATTGAAATGATTATTGTAACAGTTTAAAGACTTAAAATTAATATGGAAAAATCCAAGATGATCAAAATTTCAAAATATATATAAACATAAGCCCAGTATTACTGGTATTTTATTTTCTCTCAGATTATGATACAGCTGGGCCTTATTGTCCCAGTCCATAAATTTGTAATGTCTATTAATTAACTCATGTTTATATATGAAAATAACTATTGTTTATGCATATGAAACAGAAATATTATTAGTAGGAACTCCACTATTGGCCAAACACATTAAAAAAGGAATGTATAGTTATTTAAATTGTAGTCATATGTGACAGTTCAATGGTTTCTTGGTTTTACGTTACCATTTATACAATGATTTGCAGACATTTTAAATATATATTTAAAAATAAGGAAATTCTCACATGCACATATGATCAGGAAATTCATTGCACACAATTTGTGTACTTAACTATTTAACTAAAAGTGGGGCGTTGTGCAACCTGCTTGTCATCCTGAACTTGGAAAGTAGTGCATCAGAAATTAATTCTCTTCCAGCTACATGCTGAGTTGGTGACTAGCCTGAACTATAAGAGCATCTAAAAAAATAACAGCAATTGAACATCGCTTTTTTCAATGAAAACATTTCTAAATGTGTAATGGCAGTTGAAGACAATTACTTAATCATAATTGGAATAGTTACAGCCAATATTCTAGCCACAAAAGATCGAATCATGAGGCTAAAACAGTCTAATGTTTGGGACTGAAAATACCCATTTAACATTAACACATTTCAAGAAAAATGTATTTTGAACCTTATTAAACTAGAAAGTCTATCAGAGATGTTACTAAGGTACATCATAATGAACTGGGCACTACTTCTAAAAGTATGCTGATGTTGTGTATTAGACTTTTCCTGCGGAAATACATTATACACATATCTGCCCACTCTAGAATGGGAACCCAAAGCAAACCAAAGCAAAAAAAAAATTGCACAAAAATCCAATTTAGTACATGGAGGAGTTTTTTTAAAATCAGTTCCTAGCAGGAGTATGGGTGAGGGGTCACATAAAAAGAAAACAACGACAACAACAACACTAGGAATAATTCAAAAGGAGTTACACAACCAGATATCCAACCTCAATCCAGGCGACACCTCCTAGAGGCTGTAATGCAGGAGTTCTGGCACCACCGTGGGAAGCTCCATAGGCCAAACTTCTTTTTGCAGTTTGACTGGTCAGAGTTTCCATCCCCAACAAACGCAGTCTCCTTTCATACTATTGTTAGGCTTGTGTTCTGCCAGACTTGATCCTTTGTTTACCTTCTGTTTACCACCTGAATGTCTTAAGTCTCTGCCCTTCACTCGTGAAGGAAATGTTTCAATTTGGAGAGAACACTAATTCAGAGGAAGAAGTCATACATCAACTAGATAACCAGTCTCCCATTAAGTTTCGTGAGAATAGGACATTAGTAATTCCTGAAGTTCAAGGATCTCAGTGATAAGAGATGGAGTGTGGGGAAAAAAACAGGAAGACACAAGTGGCTGTGCTGGTCTTTGTGGTTAAAATAACTAACAACAGCTTGTAGGCAGTGGGTGGTAAGACAGTGCTCTACACATGGCTGACATCAGAAGCAACCGCGGCAAGTGGCCTAGAACATGGTACTCACCAGCCTGGACTGATTTATATGATTTAAGACTAAATGTGAAAAGTTACAAAGCCAGTAATTCTGCTAAAGAAAACAGCTGAGAAACATGAAAAGAAAGTTTGAAACTAGTCAGTGTGCCCAGGGAAACTGGGGAGTCTATGCATGGTAATATTTAGGTCACAGTTATAAATGGGAGCTAAACATCCCTCTGTGCCAGCATCATTCTGTTTCTGTGGTGACTACAGCAAGGGAATGTAAAATTAAAGCGTTCTTTGGGGACTCCATTAGGAAACCCTCCTGAAGCTAAAGAAACCTTGGCAGCAACAAATTCTTTGTAGCAGAGTGATCCTATTTCTCACTCAGACATTGACGTTGAGGAGAATGCTGGGTCAGGCCAGATTATAAAGTTTTAATTCTACATAGCAAGAAGAACGATAACACCAGAGACAATCTCTGGGGAGAAGGAAACAGTAGTTAGATGACGAAGAGTTCTGATGTCGGTCTACTGAGTCTCAAAGGATGCTGGCATCACCTGGCACTTATTGTAGGTGTCAGTTTTCTTCAGGTTGTGTTCCCAAGTTTCCTTAGGGAAGTCCAGGTTGTAAATGAGGATGAAGATAAAATTATTATGGTGTTTAATGACGTGCAGTGTTCCATGGTAGCAGAGGTAGTTGTGCTTCGTTGAGAATGTAATGCTGAATTTTATTTGAAATGACGAGCATAGATTTGCCAGACAAGGAAAAGATAAAAGCAAAACTATCCAGAGAGGGAAAGGGGAAGCCAAGACTATGAATCGCATAATATATTTGGCTAACAGGAAGTAATTTTTAATGAGTTAGAAAGTGGGAACAATAAAAGATTATTTTTGGAGCATGCATTTATAATGTCAAATAGATATTTGGATCTAAGTGGTGCTTGGATTGTACTCTGCAAGCACTGGGGCGCTGGTATATAAGATGTCAGAAGAGTAATTGATCCGACCTGAATTTTAGAAAGATCAGCTGACAAGGCAGTAAGAAGAATGAAACACGCGGACGAGATAAGTTCAGGAGAAAACATTTATAAGGCTCTTGAAACATTTCAGGTGAAAAATGATAAGAGCTAAAAGGTCAATATCAGTGAGGCTAAGCTAGAAAGTGTGAGCTATTGAGAACACGAGCCCAATCCATCACACGTAGTGCTCCCCAATGGTGACGGCTGATGCTGAATCAAGATAAAGCAGGTGTTGCGGCTCTCAAGAGGCAAAGATATCCATTTGGATGACAGCTGATCTCTGACATGCTAGACACTCTGCTTCTTTATCATTTATGGACCTTGTGTCCATTGCTGCATAGACCTGAGTCAATGCGCATCCAATACTTCTTCCACTATCTCTTCTCCTAGCTACGAAGTCTTCTTAGAGCTTCAGAATCAGATCATGCTTGATTACTTTTGTTATAACTTTAAAAAGTACTAAGAGATCCAAAGGCTCTGAATAAAGAGATCCCTGCTTGAATGAACACAGGGATTTCCCTCCAGTTTACGATTCTCGACTAAATACAATGGCATTACCACGTGCTGTGGTGTGACTCCATTGTGACTCATACATAGCATAGCCCTTCTTCTCACTTGACACTGCCAGTTTACCATGCAGCTTAGCATGTTCCAATTCCCTGTTCGTATTTTTTATTAATCAAATGAAAGTGATTATTTCAACTTTACGCAAAAGAGAAAAATATATATCAAAAAATCTGAAATAAAATATCAGTACATTTTTAATGAATTGGTGGCCTTATTTTTCTTACATGGTCTTATGAGAAAAGAATGTATATAATTTTTTTATTCACTTCAAATCATAACTTATTGTGAAACTGTGATTCAAGAGAGCTTGCCAATGAGGGAACAGATTGTGATGATCCAAAAGAAAACTTCTGCAGATTAGATCTGTGTATATGTAGATTAGACCTATATGCCAAACAGGCATAATAAAAACCCTAAGCCCTATGTGCATTCACCTGGACTTGGTGAATGCTTTTCTGTTTTTCTGTGAATGGATATAGAGGTTTCTTCTCGGCCTTTGTGAGCACCATTGGCTGGATCTACAAACAGGAAAAACAGTAGATATTTGAGATGTTAAAGGAGAAGAACATCTGGCTAAGAGATCTTGGGAATAATACAGAAGGTGAGCAGCACAACACGAATGAGGAATAAAGACAGTTTGGGGCAGGGCGATGAAGTTTTTAAACTAATGAAATGAAGATAATCAGATGTCATACATCTTTAATAACTCTAAGCAACACTCATAATTACCTTTTGCTACCTTCCTCTTATTTTCAGGCCAGTTTGTTCAAAACTTGTTTTTAAAATTGCCTTCTAATGTCATGTGGGTATAAGCACTCACAGAAGATAAAATATCCCTTTATCAGTGCATCTAATTGGGGTGTTTAAGCTAGAGAAACTCAGAAAAGTAACATCTGCTTAGGGTGAACTCTCAGTTTTAGATTTCTGCTAAACACTGGAATGAAGTGCCTGAAAGAAACGTAATAGAAACCGAGACTCTGCTTGTTTACTGGGGAGGGGAGTCTTAGTTCTACATCACAGGAATATTACAGAGTCCTGCACTGTAAATAAATGTCCAAAATAATATTTTTTCTTATGGCATTCCCAAATATTGACCTTCACTTGGGTTATGCCCTTCAAACAATAGTCAGTATTCATTCATTAACAAGGACTACAGGCTGAGTCAATAGGCGAAGGCTCGGCCTTGCTTCTAAGGCTCACTTAATTTCTTTGCAGAACTGCTTATATTTTGACCATAATGCTAAGAATATGCCTTATCTTGGTTAAGTGAAGATTATAAGCATTTTGTTAGACCATGCCACTCAATTGCAAAGTTGGTGGTGTTTTAATAAAGAATATCATTTATCATCCATAGTACTGATTTTCCCTACTTCATGCCTACCTGATTGATGCATCATATTTTGCCCAGTGAAAATTTTCCTACTTCATTATCCTAATGTCTATAGACAAGATTTCTGTGCTAATTTCTTGTCTATTTCTCTGTGTTTTTTAAATAGTATCCTTTGAAATTATATTTTCCATTTCAAACGTTAAATAGTTGTACAAGGGTTGACAGTCATCCTCTTCCCTTCTTTCTGCTTCTTTCTGAGCTTTCCCCAGATTCTGTAAAGAAGCACAAGGCAGAGCCGTGACAGATACCAAGATAATGAAGAAAATTATATATTCTCCTTACGTACTGCCAAAACACATCATGTTTATTTAGTCTATTTAAAAATCAAGTTTATAATAGCTGCATTCCTCATGTGGCCCTTTTGTAGAATTTCCTACCTCACAGAGAAGCTCTGACAGAAACCAAAATATTTTTCAAGAATCCTATGCATTTTGAAGTTTTCAGTTTCTTAAAATGCATACCCAGCTCATAACTATGATTTGCTATTTTAATTTCATCATCTCTTCAGTCCACTCATCATCTGTTTTTGCATTTGCCCCATCATCAAACTCCAACCGTAGTCTTGCCTAGACCATTAAAATAACATTTTAACTGATTTTCATATTCATCTGCTCACTCTTATTCTATTGCCCAGAGCACATTCCGAATGATCTTTAAATTTTCAATACCATTGCTTGTTGAAATAAGAGCGGCAGCGGGGCTGCGTCCCCAACACCCCGGCCGCTTGGCTAGCTTATGCCCGAAATAACAACACACAAACTGTATTCATTTAAAGAACTGCTTGGCCCATGAACTCTAGCCCTTACAGGCTAATTCTCTCACCTGGACTAGCCCATTTCTAATGATGTGTGTAAGCACCCCAAGGTGCGCTTACCGGGAAGAGTCTAGTCTCCGTCCATCTTGGTGTCTCTGCTCCAGCAGAGCTGTCGGGTCTCTCCGGGAGCAGAGCAGAGTCTGACCTCACTTCCTCTTCTGCTCAGCATCCTATCCTGTTTATTCCGCCCACCTATCTTTTAACCTATCAGGGCCAGCAGTTTCTTTATTGCTCAGCCAATGAAATCAACAGATTGATATATGACACTTCCACATCAATTGCTATTCCAATAGAAATCTTTCTCTAATCATTCCATGCTCCTGATTTTATTTAAAGCAGCACCATTTTGTTGTATTCTGTCTTTCCAACTCTGACTACCAGCCTCCTTAACATTTCTTGAAATTGTCAAACTGATGATGTATGAATTGTGTACAGAATATCAAATCTGCAGCCCTGCCTCCTCCCTGAGCAAGAGTTGGCCGCCTTTCTTATGGAGTAGAAGTCAACAAAGGAGTCAAGTCCTTCAAGAAAAGTGTGCCTTAACCCCCGACACCAATTATATTTGCTTTTTGGAGGTTGTCATGACTGTATTTCTTTCAGATTTCCAGAGCGATTCTAATGCTATGAGTTACTACTCATTCATTATTATGACTTTTTAAATTTTTGGTTACATTTTCTTTATTTAATCTGCACACGTCTGTGGGTACTTACACATGTGGCGATAAGAGGGCAAATGCCAGGAGTCAGTACTGTCCTCCGTCATACAGGTGCTGGGGAATGAACTAAGGTCTACAGGTTTAACAGCAAATGTTTTTACCAATAGACAAGCTCACTGGCCCATGTTATCTGAACCTTTTAGTTACTGTCTATTTTGACATTTGAACTTGTAACCTATGTTGAAATTTAAGAATCAGTTTGTTTTGCTTAACACTGTGTTTCTGACATCAACAAGACAATAGTAAGCCTTCACATGATTTTTTCTAAAAAATTTACAAACTAATTCTTTTATTTTTTGAGATTATAATATAATTACTTAATTTCTTCATTCCCTCCAACACTTCCACATACCACTCATTGCTCTTTTTCAAATTTATGCTCTTTCTTCATTAATTGTTATTACATGTGTATATGTATACACACACACATATATATATACATATGTGTATATGTGCACATGCACACACACATATATTTATAACTAAATATAGCAGCTCAGTTTTTATATTACTTTTATGTATGTTTTCAGGGCTGCCCATTTTGTGTTGTGTAGTAATATTTTGTTTTTGTTTTAATAAATAAAGTTTGCCTGAAGATCAGTGTGCAGAGCTAAGCCCTGGAGGTCAGGTGGTGGTAGCACACATGTTTAATCCTAGCAATTGGGAGATATAGGCAGAAGGAACTCTGTTAGTTCAAGGCTACCTTGAGCTACAAGAAATTGGTCCAGTCTAAAAGAGAAACAGAACTCACACACACCTTTAATCCCAGCTCTAGGGAGGTGCAGACAGGATGGATATGGCTGGGCAGATGTAAGGCAGGAGGAGACAGGAACTGAAGCAGAAGTCTGAGGATGCAGTAAGAGGACACAGTCTGAGGCAGCAGTCTAAGACCGCAGTCTGAGGATGGGTACACCGCTTTGGTCTAAGCATTGGTAGAAGTAAGAACTCTGGTGATTGGCTGCTCTGCTTCTCTGATCCTTCAGCTTTCACACCCTGATTGCTGACTCTGGATTTTTCTTTTAAGAACAATTAGAATTCTTGCTACAGTGTTGGATAATGAACTGGTGTGCTCTTCCTTGGGGAAAACTAATTCTCCCACTCTCAGTATTAATTAGTTATCTGTAGCAATTTTTGCTAAACCAGCACAATCTCTGATGTCTAAAAATTTGTCTTTGTACCCACAGATAAGTGTAGTCCTTAGCTCTCATCAGGGTAATGTCTCTTAGCAACAGATGGAGACTAGTACAGAAAACCACAACCAATCAAAATGTACAGTTGTGGAACCCAGCCCAGTGTATACATCTACAAAACAACACCCTCACCAGACATTTATTGTTTAAAACTACAGTCTGGATGAGCGATGATAGAAAGGTCTCTCTTCCAGTTAAAAATGACAATTGTTTTCATAAACACATTGTTGGATTAGTTTATGAACTGTATTTTAAGTTACTGCCAAAAATAAGTGTTATGTATGTACGTAGCATATTTGTTAATGAACAGATGCTTAAACTAATGTAAGAACCACTAGATTACAAGATACAAAGGAAAAAGGAAGAGTTCATTTAACTTGGTCAAAATGGTAGAATTTCTCTGGCAAATCTCAGGATTAAGTAAATAATCTGTATAGTAATTTATTAAATTTAACAACTCCATAGAGAACCCAAGTTTTATGTACACACGGAGGCCCGTAAGTAAAGGGGTGGGGGGAAGCAATCAGTGACAAAAATGTTGTGAAAACAGGCCGAAACTTTCTACATTGAAAAGCAAGAATAGTTTTGCATCAGAATCTGCATGCTACTTCAGGAGGGCAAGGGAAGGGGCAAATTAGCAGGTGTGTGCCAAGAGGAACATCACACTTTCTTCAAGGTCAGAAAACCACGGCTGAGAGAAGTCTCAGATGTGTGCCAGGGAAGAACCAGGCTGAAAAGGGCAAGGCCAGCACAGGCAGGGCCAGGAGACTGCCTTGCGTGACCTTGGGAAGGAGATGGAACCTTGTCTTGAGAGCCGCAAATGAACACTGAAGAACTTGGGTGTAAGCTGCAGGATCAGATTTGATGCTTTCCCATGGTGCTTTCCGCAGTGTGGTGTGTCCATTTAATAAGGCCACTCCGAAGAAAAATGGGGGCACAGTAAGAGCTCCTGCTTTCCTATAAGCTGCCGAACTAATGTTATCATTAACACAGCACATAATGCTGATTGTCTTGCATCAAAAGAACAAAGGCTGCCTTGGATTAGTGTACTAATGCAGGCTGCCCTTTCCCCGTAGATCCAAAGATTGCAGGGAAAACAATTACGCCAGACAAATAGAATTTATTTCTATGATGTCATCTGTCTGGCCTTCAAGATGGAAATCACTGTAACAAACCAGTCTGATATGATCTAGAGCAGTCCACTACTGAGAGAAGAGCTAGAAGAGGATTGATTACTTCTGTCTGTTGGGTAGGTGATCTGCTGCCCAGGGCTGCTCTGTATTTTTATTCATGAATGCTTACTTAAAGTTTCATATGTAAGAACTTAGTTGAATTTTATAGTTTTGTGGAAAAAGTATACATTTAATTCATATTAGAAAATGAAAACAGTAAACAAATATGAAACAATAAGTGAAGTAAGAAATTAAACTTTAAAAATAAGGAAGAAGAGATCAGGAATATAATACATTTCCCAGGTCATAAAAATACTCATACAAGAAAGCACATAAAGGAATGCAATTATGGTACCAGTTTAATGTACATGTATTTCCCTCTGGTAATAAATAAGGCATACAAAGAACTTAAAATATTCCTTTAGAGCTAGCGTTTCTAATTCACTCTGTGATAAATTTGTTTAATCCCTTATTTTAATAATGATACTGTTATATAATCTAACACTTATTAACTCATTTATTTATTACAATAACCCTATAGTGTAGGTATTATAACACTGTTGGCTTATTATTAGTAACAGACAACTTTAATTACTGTTGCAGCGTACTTTCAAGGGCGGCAAGGAAGTTGTGTTTTAGAAAGGGAATTTCAAAGTAATCTAAAATAATGAAAATGATGACCCAGACATTATTAATTCCCACACTTGAGTGCTTCCTGGGACCTATCAAAATTTTTATAAAGTGTGACTAAAATGCCGTTTGATGTCATGCAGAGGGGCACATCAAGCAAATCAGAGATGTCCAGCAGTGACCAAGGGAGAATGATTTTTGGCTCAACTCATTATTTGAAGAGGAAAACTGGAAGAGACTGTTTCAAGAAAAATATTCTCTATTCTCAAGAGACCTTTTCCATGCTGACAAGCTGACAGATGGAGGAGGCTGCATCACACCATACTGACCTGGGACTTTAAATAAGTCCCCCAGTCTCATTCTCATTTACAGATGACTGCCATCCTCTGGGTCGCACGCTCTTCTGGTTCGTGTATTCTGTAATGCTAAGTTCCAAAGCTTCCTTGTTCTTGCCAATAAAATGACTCTCGGGCACTTGACATTGTCATGCCCCATACAATCTGAAGCAATGAAAAGATCGTCACCTCGCCTCCCTTCGGGCGGGGAGGTATTGCCTTTTCAAGGAACCAAGTCTGTTCAAAGCCTTTCATTGTTTAAAATGTTCATTTACTTCGTGTATGTGAATGTTTGTCCACAGTGTACACGCGGAGGCCAGAAGACGGCTTGTAGGAGTTGGTTCTCTTCTTCCACTATGTGGGCCTTGGACATCGTCAGGATTGACAGTAAGTGCCTTTATCTGTTGAGCCATCTCACCAATTCTCGCATGTCATTGTCACTGAGGAGACTCCAGGAAAGAATATGTGATTCATTGTGTGTCCATCCTGTTGTTGGGAAAACAGTTTCCTTCCTTCCTTCCTTCCTTCCTTCCTTCCTTCCTTCCTTCCTTCCTTCCTTCCTTCCTTCCTTCCTTCTTTTCTTCCTCCTTTCCTCCCTCTTTCCCTCCCTTCCTTTCTTTTTTCTTATTTTTTTTTGTTCTGATATTGAATGCATACTAAGCAGCCTCTGTACTATGGAGATACAGTCCCAGGTCCTAAGAATTTTTTGGTTTGGTTTGGTTTGTTTGTTTTCTGATTTCACTTTTGCTTCTTTCACTTGCTACTTATACAAAGCAGATTTCAAACAAGTCAAGAAACTAAAACCTGTTCTCCACATTTCGCCTGCTTCTTTTGTCTTATGTAGTGTTTCTGTCACTGTGGCAAACACCATGACCAAATGCAACTTAAGGATGGAAGTATAAAGGTTTTCTTACACGTCACAGTCCAACCTAGTGGAAAGTTAAAGGCAAGCAGAAGCCTTGGGTGAAAACTGTTTACTGGCTTGCTCAGACTGCTTTTTAAACACCTCTACCCATGGATGGCACCACCCAATATTTGCTGAGTCCTCCCATATCAACCACTAATTAGGAAAATGGATCACAGTCTTGCCCAAAGGTCAACCTGGTATGTCTGTGGAGAGGGACAGGGTGTGTAATTTTCTCAGCTGTTAGTCCCTTTTCCCAAATGATTCTAGCTTGTGTCAAGTTGATGTAAAACTGATCAGCACAAATTTCTTTTATGAAAAGTTAACTAAAAGAAATTTAAATAATTTTATCAAAGAGAATAAGTAATATTGCTTAGTAGAGAAGAGAGTCTAGAAAGAGGAGTGTGTAAGACCTCATGCTATTTTGTTTAAAATAATTAGATAATAGTTATTTAGCCTATTCTTTGGGAGAGAGAACAATTTGAAAGGAAGGGGAGGAATGGTGAGCCATCAAAGAAGCTTTCAACAAGTGCTCTGGCAGCCAGTATGCTGTGGTACTGACATGCACCATGGAGTATGCAGCTCTCATTGCAACCTTAAATCGTACACTGTAATTTGCATGTTGCTGTAACATGTACCAAGAGCTCTTATATACTTTCATATTTAGTTGTATTATTATAATATGGAGGTAGGCCTCCTTCCATTGCAATATTTTCATGTCTGAGTATATGAGTTCATTAAAGTATTTAGGATGAATAAGAAACATGCCAAGTACTTCAGAATAAGCATGGACCTATTAGAAACATTAATGAGTCCAAAGCCCTGTCAGGAGTTACTCTATATTTTCAGTCAGACTAGGTAGAAAAGGGCTGGAAGGGAAGAGATGGACAGAGGTCACATAGTTTTTTTTTTTTTCTTCATAAGGAAAAGTTTTTAGAACCTTTCTGGGTTTCATCCTGAAGGCAGTAGTAGCAGAGTCATTGCATTGTCAATGGAATAGGCAGTTTCCTTACTCTACACATGAAAGAGGAGATAAAAGACAGCTGAGCAGAGGTAAATGAACAGTCTAGAACAGTGTGAAACTCCTTCAGCTGAACTTCACCTGTGATGTGAAAATAGCTGCAAAGAACTTGATGCTGGGCAAAGCCAAGAAAAAGATTCCTGTAAGTCAAGAAAACTGCAAAAGGTATCACTGGGTTAAATATGCGGACTTCCCCTTTGTGTCTAGGTAAGTCCTTCTGAGCTTCAAACATGGCTTAAACATTTTAGTACTTTATTTATGATATAAACCGTGGATGATCTCTCCTAGAGTCTCCATGCTGCTACACCCAGGATTGGTTGTGAAATTCTACTCACCATATTCCATTCGTCTGTCTGCCTTTGCTCTTCTTTCTTTTCAAACCTGTTTTTAGGCAGTGCATGCTCGATCTGAACACTTAGATATTTAATAGCCATCACATTCCATTTCTGGGATCTAGGAAAGCTGGAAAACTCCCTGTGGAGTTTTGTTAATGCCCAATATCTTCTCTGAAGTAGACTGGTGCTGCCAGGAGCAATTTTAGAGTTGTTTGCTCGGCACTTCCTGTTTATTCAAGTAATATTTTATTCTTCTTGGGTATCTGATGTGGATTGAAGGCTACATAGTTATAGTTATAGTTTTCCTTGTTACCAAATTCAGAAAAATAAATCACAAAAGAGATTAAAAATAAAGACATTTGAGAGACATAAAAGCTTAAGTTGGCTATCTAAGAAGGTATTTTAAGGTCTAAAAAGATATTTTAGGATGTTAACACAAGTTATGATAGAAAATTGGTTCACTTATAAAACTTTGGACTCACTAAGATAGAATAGAAAATACAGTACTTTCTCTGAATTTGCCAAATACATATGTAATTCTGACATTATAGTTATTCTTATTTTATGTAGTTTTACTATGATAGAGTTAAAACCTTTCATTTTTATCTAGACAATACCTAATAATTATTCTTATTACATATAGTTTTACTGTGTTAGAGTTAAACCCTTTCCTTTTCATTTATACAAAAAGGGAAAATGTTGTAGAATATTTGTACACACTGTAAAGATGTATCTCTGCCTAAGGCACCTCCTGAATGGCTTAATAATGAGCTGAGTGACCAAGAGCTAAATAGAAGATATAGACAGGACTTCCAGGAAGAGAAAGAGAAACTGATAGGCAGAATCTTGACGCACAATTTTGCCAGCAGACTTGGAACATTTTCTATGTCTTGTACTAAGAAGAGGTAACCAAGCCATGTGGCAAAATGTAGATTAAAAATATATGGGTTAATTAATTTATAAGAGATAGTTGGGGGAAAGCCTAAGCTAAGGCCAAGTTTTCATAGTTAATAGAGTCTCCATGTAATTATTTATAGGATGACAATCCAAAGATATTTTGACAAGAAAGCTTGCTAAGACTATGTAAGCCAACTCAAAATAAAAGTAAAAACAAACAAACAAAACAATACCTTAATAGAACAGCCATATCTTGCATGGCTAGAAGCTGCTGCTCCTAAAACCCAAGGATTTTAAATGAAATTCTTAGTACCAGGTGGCAAATACTGTTTTTTGCATCAAAAAATTTCAAAGGCCATCAAAGCAATATTGACTCTTTCTATTCCTATTGATTTCCCACCATAATTAGTTAATAAGACTGCATTGCTTAGAATTTTAAAGTCTATTTTCTTGAGTTCTTTATATATTTTGGAGATCAGACCTTTGTCTGATGCGGGGTTGGTGAAGATCGTCTCCCATTCAGTAGGATGCCTTTTTGTCTTAATGACAGTGTCCTTTGCTTTACAGAAGCTTCTCAGTTTTAGGAGGTCCCATTTATTCAGTGTTGCCCTTATGTCTGTGCTACTGGGGTTATATGTAGGAAGTGGTCTCCTGTGCCCATGTGTTGCAGTCTACTTCTCACTTTCTCTTCTGTCTGGTTCAATTGTGGTCGTATTTATATTGAGGTCTTTAATCCATTTGGACTTGTTTTATGCATGGTGATAGATATGGATCGATTTTCATTCTTCTACAAGCTGACATCCAGTTATGCCAGCACCATTTGTTGAAGATGATTTCTTTCTTCCATTGTATACTTTTAGCTCCTTTGTCGAAAAATAGGTTTGTGAGTTAATTTCCGGGTCTTTTATTCGATTCCATTGATCGACTTCTCTGTTTTTATACCAAAACCAAGCTGGTTTCATTACTGTAGCTCTGTAATAGAGTTTGAAGTCATGGATGGTAAATGCCTCCAGAAGTTCCTTTATTGTATAGGATTGTTTCAGTTATCCTGGGTTTTTTGTTTTTCCATATAAAGTTGATTATGAACTGAACAGAGAATTCTCAACAGAATAAGTTCAAATGGCCAAGAGACACTTAAGGTCAAGTTCAACTTCCTTATAGATCAGGGAAATGCAAATCAAAACAACTTTGAGATACCATTTTACACCTGTCAGAATGGCTAAAATCGAAAACACCAATGATAGCCTTTGCTGGAGAGGATTTGGAGTAAGGTGAACACTCATCCTTTGCTGGTAGGAATGCAAACTTGTACAACCACTTTGGAAATCAGTGTGGGGGTTTTCAGGAAATTCGGGATCAACCTACCTCAGGATCCAGCAATACCACTCTTGGGAATATACCTAAGAGATGCCCAATCATACTACAAAAGCATTTGTTCAACTATGTTTATAGCAGCATTATTTGTAATAGCCGGAACCTGGCAACAACCTAGATGCCCCTCAATGGAAGAATGGGTAAAGAAAGTGCGGAATATATATACGCATTAGAGTACTACTCAGCGGTAAAAAACAATGACATCTTGGATTTTGCATGTAAATGGATGGAAATAGAAAACACTATCCTGAGTGAGATAACCTAGACCCAAAAAGATGAGTATGGTATGTACTCACTCATTTGTGGACTCTAGCCATAAACCAAGGTCATTAAGCCTATAGTTCACAAGCTCAGAGAAGCCAAATAACAAGGCAAACCCAAAGAAAAACATTTATAGATCCTCATGGAAATTGGAAGCAAACACGATTGCAGGGCAAAAGTTGTGAGATTGGGGGTGGGGGCAGGGGTAGGGGTGAGGTTGGGGGAAAGGGGAGAGCATGAGAGGAAAGGGAGAAGGCAAGGACTGACAACAGCTTGGGGGAGTGGGAGGGTGGAGATAAAAGAAGGGCAGATATAGGAGCAGGGAAGAAGATACCTACATTAAGTGATCCATTTTAGGGTTGGCAAGAGACTTGGCTCTAGAGGGGATCCCAGGTGTCCACGGGGATGTCCTCAGCTAGGTCCTTGGACAGCAGAGGAGAAGGTACCTGAACGGTCCTTGCCCCACTCTCACGCTGATGATTATCTCGAATATCACCATAGAATCTTTGTCCGGCCACGGATGGAGATACAGAGGCCCTCATCAGAGGAACGGACTGAGCTCCCAAAGTCCAGTTGAAAGGCAGAAGGAGGGAAAAGATGGGCAAAGAAGTCAGGACCGCAAGGAGTTGGTCCACCTACTGAGGCAGTGTACCTGTTCTAATGGGAGCTCTCCAAATCCAGCTGGACTGGGTCTGAATGAGCATGTGATCAAACCGGACTCTGATTGTGGCTGACAATGGGGGCTGACTGAGAAGCCATTGATAAAGGCACTGGGACTTGTTTTTACGGCATGTTCTGGCTTTTTGGGACCCTAGTCTATATGGATGCACAGCTCCCTAGGCCTGGAGGTAGGGGGGAGGGCCTTGGACTTCCCACAGGGCAGGGTTCCCAGGAAGGACATTTGCTATTGTTGTATAGCTAAATTGCTAGGGTCTCAAATGGCCTTCTAAATATTTTTGTTTATAGCCACAGACAATCAGAGTATGGCTGCTGGTGGTTTTGAAAACAAGTAATATTTGATTATATTCCCTAAACCATTATTGTATCATCCTTCCTAAGTTTCAGAAATATTGTGGAAAAGGGGACAGAAAGATTATAAGAACCATAAGGGAGAAGAACTATAAAACATTATCTTCTGGGCCATTGCAATCGCATACCATAGAGGCTAAGGTTCCTTCCATTTGGCTCCCACGAGATTGGTACTGTCATTTCTCAGTCTTAGATATTGGGGGGCCTCTTGGAGCCCTATATCTCCCTACTACACTGTTGGAGAGTGGTGGATTCTGGAAGAGGGGCAGTGATCGTCTTCAGTTTTATAGCCAGTGATGAGTTCACCAGTACTCATGACACTGGCTAAATCAGTGGGTCATTAAGCAAAAAGATATGAATGTGAGAAATATACTTGTAGGAATTGGTTACAGTTTGACAGGGGTGGGAAGGAGATGGAAAAAATGCATATTGAGAGTAATTAGAATTTGGTACACGTAAATATGAAAATGTAAGGAATACATTTAAATCAGTTGGGCAAGAGAAACTTTTTTTATTTTTTTTTAATTTTTTTTTGCATTACACCATGGTCAAAGAGGTGAGAATGAGTGGCTGGTGAGTGATTCGCCTTAAAAGGGATATCATTGTCAACACACTCTCACCCTTACCCCCAGAACAAGGCTCGGGTCATTGGAGGGGTGTTGTGCTTGCAGAAGATGTGGTTGTCTGTATAAGATCAAGTCAGTCAGCATAGTTAGGGGAGAGCTCCATAAGGTCTCACACCTAGGTGGGGAGCTACTGGAGAAGAGAGAGTCATTTGTCTTCAATGTGGACACACGAAAGTGTTCATGCTCCAGTGAATGGCCCCATTCTCATGCATATGAGGATAGCATCAAGTGGACTCAGTAAATTATAAAAAAGGCTTAAAAATACATGATGTTAAAAATAAAATGTGTTGAAGAGATATCTAGAGGAGTGGAAATGGCAACTGAGAGGTATATGCGATCAAAATTCATTGTATGTATCAATCAAATTGTCAAAGAATACACATTATTATTAAAAAATCAAGGCTTTAAAAATTAAAACAATAAAATGAGATGAGACCTAGTCATATATCTTTGAATATTGGGTGAAATCCCCCTGAAAGGGTAATAGGATCTCTTTTATTCTGCCTCTCTCTATGGAAGGCAGATAAACACCCTCTTCCTTCAATCTCCTACTCCATCTCTAAAACCAAACTATATGGCAAAATAACCCTTTCCCCTTGTTCTATTGATTTAACTCAAATATGTATTACAGTAATAGAAGGATGACTCACATACAGATGAACAAGATGGATGCCCACACCCTTATCCCTAAGGATATTATTAAATGTGTAGCACAAAACCTGTTTGTGGTTAAACTTTATATAGGATATGCTCCTTTCCTTTTAGATTAGTAATTTTCCTCTTCCAATTAGTAAATCAACTAATAAATTCATGGCCTCAACTTGTTTTGTGTAAGTTTATATGAATAATAAACCTAAATTGTAATAGACTCTGAGACAAGGATTAAGCCCTTTTATTTTTATAATAACTTAAGTACTTTTAAGTTTAGTAAGTGTAAGATGTTAGAGCCACCTAGAGGGATCTCTTACTATTCGGTTGAAGAAAGAAGATTAATTATCATTCTGTGACTCTTGGAAACAGTATTGTAAGAACTTCTAATAATGTATTTCAAATATAAAAGTTTTAAACACACAAAGCAAATAAATAGAATTAATCTGGCCCAAGTATAGACAGAGAACTAATAACTAAAACTTAAATATATTATTTTTCAAAAGAAGAAGTAGTGGCTGTGGGCAGTGTCTAAACAGATTACTGTTAGGGCACCAAAATGGCTGTAATGAGTGGGCAGGATTTTCCTAACACACAATATATGAAAAAAAGAGAAAGAATATGCAGACTACTGACCAACTGACCAGAGCAATGGATGCTGGCTGTGGTCCCCATTTCTTTGTGGAGCAAGGAAGGAAGACTCAAGGGAGTCTAGCCTAACTATCTAGGAACAGAGATGAAGATGTAAATCAGGAAGGAGTGGGTCTGAATAGGAAGGGGCCAGAACACAAGGTGTAGACACTGAACATACAAGTTGAGAGAAAGATACAGAAGTTCACAAACAAGCAAAGTACCATAGTAGAAATGCATTTGAGAATGAGTATCAACAAAGCATAGGATTCTGATAAGATTTCCATATGATTTAGCCTAATCACCCCCACACAAAAAATTGTTTCTTTGACTGAAGTGGCTCAGTGTGAAAATGCTTGTTGCCATGTAAGTAGGAGGACCTGCGTTCAGATCCTGAGAAGCCATGTAAAAATCCAGGCATTGGCAAAGTTCTCCTGTAATCCCAACACTGGAAGATGGAGACAGGAAGGTTCTAGGGCCTTTGTGGCCAGCCAGACTTGCCAATTAGTGAGCTCCATATTAAGAGAGAGTCTCTATCTAACAAAATAAAGTAGATAGTGACTCAGGAAGACATCAGACAGACGTAGTACTGGAGAATCACAGATTGAAGAAACGTGCAACAAAAGAAGGACCAGCTTAGCTATGTGGCAATAAAGTAGTTTATTCTTGGGTTTTGATTATTTATATTCCTTCCATATATTTTAATGCACAGAAGGATATGATACCATTCTTATTGAGTAATGATGCTACAGTAATGATGAGATAAATGTCCCATCAAGAGCAGTACACATTCATTATTCTTTCCTTATGTCTGTAGATTTTTTTTTAAAGTTTGAAAAGATAAATTTAGAAGTCACACAGAAACAATCCATTAAAGTCAGCTAAGGCAAGATAAAACTGAAAACCATTCACATTTCAGTTTGATTAATTCATCCTGAACACTTTTTGTATGCAAGATAGTTTCTGTCAATGTAGAGTGAAAGAAGCAACTAGAAATTAAAGACATTTTAATTAAAGATACTTGAATATAAAAAATAAAATGGCATTGTTATATTGGCTGTTACACACATATTTAATCTAACTTTGGGCTCATAATCATATGCACTTTAGCCTGGCACATTCCACCAGAAATCCTGGCCTTAATAGCTTCATCAATTTTAATCTTCAAAATAAGCTTAGTATAATAGAATATGAAACAGTAAGCATGCAAAAACATTACTTTTAGTTTCTAAGTTATGCTACAGTTAATTTAAATCATAAACATAGAGGCAATATATAAACAAAAAGTTGTTTGACTAAAATACACAGTTTTCATACGTGTCATTAGGATGAAAAGACAATTGTTCAACTGAAAAGTACGGTATATAAATTTTCTTCCTTCTCTAAGTAAATCTGGGTAATAAAATATGCTCATTCTAAGAGTAACTCATTCATAACTCATTAGTTTATAGAGCACATCTTAATGCATGCATTTCTGGATATAGCTTTCAAGTTACTGAATCAGAGGAATCCTAAGTTGGTTGACGGCCAAAGATTCCTGGTTTATTGATTCTCTCACAGTTCAGGCAATTGAAGTGACATCAGAGGTCAGTATTGACCACAGTATTGGCACCACAGTGTAATTCCCACCCAGGGTTTTACACACTGCTGGGATGTTATTTATTCTGGTACTTCTGCCCAAGTAAAAATATGGCCTGCACGCTCAATGGAGCTTTTAATTACAATGTATCTCATTTCTACATGAAAAAAAAAACCGAAACAGCTCCTCCCCACACATACAAATGTGAAGACCATTAACGAGACAGATAGATCACTATGTACACAGGTGTGATGGGAATATTCAGAAAAAAAATCCCCAAAAATGCTTGCCTGAGATAATTAGCCCTGGGCATGTGCAAAAGCAGATGCTTCACAATGCTCAGTAAACATTTGGTTTGGGATGGTTAAAAGTGACTTTTTTTTTCAAGACTTATTCAATTTTTTAAATTTTTTTTATTGATTTTATTGAGCTGTACATTTTCTATGCACCTCTCCCTTCTTCTCCCCTCCCCTTCTATCCTCTCCCATTTTCCCCATGCTTCCAATTTACTCAGGAAATCTTGTCTTTTTCTACTTCCCATGTAGATTAGATACATGTATGTCTCTCTTAGGGTTCTCATTATTGTCTAGGTTCTCTGGGTTTGTGAATTGTAGCCTGGTTTTCTTTGCTTTATTTCTAAAAGACACTTATGAGTGAATACATATGATGTTTGTCTTTCTGGGTCTGAGTTACCTCACTCATTATTGTGTTTTCTAGATCCATCCATTTTCCTGCAAATCTCAAGATGTATTTTTTTTTCTGCTGTGTAGCACCCCATTGTGTAAATGTACCACAATTTTTTTGAAAAAAAAAATCCATTCTTTGACCAAGGGGCATTTAGGTTGTTTCCAGGTTCTGGCTATGAGAAATAATGCTGCTATGAACATACCTGAGCACATGTCCTTGTGGTACAATTGAGCATCCTTTGGGTATATACCCAATGGTATTGCTGGGTCTTGAGGAAAGTTGTTTCCTAACTTTCTGAGAAATTACCATACTGATACCCAAAGGTGCTGTACCAGTTTGCACTACCACCAACAATGCAGGAGTGTTCCCTTTACCCTACATCCTCTCAAGCATAAGTTGTCATCAGTGTTTTTGATATTGGCCGTTCTTACCTGTGTAAGATGGAATCTCAGACTTATTTTGATATTCCATTCTTTGATGACTGAGGATATTGAACATTTCCTTAAGTGTCTTTGAGCCATTTTAGATTCTTTTGTTGAGAGTTGTCTGTTTAGGTCTGTCCCCCATTTTTGTAAACTAAATTATTTGTTCTTTTGATGACCAATTTCTTGAGTTCTTTGTATAGTTTGCAGATCAGCTCTCTGTCTGATGTGGGGTTGGTGAAGATCTTTTCCCATTCTGTAGGATGCCGTTTTGTCTTGTTGAGCATGTCTTTGCTTTGCAGAAACTTCTTAGTTTCAGGGGGGTCCCATTTATTAATTGTTTCCCTCAGTGTCTGTGCTGCTGGGGTTATATTTAGGAAGTGGTCTTTTATGCCAATGCATTCAAATGTACTTCCCACTTTCTCTTTTATGAGGTTCAGTGTGGCTGGCTTTATGTGGAGGTTTTTGATCCATTTGGACTTAAGTTTTTTTGCACACTAATAGATATGGGTCTATTTTCATTCTTCTACATGTTGATATCCAGTTATGCCATCACCATTTGTTGAAAATGCTTTCTTTTTACCACTTTATATTTTTTGCTTCTTTGTCAAAAATCAGCTGTTTGTAGGTATGTGGATTAATATCTGGGTCTTTGATTCAGTTCCATTGGTCCTTCTGTCTGTTTTCATACCAATAGCAGGCTGTTTTCAGAACTGTAGCTCTGTCGTAGAGTTTGAATTCAGGAACTGTGATTCCCCCAGAATTTCCTTTACTGAACAGAATTGTTTGGACTATCCTGTTGGGTTTTTTTTTTTTTTTCTCTTTTGAGGGCTGTGAAGAATTTTGCTGGAAATTTGATGGGTATTGCATTGAATCTGTAGATTTGCTTTTGGTAAGATTGCCATTTTTATTATGTTAATTCTACCTGCCCAAGAGCATGGGAGATCTTTCAATTTTCTGATATCTTCTTCAATTTTTTCCTTTAAAGATTTAAAATTCTTGTCATGCAGGACTTTCACTTGTTCAGTTAGAGTTACTCCAAGATATTTTATGCTATTCGTAGTTATTGTGAAGGATGATATTTCTCTTCTTTCTCAGCCCATTTATCATCTGTGTAGGGGAGAGCTACTGATTTTTTTTTAGTTAATCTTGTAAACTGCTACATTACTGAAAGTGTTTGTGAGTTGTAGAAATTCCTTGGTAGAACTTTTGGGGTCACTTATGTAAACTACCATATTATCAGCAAATAGTGAGAGTTTGACTTCTTTTCTGATTTATATCCCCTTGATTCCTTTGCTGTCTTATTGCTCTACCTAGAACCTCAAGAACTATATTGACTAGATATGGAGAGAGTGGACAAACTTGTCTATTTCCTGATTTCTGTGGGAATACTGTCAGTTCCTCTCTATTTAGTTTAATGTTGGTTGTTGGCTTGCTGTATATTGCCTTTATTATGTTTAGGTATGTTCGTTGTATCCCTGCTTTCTCCAAAACCTTTATCATGAAGGAAAGTTATATTTTGTCAAAGGCTTTTTCAGCATTTAATGAGATGATCATGTGGTTTTTATTTTTCAGTTTGTTTATGTGGTGGATTACATTGACAGTTTTTTATATGTTGAACCATCTCTGGAGTGAAGCCAACTTGATCATGGTGGATAATGGTTCTGCTGTGTTATTGGATTCTATTTGCCATTATTTTATTGAGTATTTGTGTGTCAATGTTCATGAGTAAGATTTGTCTGTGATTCTCTTTCTTAGTAGTGTTTTTATGTGGCTTAGGTGTCAGGGTAATTGTAGCCTCATAAAAAGGTGTTTGGCAGTGTTCTTTCCATTTCTATTGTGTGAAAAAATTTGTGGAGTATTGTTCTTAGTTCTTCTGTGAATTCTGAGCTGATGTGACTGCCCCACATAAAAGGGACCGAGCCACGTGGCTAACATAGACAAAAATTATGGGCTAGTATAAGTTATAGGAGTTAGTAAGAAGCCTGAGCTAATGAGCCAATCAGTTTATAACTACTATAGACCTCTGTGTGATTTCTTTGGGGCTTAATGACTGTGGGAACTGGGCAGGAAAGAAACCTCAGTCAACACATATATAATTCCTCATATAGCCTACAAATATCTAAAATTAAAATGCCCAGAAATAGTGCAAAGCATAACCTAAGGGCAACTGAAGTACAGCACCACAGTGCCCTACAGAGCCAATATGCCATATGAGTTCTCAGTTCCTTGAGTTTTTGTTCATAAACTCTCAGTCCTAGAATTATAAGATTTTTTTCTTATTCATTTGTTTATCATTCACTGATTGTATCCACTAAACTGTCTTTCAGTGTAAAAGAAAACAAATGAAGGGAATGAGGAGATAGTGCAAGGGTGCTAACTTTGCTAGTGAAATTTATTATTAGAATGAATCAGAACTAAATTTTGATGGCATTTGATAGTGAAGTGATGTATGTGGCATATAGCATAAATATACAAATAGGATAAATCAAAAGAAAAGAATGTTGGGAATAAATGTGACAGAAGTGTTAAACTATATGTGTCCTGTGATAGTTGTCATAAAGCAAGGCATTGGCTCTAGGAAGCCAAGTGTCTGGTCACTCATTAGGATCCTATTGATATTTATCTAATCTCTGGCTGCAAATTGAAAACTAACATATTCAAAATATAAAATAGCAACAGCAATTCCCAACATTTACTATTCATTTTCTAGCATTTATTGAACCATAGAGACTCTACTACCTGAATAATTTGGAGTTGATTTCTTTTGTAACTCTACCAGTGTGGGCCCTGGTAATATTTTGCTCATTATAGAACTGTAACATACTCTGTATGTCAGTCATTGAATTGTGCCCAGAAATTTAGTTAGATTCATCCCAGATGATTTATAATAAAACAAAATAAAATATAACCCATTTTTCAGTATCAAAATGAATCATAAATATAAAAATATCTGTGAAATTATATCTTTTTAGTTAGAATGCCATTGTCATCGTGTTTCTCTATTGTTGCCACAAATTGATCAAAGTGATAGAAGAATATGGAAACAGACAAAAAGTCAAATGGCATTAAAATGTCAAAATTATTAGAATATTAAATGAATGACATTTGAAATATCTATTTTCAAAAAATCCACAGTCACGTTCAATAAATGATGGAGTTGTCACTCAATTGAACCTAACACAGTGAGAAAAGATTTGGCAACTCCCTTTCCATGAACCTAAGCAAATTTAATATTTATGTAGTGTCTGAAGCATGGGCCAAATTTCAATATTCTCCTTTTCCATGGCATAGCTAGAGCTAATAAAAATTATTAGAATGAATCCTTTTGTGGGAATTTCAGATATCAAGAGAAAAAATAGCACAATATCTAAAAAGATCACATGAATAACCCAGTCCTAGTGCCTTAGAAGTGGTGTGATAGTGGCCCTAACCCAAATGAAGTATTAAATTATTAAATTAAAAAGACATTACTTCCAGTGTTTACTGAAGTATTGTTTACAATAATCAAATATAGAACTAAAATATATTCTAACCAATGAATAGATAAATGAAATGTATTGTCATAGAATACTACTCAGATATGAAAATGATAACACCCCGTAATTTGTAGCAAAATGGATGGAAATACAGAGCATGCCATGTAAACCCAATCAGGCTCAGAGAGAGGATGTCACAAGCTTTTTTTTTTTTCTCAATAAGTCAGTAGTGTTTTTGTAGTCAACCAACTTGGACTAATCTACTTGAATTTAAAGCCGGCTTAACATGAGGGGGCTATTACAAAGGTTCATAATTGTTCAAAAGGCAAAGATTAAGTGATATTGGGATAACACCAATTGATATGCCAATGTAGATAGGGAAATTTTAAAAAGGCTTCATTCCTAGAAGAAGAACTACAGGCAATTAGTAAATGTTGAGAGAGGAAGAATCACTTTTCTCCATAGATAAGGCCCCTGATAAGGTAGCCAATTTCAAGAGGTAAGCCCTAAACACATATGAACAACACTAAATGATACTTTACTAGCAGGTTGTATTTATAAACATGTACACACACACACACACTCACTCCAATTATAATTCAATAATTAGAGGCCATGAATTTGAGAGGTGGGAGGAACAAGGGAAGAATTAGATGGAGAAGAGGGAGGGAGAAATATAATATAACTCTCATTTCTGAAATTCTCAATCAATAAATGAAATTATATATAAAAAGGAAATGTCTGAGAATTAGCTCTTTACCTGTTTCAAAATACACATTTTCATACTTTTAAGTAAAAGAGGTGATTGCCAAAACATAATTTAGAAGCCATGGAAAATATAGTAGGTGACCACATTCATAAATAAGATTTTTACCTAATAATTAAGATAACTATATTCTATCTTATTTTAAAAGACTTGAGCTGAAACAACTAATTTCATGGCACCCTATTTATAGAAGAGTGGAGAAACTCTAACACTGAAACTGACTCTGTATTTGAAGCCATCCTACCCTGTACTCCACATCCTTTGTATTCCTGCAATGGGCTCTTTTCTTCCTCTGCCTATTATCAAACTCTGTGACTCTGAGTCATTGTCATAGGCTCTTCGGTATAGACTAAATACATTACTTAAGAGGGTCAAAATGTCTTGCAACAGAAATACTTTTACCATCCCAGAAATACTAGCATTCAGGCCAGCTCTTTGCCTGGCAAAATCTCTCCAACTGATTTATACTAAAGTATCTTGAGGTTGCCATGGTGAGGAAGTGGAGACCTGTAGTGAGGGCACTCATTAGTGTGGACTTTAATTCTACCTTTGGAAAGGAGCAGGGCTGGAGTGCACATGATACCGAAGAGCTGCAGCTGGATAGCCTGATATAAGGAATATGACTACATAAAAGACATGATGGCACAGTAAAGGGTGGCTGTGGGCCACCATAATGGTGTCTCGGGACCTCGGTGGAAAGATAGCCTGGAGAAATAGCCTGTAAAGTAGATGGGGTATGGTGCCAACTGATCCTCCTTACCTGTGCCAACTCAGTCTTTCAAGGTTGTACATTTCAGCTGAATGCAATTCCTCAGCTGCAATGTATGCAGTTCAACTCCAGCAAAGGAAAGGGGGCATGGAGTAAAGAGAAGTAGGAGTGTGCCTTCTTAAGGCAGCAAACGTCACCGTACCTTTAGAATTCTTTTTCAATTTCCTTGACTTTAGGTGGTTAAATTTTCCGTGTTAAAATAAAATGACTTGCTATATTAAAAATAAAAGTAAACTATGTCAAACACAAAATAAGTAGTAGCAGGAGACATCCTCAAGACTGACCAGGTCTTAGAGATAAGTGAGCTGCTACAAGTCAGGATGGCCAGGAAACCTAGGTCACACCTTATTAACTCTGTACCCGTAAGAAGGTAGCTTAAATTGCCTGATTTGCAGGTTCTTCCTTTACAAAGAAGTATAGTAACACCTGATTCAGAGTACACATATTTAGGAATTACCCAGCAGGATGCTCAGAAAATGGTAGCTTGGTAGGCAGCTGTTACTATGACTGCTGCATTTTGAGCACTTAAAGCACATATTTTGTGCTTTTCTGGCATCTAAAGAAAGCACAGATTTTGTGGCCCTTAGGACTGATGGTGTTTCACTGAAGAGGTGGGGTATGTGCTGGTGTTTGATTGAGGGGATTCCTTAGGTAGAAAGGAGTTTGTGCATGGAAGAAGGTCATATTTCACGAAACAAGATAAGAGGCAAGCAGGTGGAAATCCTCGTGATCTCTCTTAAAGAGGCAGTAATAGAGTGATCTCATAAGAGATCCAGGTTAGATACACATGGGTAGTAAAGGGGCATGGTGCATTAAAGTTTACTGAAGATAGCATAATAATCTGGACTATCCTTAATGAACTACTGTAAACAGAAACAAGGGGATAACTTAGGGATGCTCAGTATTGTCATTTATATATTTTAAGGATAATTATGTGTATGTGTCTGTCTATGTGTGGGTATGGGTATATGTGCCTGCAAAGTCCACAGGCGATCACTGGATCTCCTAGGAGTGCAGTTAAGGACAGTTATAAGCCACCTGAAATAGGTGCTACAAACTACATTTGAGTCCTCTGTAAGATCAATGTGTGCTGTTAACCTATAAGCCATCTTTTCAGCTCCCAGGGCTAACATTTTAAATCGAATGCCAAAGACCTATTCTCATAAATTGTAGGCTCCTCCACAGATATAGAATTAAGATCCATGCTCTATTCCTCACTAGCCGACCTACCTGCAGCAGGAACCACACTTGAGTTGTTCGAGATAACATGTGTCAATGTATGAATGATATCATCATGTGTCTATACTTACAGAACAAAAAAAAAATAAATTCATAAGCTAAGGCACTAACCCAAGTATGTTGGTGGGAATGTGAAGTAGGTAGATGGTTATAACAGAAAGTGGTTTTCTGCCGTAGATTCATAAATTATCTCGTACCTTAGCTATGGGACTGACGGGTTTACCAGAGAGTGATGGATGCTGTATCAGACATAGGTGAGCCATGAGTCATTGTTTAAGGAACCAAAGGTAGAAAGGTGACTGGTGACGTTGTTTTGGACGTGTGGCATTCCAGCTCTTCCCAATTAACTCTGCAGAATTCTTACTATCAGTACAGTTTGTTTTCTGGGGCTGTCAGTCCACATTGTTTTGCCTTCTAGGGCAAAGGACTCTGAAAGTTTATGTTTATAGATAACAGCATTGGTGAATGTAAGGAATTTATGGAAGTAGATTTTTCTGAGCCTTGGAATGTGACAAGCTCCATGAGCTCTTAGCTCATACCTGAGCTAGGCCAACCTAACAGCAAAACTTCACGGTGTCCCCTTCCCCCCACCCTCTTTTGTTTTGTTTAATTGTTCCTGTTTAGCTTAGAGAAGCAAATACTCAGGAAGGGTAGGTGAGCAAGCATTTAAGGTGTAAAAAGACTGGCGTATCGAAAGTGGAGACATTTATTTGTAGTGACACAAGGTAGAAGTGGTTCTATGAGTTAAAGAATTGGTCTGTTTTAGCTAAGAAAGCGCTTTCTAGAATGAGATAAGAATAGCTTATCCTGCTTCATAATGATGGAAGATCATGGCTATAAGGCAAAAAGGAGTAATCAATTAACTACTTCAGTGGTTTGCCTGTGATTTATATGTTAGCATCACAGGAAGATTTACTAGAGTTAGGCTACAACCAGAGTCCCACCCCACATTGATTCAGCACAAAGTCTAGCCATAAATTCCACAGACACTGATATCTCTGTTAGGCAGCAGCACTGCAGAAGCAAGCTTAGCTATGACAAGTCTTAGCAGTGCCACATCATCTTTCTTATCATTGAACAGGAGAGAGACAAAATCACCCTGGCAAGACCATGACGAGTTCCAGTGAACAGAAGCAATCAAGTTTCGAGGAAGCTCAGACGAGGAAGGAGGATGCTGTGGATCTAGCTGCCAGACAACAGATACTTCCTGTAGTGAAAGAAAGTTCTTTTAAACTAGTAGCATGTAAGAAAATAAGTAAAATTATTGCTCCAGCCTCACCTGTAGCCACGCACTCCTACTCTAGTTCTCAAGCTCAAAGCAATTTACATACTTCCATTCTATAATCATTTCTCAACATTTTCAAATATTATACACTGTATCACACCTCAATGACTTCAGCCAATGAGATCAATCCTTTTGTCCCTTATAAGCAAGAATCTACTCAGTCAGCCTTGAGTCTAAAGTTGTCCCTGAATTCCTCAGGAATATTTTATTATTTTGTCTATTCTGCCTCCATAATGCTTTTAAATTAGCCCAAGAATTAAATTTATCTAAATTATTCTAATTAATTAACTACTCTTGTTCTTCAAGAGAAAAATTAAAGAAAAATCAAATGGACTGAGAAGTGTAAATCCATTGACAAATCCTTCCAAATGACAAGATATGTCTAAGTTAGAAAACATAGATGTGCACTTACTTAAACATATTTTACTAGTGTTCAAAAGTCCATTTCTGAAACTTTTGAAAAACTTCAAGGCTAGAGTAAAGGCTAGAGACCCAGGTTTAACATTTATATGCATCCAAAAAACAACTAAAACTAATCTTTTTTAGTTCATTCCACTAGTTTATTTTATAGCGTCATATGGAAGGACACACTTTTGTATGCTAGAGGAGAAAAAGAAAATCCCAACTGGATGACTGTCTCTCCTTGGAGCTTTCATTCCAGTAAAGACTGAACAAGATGACGAGAGTCAATTCTCAGAGGCAACTTGCTATTTTCAAAGCATATGGCCCAACATGGGGACTCTGGGGAAATCCCAAATGGAGAAGGAGGAGGAAATGAAGGTAAATAATGATGATGGGAAGTGCAAGAATCCAAAATACTTTAGCTTGTAAGTAGTTCTTTCAATCCAGATAAGGTTAGGTATTCATGACTCAAAGTAGTTGTATTTGTGTAAGAAGGTTCAATTCTTTTTCCTTTCAATTTGCTTGTTCAAGTGTTTTAGTATTCCAAAATCATTTTCTTGCTCATATTTTCGCTCTATGATTGTTCTCTGCGTGCATCTTGACATGCTTTTAGAGACATTGTCTATTCCGGCAGTGCTTCCTAAGCTGCCAGCCTTGGTTGAGGATTGAAAATGTGCTATTGAATCCATGTGGGAGCATTTAGAAGTTTGCATAACCAAATGCTGAAAATCTTTCATGAAAGAACTATATGTAGTGCTCACAGTCCCTAGATAGAATATAAGCCACATAATTTGTGGTTCTCCAGCAAAACAAAAAAGTTTATTTCCTTTTCAAAAAGAAAACATTTCAACAAGTCCATAGAAAAGTATTCAACTAAGGGACCTCCATCACTGCAAAGATCAACTGTTCACTGCAGCAATTATGGCTTCTATTGATGCACAGACTCTATGTTTTTGTGTAGACATTCAGGCGTGGTGGTGTGAGCATTTAATCCTAGCATTTGAGAGGCAGAGGTAGGCAGACCTGAGTTTGAGGCTAGCCTGTTTACAGAGCAAATTCCAGGACAGCAAGGGCTGCTCAGAGAAACCTTGTCTCAAAAACCAAAGCAAAACAAAACAACAACAAAAAAAAAAAAACTCAGCATTAAATCAACAACTAATTTGGAAAATGGTCTGAAGGCCAATCAACACAGCAGCTGGGCCTTCAACAGTCTATATTAAACTTGGAAAACTTAGAACTTAATGTCATATACAGTTCACAGATAAAATCAAGCAAGCCCAGTTAAATTGTTTCATGTATTTATTACAGGGTTTTTGTTTATGATTGCTTGCTTGCTTTTGAGACAGGGACTTGCTTTATAAACAAGACTGACTTTGAACAATCTACTTGTCCCAGCCTCTCTTAGGCTACGGTTGTAGTTATGTGCTAACAGTGATCAGATTACATGACTTATTTTTAATTTATGAGCATATTTCATGATTGCATGAAATATTTGGAACAAAGTTATATATTAAAAATAATTTTATCTGAAATTCCAGTTAGACAAGGAGCCTACACTTTACTAACTACAGTTCTGAGAATTAGTTACAAATTGATATCATTAAACTCTTAATAATGCATATTTCTCTATATTATAGTGCCTTGTAAGAGAATGGCCTATTGAATATGATATGATAATTTTATGAGGTTATTAATGAAAATATTATTTTTGCTACTAAAAATGTACCTTTAGAATCCATACACAAGAATATTGCCTCAGGTCATATTTTTCCATACGCTTAAATCTCACCACTGCTTTAATAAATGAGGCATTGAAGCTTCTGGTATTTCTCTTTGTTTTGGCTTCTTTGATGGAGCTGTGTAATTCATCTTCTGTAAGACCTTATATGTGGACATAGATATTTAACAAAGGGTGCTAATGGTTTAGCTAACATTGAAACCTTAATAATGTACATTCTCTATTATTTTTCATTTACTGCTCTTTTTATCTGCATCTCAACATTCTCATGCATATTTTGTTTTATTGTTTTACTTTACACCACACGTATTTTTCTCAGCATCCTTTTTAGAGAATGAAAAAAATGTTCAAATACACAATTATTACCAAACTGCCTGACAAATTTTTACACATCATCATTCATAAGGTCAAGTTACTTTCTAGGTCTAATGTACCATACAGTTAATAATTTAAATGTATTCAAACTAAAAGTAAATAAAAATATTACTATTCAACAAATTAGAATTTAAGGACAGGACTTCGAAAAAAATTGTATGTGAATTTTATAAAACCACTAGTCAAAAATGGGTTCAAAAAAGTACAGAGAGGTAAACACCGTGTTTTAAAGATGATGTTAACAGGAAGCCTAGATGTCTGAAAAGCATTTTAAATTAGCAAAAAATGTACTTTTATACACATATTTTGTTTACTAAATATTTTGTTTTATTAAAAGAAGTTTAAGTTGAAGTTTAAGTTGAAGAGCATATCAAATACACTATGTAATTAAATGAAAGGCATTTGATATTGCAACAATTTTATTGTCAACCAGATAGAATTGTCTAAATCTATGGGCTTTGGCTCATTTGTTGTGTGAAATAAAAATAGCTCTTTGGGCCAAGTGATTTATTACCTTGTCTCAATAAGATTGGTACAAGTCATTAACTTTTTAATGGGTTTTCCTTTCTTTGACTCCCTACAAGAGACAAATAGTAATAAGTCATACATATAGGCCCCTTTATAACAAATTCAGTGAATAAGAGTGCCAACTCATCAATCAGATTTTTTATAGTAATCAATACTCTTTTGTTAATTTTATTACCCAAAATGTTACCATCTGGGAGGATAATACTTAAAACTTCTCAAGTATAAAATCAAATCTTCAGTTTGAATGAGATAATGGATGTCTCATCATAATGTTGTAATACATTGGGAGCATATGAAATATGTCATTAATTATTGGATTAGCAATTTTATCCATTAATATTTATTATATTCAAATGTGCTAGAAAGAAAAAGATTTTCTAGTGTCAATTTGCACAGTCTGGCTTTGTAAAATGAAGTTTTCTTTTTAGACATATTCAGTCTAGGGCAATGCCTACAACACTATTTTCCAGTAAACACAACTCAGAGTCCTGATTTAGAGCTATTCTCCTAGGAAATTTCAGGTAAACTTTGTGTTATTATATAAGTCTGTCAGTCATATCAAATTATGTACATGATCATTGCCACATTGGAATGGGAGAGAAATTAAAAAAAAACTTAAGAAATATTCAGCGGAATTGAATTTTACATAAAAAATGCTAATATACTTTAGCTTAAAATTATCTGTAAAGATACTATGCAGTTGGTCAAAAAGTCTTATTTGGAATGCATTATCAATATTCTATTACTTTTAAACTGAAACATCCTGAGTTTGGGGCTGAGGAATTTTTTTTAGGCAGAGTTTATGTTTAAGGAGCCACAGTCATATTTGACTTTGTAGATGTTAGGATATCAGCCATAAGGGATCCCAGTGGTTCCACCAGAAAACTTCTGAAAATGATTAACAATTTCAGCAGAGTAAAGATACAAAGTCAACCTAGAAAAATAAGTATGCTTTCTATATATCAACAACAAACACTCTGAGAAAAAGATCATGGACAAGTGTCCTTGTAGTATGGCTGAACATACTTTGGGTATTTTCCCAAGAGTGGTATTACTGGGTCTTAGGGTAGGTTGATTCCTAATTCTCTGAAAAATCACTATACTGCTTTCTAGAGTGGTTGTACAAGTTTACATTCCCACCAGCAATGGAGGAGTGTTCCCTTTATCTACATCCTTTCCAGCATAAGCTATTATTGGTGTTTGTGATCTTAGCCATTCTAACAAGTGTAAGATTGTTTCTCAGAGTCATTGTGATTTGCATTCCCTGATGTCTAAGGATGTTGAGCACTTTCTTAAGTGTCTTTCAGCCATTTGAAATACTTATTTTGAGAATTTTCTCTTTAGAACTGTATCCCATTTTTAATTGGATTATTTGATATTTAGTGCCTAATTTCTTGAATTCTTTATATATTTTGGAGATCAGTCCTCTGTCTGATGTGGGGTTGGTGAAGATCTTTTCCCAGTCAGTAGGCTGCCTTTTTGTCTAATTGACTGTGTTCTTTGCTTTACAGAAGCTTCTCAGTTTCAGGAGGTCCCATTTATTTATTGTTGCTCTCAGTGTCTGTGCTATTGGGGTTATATTTAGGAAGTGATCTCCTGTGCCCCTGCATTGAAGGCTACTTCCCAATTTCTCTTCTATCAGGTTCACTGGGGTCAGATTTATATTGAGGTCTTTAATCCATTTGGACTTGAGTTTTGTGCATGGGAATAGGTATGGATCGATTTGTTTTCTTCAACATGTTGACATCCAGTTATGTCAGCACCATTTGTTGAAAATGCTTTCTTTTTCCATTTTATAATTTTAGCTTCTTTGTCAAAATCAGGTGCTCATAGGTTTGTGGATTAATATCCGGGTCTTTGATTCAATTCCATTGTTCAATCTGTATGTTTTTATGCCAATACTAAATTGTTTTCATTACTGTAGCTCTGAAATAGAGTTTGATGTCAGGGATGGTGATACCTCGGGAAGTTCCTTTATTATACAGGATTTTTTTTTTACAGGCTGTGTGTCTAAATAGAGAGTCTCAAAAGAAGAAATAAAAAGTGATGAGGATCTTCCCCCAAAGTCTTCATCATCCTTTGTACTTAGGGAAATTTAAATACAAATGCTTCTGAGATTTCATCTTACTCCACCAGAATGGATGAGATTGTAAAAAGAATAGAACAGATCACAAATGGCGATGTGTGAGAAAGCTGTTGGTGGGATTGCAAACTCATGCACCCCCTGTTGAAATCACTGGGAATGAGGAAATCGATCATTTGACCCAGCTATACCACTCCTTGGCATTCAACTCCACAGGTACTTGCTTACCGATGCTCACTGCTGCTCTGTTAACAATAGTTAAGAAATGGAAATAACCACTCAACCATGATGGGATAATAAAAATGTGGTAGAGATAAAAACTACGCACACCAGTCTGACTACAGGGCAAGGCCAGTTCAGGCACCCTCTCCTCTATTGCTTTGGGTCTTAGCTGGGGTCATTCTTGGGATTCCTAGGAATTTTTCTAGAGCCAGATTTCTTACTAACCTCATAATAGCTCCTTCAGTCAAGATATGATTATCTTAAAAATCACCATAGAACCTTCGTTTAACAACAGTTGAAAACAGAGGCAGAAACCCACATCAGAGCACTGAACTGAGCTGCCAAGGTCCAGCTGAAGAGTGGAAGGAGTGAGAGAATGAGCAAGGAAGTCAAGATCAGGAAGGATTCACCCACTGAGACAGTTTGCCTGAACTAATAAGAGTGCACCAACTCCAACTGGACTGGGAGTGAACAAACATGGGACCAAACTAGTCCCTCTGAATGTGGTTGACAGTGGGGCAGCTTGAGGGGCCATTGACAGTGGCACTGGGATTTATCTCTACTGCATGCACTGGCTTTTAAAAATCCTATTCTCTTTGGATGTTTACCTTGCTCAACCTAGATGTAGTAGGGAGGGCCTTGGACTTTCCACAGGGCAGGGTGCCTTGTCCTCTCTTAGGATTGGAGGAGGTAGGGTGGGAGGGTATGTGGAGGGAATGGGAGGCAAGTGGAAGAAGGGGTGTGTGTGAGAATTTGGATTGGTATTTTTTAAGTAATAAAATAAAATAATAAAATAAAAATAACACACACCTTTCAGTTGTAAAGAAAAATAAGATAATAAAATTTTCAAGTACATACTTGGGAATATAAAATAAATTGACTAACTGAGGTAACACAGGCCGAGAAGACAAGAGTACAGAAAGCACAGCCCTCAGGGCCTGTTACTAATGGGCTTTTTATAATGTATGGGTAATTCATGGCTTTTTCTATTCTACTGAATCCCTTTGTCTTTGTCTTCCTTGTGTAAAACTGAGATAATAAAATTCACTACTGCTTATAGAACATACTCTAATAACAACTGTTATTTGATGTATAGAATATTTAATAGACACATTCTAATTAAACAGACATTTTCTGTTTTACAAGTATTGTCTAGTTTCACCCATTAGCTAAGTATCTCCATTTCTTTAATACTCTGGCAAAGAAATAATGAGGTCAAATTATGTATTGCAAGTGATATTATATATAAAAAAGAAGAAAAAAAGAAGGAAAGAAAGAAAGAAAGAAAGAAAGAAAGAAAGAAAGAAAGAAAGAAAGAAAGGGAAAAAAAAAAGAGGCAAGGCATCCTCTGTTGCCTGGTGACTGTAATGCATGTACAGACCCCAGAGAGAGGTAAAGAATCCAAGATAGGCTTTGTGGATTAGAATCGACCTTTCCAAGGGCTGTCTGCACTCCTCTGGGAGGCCTCTGTGTCTAGGTTTCTGGAAGTTTCCCACGTTCTTTGCCTCGTAATTCCCTCTATATTCAAATCTGACATGACAGGGGTAGGCTTTCTCAGGTTGCCATTTATTTGTTTATTTTTTGTTTCATTCATGCTCATAACTCTGAGGACTAGATTGTCTCCTATCTCGGATAAGGCCCCTTACAATCTCTATCTCATCTTTACATATATGGTGCCATGTGTGCGGCTAAGGACATGAAAGCCCCTGGGAAGCATTATCTAGCTGAACACAGAAGTAAAAAAAATAAAAGTCCCCTTCAAAGAAATTAAAAGTAGATAAAAATCTCATAATTATAATTTATTTTTGTATGTATAAACATTGTAAATACAAAGATTTTCAACTGGGCATAGTGGCACATACCTTTAATCCCAGCACTTAGGAGGCAAAGGCAGGCTGACCTCTTTGAGTTTGAGAGGGCTACCTGGTCTACAGAGTGAGTTCCAGCACAGCCAAAGATACAGAGATAAACCCTGTCCCAAAACAGACATGCATACACACACACACACACACACACACACACACACACACACACAATCTTTTCTATCTGAAACTATTTTTTATATTAATGAAGATAAAAATAGTCTTGGCTCATTATTATTGGAAACCATACTGATGTGGGAGGTCCTTCTGTCTATGTGTTGCTTTTATTCGTTAATGAATAAAGAAACTGGCTTGGCCTATATCATGGGAGGAGGAAGGCGGAGTTAAAGAGAAGCCATGGAGCTGTCTTACTGGGAACTTTACTTAGTAAGCCACCAGCCACGATATACAGATTAATGGAATTGGATTAAATTAATATAAGAGTTAGCCAATAAGAAGCTAGGGCTAATGGGCCAAGCAGCTGTTTAATTAATAGTTTCTGTGTGATTATTTCAGGTCTAAGCTAGCTGGGTGGCCGGGAACCAACAAGCGGCCTTCTCCAATACCATACAATGAACTAAATCATGCAATTGTATGCAAATAGGAATGTCACTTTGAAGAAGCAAAAATACATAAAATGTACAAATCAGCTTTGAGTGCAAAATGGCAACTGGATGCAGGACAATCCCTAGGGCATTGTGCGAAGCACAGCTACATCCCAGTGGTGAGTGGCCCTGCACAGAAACCTCAGTGGGAAAGTGGAAACGGTTTCTGCTCCTTTAGGGTCCTGTTTCACTCTATCAATAACCCTCTGTCTTAAAGCTGGAGAAATTTTCCTAAATTCAAATTCATTTTAAGAATAAATGCAATTCATATCACATCCACGGAATTTGATAATATATCTGTATTTTAAACAGAAGGTTTCTCTTTCCTCCTCGTTATCAAGACCTAGGTCTTGGTTTCATTATTTTACTCTTTCATTTTTCCTACTGTATACTAAGTTATCTTATTGTTTTAAAATTATAAGTATAATCTATCTTTTGTAGAAAAGTATTTTTTGGAGATAGTCAGAGGGCTCAGCAGTAAAGAGCACATACTATTCATCCAGAAAACCTGGCCTTGATTGCCAAAGCCTACACAGTATCTAGTAATCACCTGTAATTCCAGCTCTGAGAGATCAGATACCCTCTGCAGGTGCTGGCCTGCATGCAATACACAGATATACGTGCAGGCAAAACTTTCATACATGTAAAATACATTCCTAAAAGAGTTATATATTTTTATTTTATGTATAGGAATATTTTGGGTGCCTGTATGTATACACAGCATATATGTTCCTGGTGCCTGCTGAGGCCAGAAGACTGCAGTGAATCTAGAGTCACAGAGGGTTGTGGGATGTCACCAGCCCAGGTTCTCTGCAAAAGCAGAAAATGTTCTGAAGCTCTGAGCCTTCTCTTCAGTCCTGAAATTATATTTTTTACTGTTATCTACCACTTACTTTCACCAACTCACTACAGGCTACCTATAAAAAATATTGTAAGGATCAGCCTACATTGGTTGTTTTATTTTTAAAAAGTATTGAGAGGATCTAATTCATATTTATTGAATATCCTTCCATATCTTAAGCAACATTCCAAATATTTATAATTCGATAGTAATCTAGTTGTCATTTTGACCCTATGAATTAAGAACTACTGTGAACCTAGTGTACAGATGAGAAAACAGAATTATATAAAAGTTAAATAATTTCCTCAAGATGGGACAGATGCAAGTAGCAATGCCAGAACTCGTGATCTGGCTTGATTCTAAGAACAGAAGCTTCTGTTTTGCTAAGTGGACAAATTAGGGCAGTCATACACATCTGTGTGTTCTTTCTGAGGCTTATGAGAACTAGCATATTCATTTCAGATTGTTCTCATGCTCACCCATCATGAAAGAAAGAAGCTAGTATAAAGGAAGGGAAAGAGAGAGGGGACGACAGAAAGGGAGGGAGGGAGGAAGGAGCCATGGTATGTGTTTCCCATTACCCAGGGAGGGAAGGAGACCAATCCTACACCCTAAGATAGAAACAGTAGCGTCCTGTTTTCTTAGCCTGGCTTTGTCATCCTTTTCTAAGCCAAGCCACACAAAGCTGCCAGGCCATTCCTCTAAAGCATTTCTGACATCATCTTTTTCTCCTACCCCAGAACCTAAAATGACTTCGTGATTCTTACATGAGCAAGTCCAAACTATTCCATCTGGCACTGAAGAACCTGTGAGGTTTTTTGTTTGTTTTGTTTTGTTTTGTTTACCTATAGTATTTACCTGATCACCTATTCTTTCCAAACACAGATCTCTAAAACCTTGAGCTCAAGCCAGACACCCTACTTTTCTGACATCCTGTAACCCATCTCTCAGCAAACCCCACTCTCTCTGAGGTCAGAGCATGCAAATCCAATCAGTTCTTAGCGTGTTTAATACCACCCTGGAGGCAATACCTATCACAGCTTTGGAACACCGATAGAGTTGCCTAACTGGTTCAGTTGTTTCTATACCTGCCCTTCTACAGAATTTTCTGTTTGTGAGCTTTAAACCTGCCATGGCAAAATAACGAACTGCCATCTACAAAAACGACAAAAGACATAGGAATCATAACAACAAATACAGTATGTAAATGTGTTTTCATCACCTTGTAAACTGGTAAGATTCTTGACCTTGAGATGATTCACTAGGTAAGAGAGCTTGCCACACAACCCTCACAACATCAGTGTGAGCCCCAGATCCCATACCTGCAAGGAGAGAACTGTCCTCTGACCAATATGCAAATTAAAGACTCACACATTTTTTTTTTATTTTTAGAAAGAAAGAACAAGGATCTTGTAATTGATCAACAGATCCAATATTAAAATTTAAAATATTTTATGAGGTGGAAGACTTGCCTCATACCTTCCAAGCCCAAGGTTTGGTCCCCAGAAACACTAAATAATAAGTACACATATAAATATATATAAATAAATATATACATAGATTGTGCTACAATATATATAAAATTTATCATTTTAACTATTTAAATGTAAAATTCATTAACATTTTATACACCTACATTGCTACTATCCATTATCATCTGAAGTTGTAGCTTTGTAGCCTCTTTTCCTCCCCTTGTCCCCACAAAGCACTACAGTACTTCTTGTGTGACAGTCTATGTATCTTACAGAATTGATACCCTATTTTTGTCCTTCAGTGGCTGACTTATTTAGTTTCATATATTTTCAAAGTTCACCCATAGTTTAATATGTATTAGAATTTCATTGTTTCTGGATGTCCAATATTATATTCTACAGGCATTCCATGTGTTGTTGATTTTGTCAACATTTGGCCATTGCAAATGAAGATACTATGCAAGTTTGTGTAAAACGAGTAAGACTGTACCTTTAAGTCTTTCATGTGCTGCAGCTGCTGGATCTCACAGTCTTCCTTTGTTTCCGTTGAGGAGCTCTCATACAGTTTCCCATTGTACCTTGCATCCTGTTCAATGGTTCTATTTTATAGCTAAAGAAATGAGCTTTGGGGTTCCTGTTTTAGCCATGATACCCACAGTTTGCCAACGTGCTTTCCCACCAGGGTGGACTCATCCCTCTGGGACTTTAAGCTGAAATAACCTTTTTCTTCTTTAAGATGCATTGGTTATTGTGTTTTATTACACTAATAGTAAAGCAACACTTAGAAGAGAGCAGTTTGAACAATTAGATACTTCTGTGAAAGATAGATATTAAAAGCATGATCTCCAGTCATCAATGGCAACGTCTCCTAATGAGATCACATCTGATAAGTGTGCTGGGAAAGATGTTGAGCCGTGCAAAGAAACACGCTGAGTATCCACAGGGGTGTAACACGTGTTCTGATGTTCACTGCCCATTTGTAGGGGAGAGAAACTGATGACAATGAAAACAGAGGCAACCAGAGGTAACACTGAAAATATTGTAGTTATGCCCAAAGTGAAGATGGCAGTATGGGATCGAGGGGGAGGTGAGTCACCTAGGAGACAATGACTAGTGTTAAAGTGAGTAGGTTCCAGGTCAGGGGGGAAGTACTACGTGTTAGGAATTTATTCTGGACAAACGGGAAAGAATGAAAGTAGTGACTAGAAAATATAGGTTTAGATTTAATATTACGGAGATGATTTGATATTGGTAATGACAAATTCACGAGTGCTGAGTGATGTTAGAGACTAAAATGGTTGTCTGAAAACAGACTTGGCATTTCCAGACTCAGGAAGCTGATGTATCATGTGTCTTAAATCTGTATTAACCATAACAGGTCTAAAAAAAAATGAGGAAGGGTGAATGATAAAAGTCACACAGAGTCTCAATTGACCGCACTGTTTGGGAGGTTTCGGGGGTGTGGTCTTGTTGAAGGAAGTATGTTACCCCTGTGGGCTTTGAAGTTTCAAAGCCTTGTGCCATTTTCTGTGCATTCATTCTATTTCCTGGTTGTGGTTCAAGATACGAGTCCTGGTTTCACGTAAAATTAGATAGTCCTTACAATGAGTTTTCTGAACATATCTAGTGGATACAGAAGTTCGTAAAATTGCTTTAGCTGCCATCAGCTGCCTCTCTTTTAATCCTCCAGAAATGTACACAAAATAAACTTTGTTTTCCTTGTACGTTCCTTTGGTCATCGTGTTTTATCACAACATGAAACTATCTAATACAGAGTGGGATAGCAAAAATATTACTAAATAAGCAGTTAAAAGCCTACTGGCCAAAGTGTTGGAAAGTTAATATATGTAGATACTGCACTGGTTGAGAATTAAGACAAAAACTAGTATTAGAAAGAAGAAATTAGAAGGAATGATCTATAGGTGTTAACAGCAAGGAAATAAAGAAAACAGGTCTCCAAATTCCTCATATCTTCCTTAAAAATGAATTATTTTTTATAACTGAATTGCCAGAACCTTGAAAAATCCTGTGTTTGGAATAATATTGATTCACTATACCTATTTTCTATCTTATTTCAAAGTCCTACTTAAGAAAGAAATATGAGTGAATAAATGTGTCATGTTTTTAGATATGAAGGAAGTCAGTTCAGTAAAGGAGACAGAAAAGGGACAAGTAGTGTGACCCTGAAAATGCTCATCAGAAATTCATGAAAAATAGTTACAGAAATGACCTGAGTGATGAATTGATGAAAACAAAAGCCTTGTGCATCATATGTTTTGGGTTCACATCAAATTAGGTCCACCTTACACTGATTCTTCTGAACACATCTAGTGGATCAGAATTCATAAGCCTGTCCAAAGTGCACTGGGAGTTTCAGTGATACAGTGTTTTCTAATCCTTCCTGTTGAGTTACATTATGACAAATCATGCCATAGGTAAGATTCCTTGTGGTTAATATTTTTCTAGGGATTTTGTTTAGACAGTCATGTGAGTTCTGTTCCGCTCGGGACAAAGAAGTTCTTTCATGTTACGTCAAGTTGTCTGAGTCATAGAGGCATGTGTTTAAAGTTTAAAGTCACAGCTTTAGCTGGAAGAATATTAGCATGCCAGAACCTAACACAGAACCTAGAGTATATTCTCTGTTTTCTTTCTGAATTTAGTCATAAGTTTCACTCTAAAAACTTCAAACAGATTATATTGTGATACCATGGGCTGTTTTATTGTGTCTTGAACGTCGTCTGAGGAGAAAGCCTTGATAAAATAGAACTCATCAGTCATAATACTTCCTATAACAACAGACAACATCAAGAAGATAACATGTTACCTTCTGTGTGCTGAGCCTCAGCTTTTAAATCAGAATTGTGTTATAATAAAATCAGATAAACAGAAGCTTGATACCTGCTCTTTGTTTTGATTTGTAGTGAAAATTTGCTGAATAAGTTTTGGCTAAATGTGTAACAATATATGATAACATTCTCCTTTATCATAGTTAACAGGATAATATCAACATTATCTCATGAGATTATAATGAACATTAAATGGTTCATGAAATAATATACATTAGATAACATTATTAGTTATAATAATTATTATAAATATTAGCCATAAGAACTAAGTTGTTTGACTTTGAAGCATCTTCTTCCAAAGAAACAGAATGCAGGGGAATTTAATTTGTCTCAGAGAGTCAGAGAGGGACTGAGAACTGTGACTTGGAGCCTCAGAAGGCCATGAAACCTGAGCTAGGAGGGCACTCAGAACTGTCTTCCTCCCTCAATTGTGTATTTCAGCACACGTCTCAGTGTCTCATCTGTTTAACAACTCCAGTCTGGTTATTTCTAAGGTGAAATGATATTGTCACAGCCCCTGAATTTACATGTTGCAATTCCTGTCACACGACACAACTAACTGGTTACACAGGAGATAAATTTTAATTCTGAGGTTTTTAAATTTTAATTTTAAAGCTTTAAAGTTAATTCTGTTTGGTAATATTCTCCTGATCTAGGTAGCTTGGAGTGGGGGAATGATTTGAAACTGATGGCCATTCTTCCTCAAAATACTTGTGACTGTTTTGAGATAAAGAAATACTTCCTGTACCAAAGGAAATTCCTACTGTATCTTACTCCCAATTTCTCAGCTGTTATTCTTTCCATGGCTCTAAAGCCACCATCTCAATAATATATCTATCTGATTTAGGAATAACAGTGAACACTCAGAAGCCTTGTACCTGGAGGAACTTGACTTTGTGTTTGTATCAGGCAGGTCTTTCCAGAGCCCACTATTCTGTGGCTGTAGTTAAGGGAATTGAGCCCTGCTCTAGCTAAATGCGCCTTGTACTTACATCTGAGGTTTGAGCACACAGGGAGAAATAAGAATATTCCTTATAACTGGTATTCCTATAAGAAGCATGTGGATAGATTGGGATAACTCCACACTAGGGAAAGCACTGATAGGATGTTCTTCTTACCCGGGGCAATATTACATCCCCACAGTGCCCAGTGTTTACAAGGTGAGTAGTTAGTAAAGGTTTCCACTGAACACTGTACTAACGACAAGTACCACCCATGATGAGTTTGTTCCACCCTAGAAGATAACAGATCAGCATGATGTCTAGATGACACATCTGCTCATAAATGTTCTGTGACTGAATCCAGAAGCGGTTCCCAAAGATATATTTATTCTCTCCGATACTGAGAATCCACTATGGGTGTAGGTAGAGGAAAGGGAGCTATGACTACTCTGTTGTTTGTAGAAGGGAAAAAAAAAAAAAGAAACACATGTCTTTTTTTTAATTTTAATTTTTTTAAAAAAATCTTTCTTTTCCTATTTTACACGTTAAATCCATATTCCACTCTTTCCCCTCCTCCTGCTTCCTTTATCTTCTTCCCTTCTGCCCCTTATCTCACCCCCATCTATTCCTCAGACAGGGTAAGGCTTCCCCTGGGGAGTCAACAACGTCTAGCACATTGCTTTGAGGCAGGACCAAGGCCCTCCCCACTATATCTAGGCTGAGCAAGGTATCCCTCCGCAGAGAAAGGGTTCTAAAATGCTAGTACAAGCAGTAGGAATAAATCCTGGTATCACTGTCAGTGGTCCCACAGTCTGCCCCAGTCATACAACTGTCACCCACATTCAGAGGGCCTAGTTTGGTCCTATGTTTGTTCCCTCACTGTTACCAACGCCACATCAGACAGAGGACTGATCTCCAAAACATATAAAGAGCTCAAGAAATTAGACACCAAAATATCAAATAATCCAATTTAAAAATGGGTTATAGACCTAAACAGAGCATTCTCAACAGAAGAATTTCAAATGGCTGAAAGACACTTAAGGAAATGTTCAGTTTTCTTAGCCATCAGGGAAATGCAAATCAAAATGACTCTGAGATTCCATCTTACATCTGTCAGAATGACTAAGATCACAAACACCAATAATAGCTTATGCTGGATAGGATGCAGAATAAGGGAATACTCTTCCATTGCTGGTGGAAATGCAAATTGTACAACCACTCTGGAAATCAGTATGGTCATTTCTCAGAAAATTGTGAATCAACCTACTGCAAGATTCAGCAATACCACTCTTGGGCATATACCCAAAAAAATGCTCAATCATGCTACAACGACTATTAATCAACTATGTTCATAGAAACATTATTCATAATAGCCACAAGCTGGAAAAACCTAGATGGCCCTCAACTGAAGAATGGATAAAAAAAAATGTGGTATATTTACACAGTGGAGTACTACTCACTGGTAAAAATCAATGACATCTTGAAATCTGCATGCAAATGGATGGAACAAGACAAAAATTATCCAGAGTGAAGTAACCCAGAAACACATATTTTAATCATGGCATAAATGATTTTCTATAAAATGAAATAGCAGGAATTTCCAGGCTGACCATGGAGTGCATTCTAAACCACATAACTGCTTCTATTTTCTCTAAAAAGAGGGTATTTATGGCTCATTTTGTCTGAAATGGGTAAATGGTAGAATTTCTTCTATAGGGCTATCTAATTGCTTACTTCATCGATTTCTGATAATGTTGTTTTAATGAACCGAATGTTGAATTAACAGTTGAATCATAACAGACACTTTTCTAGGCTTGAGGGGTCTCCGACAAGTCAAATATTCATTCCTTTGCTTATTAATTTATTTCTGAAGATCTTCACAATATAAAAATCTTCATTATAAATCTTGGATCAAAAGCAGTGAATCCTAACTGATATTCCTGTCAATAATTTTTCTTTGTGCCCTGCTGATCACTTTATGCCTCTATTGACTAGCTGCTGCTGAGCCCTCAACTAAAAACAGTTAGGCAAATTCATCTCTAACCTGTTCTGTAGCATCCCAGTGGGTAGCCCTTTAAAATGCCTGGACAGAGAATCACCTCTGCCAGTCTAGGAGTAAATATTAAGAAATTTCTAAATAAACCCTAGTGCTTAATCTATATGTACACATCAATTTTAATGTATTTCTTATTTCAGTTAATACATCATAGTACTAATTATGGAATAAAATATTCTGTTTTTAAATATATAGAGAATGTGTACTGATCAAGTTAGAGTAATTCACATTTCTATCTCATTTATGTTGATAGTCTTTAAGCTATTGGGTGATAGCTCTTCTCTTTCTCTCTTTGTATACATACAATTGTAATAATACAATAATATAATAAAATAATATATTTACTATAATAATACTGATATAATATGCAATAGAATATATATATTATTGTTTATTAGTCACTGCACTGTGCTGAGCACTAAAACTTACTATATAAAGAGTGTTTTGGTAGCCACAATTTAATTTCTTCCTCAAGACCCGGTAATACCACTTTTGAGTGTATATTCAAATGATGCTCAATCATACTACATGGACATGTGCTCAACTACGTTCATAGCAGCATTGTTTGTCATAGCCAGAACCTGTAAACAGCCTAAATGCCCTTCAACTGAAGAATGGATAAGGAAAATGTGGTACATTTACACACTGGAGTACTACACAGCCGAAAAAAATAATTGCATCTTGAATTTTGAAGAAAATGGATGGAACTAGAAAACATCATTTTGTGTGAGGTAACTCAGACACAGAAAGACAAGTAACACATGTACTCATTCGTAAGTGGGGACTGAAAAAGCATGGGATAAAACCAGACTCTCTGAACATGGCGTACAATGAGGGCTGATGAGAAGCCAAAGACAATGGTGTTGAAATAAGAGCGGCGGGGCTGTGTCCCCAACACCCCGGCCGCTTGGCTAGCTCATGCCCGAAATAACAACACACAAACTGTATTCATTTAAGAACTGCTTGGCCCATGAACTCTAACCCTTACAGGCTAATTCTCGCACCTGGACTAGCCCATTTCTATTTATGTTTGTAAGCACCCCAAGGTGCGCTTACCGGGAAGATTCTAGCCTATGTCCATCTTCATCGCGTGTGCCTCAGAGAGCAGAGCTATCACATCTACCCAGGAGAGCTGAGCATGGCATCTCTTCGGGAGCAGAGCAGAGTCTGACCTCACTTCCTCTTCCATCCAGAATTCTATTCTGTTTACTCCTCCCATCTATGTTCCAAGCCATGAGGCCAAGCAGCTGGTTTATTATAACTTAACCAATGAAATCAACAGATTGATATATGACACTCCCACATCACAATGGCACTGGGTTTTGATCCTATTGTATGAACTGGCTTTGTGGGAACCTAGCCTGTCTGGATTCTCACCTTCCTAGACCTGGATGTGATGGAGGAAGGTCATTGGTTAAAAAATAAAGAAACTGCCTTGGCCCATTTTATTGGTTAGAACATAGGTGGGTGGAATAAACAGAACAGAATGCTGGGAGGAAGAGAAAGTGAGCTCAGAGACACCATGCTCCCCTCTCCAGGGCAGATGCAAGCGATGAAGCAAGCCACCAGGTCAGACATGCTGAATCTTTGTCAGTAAGTTCAGTGCTACACAGTTTATTAGAGATGGGTTGATCGGGATATCAGAATTAGCCAGTAAGGGCTAGAGCTAATGGGCCAAGCAGTGCTTAAATGAATACAATTTGTGTGTTGTTATTTTGGGGCATAAGCTAGCAGGCAGCCGGGGTGCTGGGGACGCAGCCCTGCTGCTCCTATTACAACATGGATGGAGGGGGGAGGACCCTGGACTTCCCACAGGGCAGGAAACCCTGATTGCTCTTTGGACTGGAGAGGAAGGGGGAAAGGAATGGGGGGAGGGGAGGAGGGGGAGGGGGAGGGAAATGGGAGGCGGGGAGGAGGCAGAAATTTTTTTCAATAAAAAAATAAAAAATAAAAAAGTATATAAAGCAAAGAAAACCAGCCTATAAATCACAATCCCTGAGAACTTAGACAACAATAAGGACCCTAAGAAAGACATACATAGATCTAATCTACATGGGAAGTAGAAAAAGACAAGATCTCCTGAGTAAATTGGGAGCATGAAGGCCTTGGGGGAGGGTTGAATTGGGGATAGAGGCAGGGAACAGAGCAGAGAAAAATGTAGAGCTCAATAAAAATTAATAAAAAGATAATAATTTCTATATATTTCTCTTTCCTCCCTCTTTGTGAGCCTTAGTAAGCCCTACTGTACTTTCGATCAACCTTCTGATCTTTTGTAGGTGAGAAACAATAGTCAGCATTTGTTTATCTGGGCTTCCTCCTCCTGTTATACTGATTTTGCTTGATGGCTAGCTACCATTGCTTCCTACAACTGAATAGTTTCTTCATTCTGCATAATCCACCATTCACTTTATCCAGTCATCCACCAATGAACAATTAGGTTGACTCCATACTCAGTTTCTGAAAATGATGCTATAATAATCATGGGATTTTAGGTATCATTTTGTTTTGCTATTTACCAAGTTGTGTAATTGTCATATCACATTCAGTAGATCTGTTTTTAAAATTACTTCATTTTTGAAGAAAAATAATTTTATAAAATGAAGCTATATTATTTCATGTTCTTAATAAAGAAGTTGGAATGAATGTGAAAGTAGTCTGCATATTGAGCAAGTTTATTGTAGGCAGCTTCTTCTCAGCTATCCTGTAAATATTGAACTGATGGTGCCAAATGATAATAGAAGGAAATCATACAAGCCATTTTCTTGATTAAGCTAGGATATAACTTAATTAGCTATTTAAAAATTAGGATGATTTCTACTTTTCAAGAATTTTTAAAGGACAGGGTAATAAGGGTTATGAGGATAATAAGGAGAAAACTGTGATGGAGGGAAGGACCCAGAGTAGGAAGGAACCAGAGGGAGTTCTTGTTGGATCCCCTATGTTTTTAGCCATCATTTTGAACCAGTTAGAATTTGTTGGCCTTGAAACAGTGTTGTTTGTGAAGGGCACAAATCCCATCCTCAGCGATTGTCAAAAATAGTCCTTTTCAATCTTGTAGGACAGCTGCAGTGAAGGAGTGGAGCTGGTCCTGAAGGATGCTGTTGATCTGCGTAACAGACGAAGGTTAAATTGTTGCAAAGAAGGCTTCAGTCTGCTCTTTTAGTTCTCACTCCCAAAGAAAATGTCCAGAGAGGCAGGAAGAGGGATGGGTTATTTGACTCATGGCTAACCAACCCCATTCTTACAGGTCACCTGAATCACCTTTAGGCGTTTGGAGAGTACTGATCTCTTGGTACAGGCTTGGAGGTTGATGGAAGACACCGAAGGCAGCAATAGTCAGAATGCCTTAGAGAGGGGCCATCCAAGGGGCCGTGATAAAGGTTAACAGTTGGCAAAGGTTCACAGCATACATCAGGAGGTAACATCCGTACAACCTTTGTGGGGATCACCAAAAGTCATAGTTATATGAAGAAAACTTTTACAACAATATTAACATGAGTCAATATATCATAAGATTAAATATAAATTAAGACAAGGCTGAAGATAGTTGTACAACTCACTGGGCCAGGTAACAGAATTCTGCAGAAGGCTGAGGTACACGTAATCAGCTGGGGTCTTGTTTGTTTGTTTTTGTGTTTTGTTTTATTTTTTTACATCAGAATCCTGCATAAGGAAACCTGGAAACTTTGTTTTAAAAAAAAAAGTCAGCTAAAGTAAGAATCCAAGAAATGAATCTGAACAGAACACATTTAGGTGATATTTCTTGCTTCTACATATGATGAATTTTGTGTATTTGTTTTAAATATTAACAACACCAACTATTATTTAATGGGCAAAAAACAGTATCTCAAGTAAACCACGATTCTTGGTTATAAACAATTTGCTAAGTCAAACATTTTTAAATTGGGACTACTTTAGTAGATTTTTTTTTAAACATTTTGATACTATCTGGTAATCTTTACTTGCTTGGTTACTCTTATTTTATCCCATGGCTTTTGCTTACTTGCTTTTGCTTTAGAGTAGATTTTATACCTTTTTATATGTATATTGCAATTCTCCGATGTTCTTATTCTCTGCCATCTCAGAGTCCTGTGTTGTGCTTTATCAGCACAATAAGTTATTATTTTCTTCCTGTTTTCAGTTAGCTGGCTTCAGCGTCTATGTAGGCCTCTATCGTGTAGTGTTTTCCTGGAAACTGTGAGCAATACTTTGACATAATTATCTATTTATATGTTATCCCCAAAGTTATACCTTAAAGAAGGCATGGGATCTGACTTCTCAGATACCATAAGAACACAACATATACACTTGTGACCATATTATATAGATTATCTGATATTCTCCTGCTAGTAATGGTATCTTGGGCTCTGCTACCCAGCGTTCTACTTTACAGGATGCCAATTTATACATCAATTGCAGTAGTTAATGTGATAAACACAAGCAACTTGGGGTGGAAAGAGTTATCTCATACACAGTTCCCTATCAAAAATCCATCATCAAAAGAAGTGAGAGAAGAATTCAAACATGACAGGAGGCTGCAGGCAGAAGAAGATGCAGAGGCCACGGAAGAGTGCTGCTTAACCTGCTGTCTTGCTGAACCTGCTGTCTTATATAATCTAGGACCACCAGCCCAGGGATGGGACTACCCACAATGGTCTGAGTGCCTACACATCAATCACTTATTAAGAAAACATCCTACAGCCTGATCTTATATAGGCATTTTCTCAACATGGGTTCCCCCCTTTCAAATGACTTTTTGTCCCAGCTTATGTCAAGTTGACATAAAATAGCCAGCTCATCATGAAACCTATTAGATCCAACACTCAAACCAATCTCTCTCTCTCTCTGCCTCTTTCTCTCTTTCTCTCTCTCTCTCCTCTCTCTCCATCTCTCACCTTCACAGATTGTTTTTCTTCATGCATTGACTTCACTTACTCATCTTTTTACATAACTTTTCCTTTCACAATAAGAAAAGATGGAGGCACACGTTCCAGGTTACATCAACTAATATCAGCTTAAGGATAGCTTCCAGTTGTAATATGGCAAATTAATGTACACTCATATACTAAGGAATAGAATCATAAAATAATACTATCTACAGTTTTGGTATATACAAGCTTTGACATATTTTATTTTATTTTCTATGTGTGAGTTTTTTGCCTATATGTATGTATGTTTACCATGTATGTGTCTGTTCCTCAAAGAGGCCAGAAGGAGTCAATGGATCCCCTTGCACTGAAGTTATAGACGTTTATGAACCACCATGAGCATGTTGGGAATTGATGAACTTAGGTCCTCTGGGAGAGTAGCCACCACTTTTAAACTCTTAACCATCTCTCCAGTCCAACATATATCTTCTTAAAAGTTCAATAGAGATAGTAACTAAGAAGAACAATCAATCCTGTAAGGACTTCGTATGTGAGTAAAATTGGTACACAGGAACTTTAGCTCTGTTGATAACACTATGGTCCTTAAACTAGTTACTAGTTATATACATTCCTGTTACATTATTCTTTACACATTTAACAAGACCAAGATACACTTCAAGTTAAAAAAAAAACAGGAACTTTTATAAATGATGGAATTTATATGTCATACATAATCTCTGCTTGGTATTGCTGAATGGTTTAAACATCCTGGCTTCCCATTCTTGTTTCTAGAAAAACATGGAAGATGAGGTCATGGGTCAATGTTGAACACCAAAAGTGTCAGTAATGTAAGAAAATTCTATTATTTACAGCTGCATTTCATGCAGAAGAGATTGGGAAATTTTGGCATTCCTAAGAAAAGCCTGTTAGACAAAATCAATCAAGGACTTTTACATTCTGGTGAAAGTTATTTTCTATCCACCTCTTTCTCAATCTGGTCATAGAGGGAGTCTCACCACCTCATGTACTATGTTGCAGATTTAAGGATGACAGCACTAGAAGAATAGTGGTAGATGACAGAAATGATGCTATCTTTATGAAATGAATTTTAATATTTCTCCTATTCAGTGCTATTCAAGGCCAATTCAATGTGAGCATGAAGGAAATGTTGCTCCTGGTGTGCGTTTGCATACATGTGGAGGTATAATTTTACATCCTTGTGATGTGAAAGTTTGGTTCTTTAGATGACTCAAAAGGCTTCAAGGGTCAATGTTGCTCAGTTTGATGCCCTCTTGAGACTCATGATTCAGTCAGCTGGGGATTTTTTTCCATAAAACACTGCTTATAAAGATTCCCTAATTCCTATTTTTATCATGAAAGCTCCTCCACCTGTGATGATGAACTATTTCCAAAGTTTAATCATTCTATTTTTTTTTCTGCTGATTGAACTTGGCCACAGACTGAGGATGGGTAACAATGAGATGAGAAAGGAGCTTTTATTATCATGACCTACCGCACGGCTTCCTCTTGCTAATTAAGTGACGAAATGTTATTCATAAAGTAGTAAAGAGATTCCTGTTTCGGGGATTGCTTTAGGGATCTATTGATGTCATAAAGGACCATGACGAAAGCAACTTGGGAAGGGAAGGATTTCTTTGGCTTATACTTCTATATCACTGTTCATCACCAAAGGAAATCAGGATAGGAACTCAAACAGGGCAGGAACCTGGAGAGAAGGAACCTGGGCAGAAGACTGTAGAGGCGTGTCGCCTACTAACTTTCTTTCCATGGCTTTCTCAACCTGCCCACAATAGGCTGAGCTGTTGTCCATCAGTTACTAATTAAGAAAATGCTCTACAGGTTTTTTTTATAGCCCAATCTTATGGAGGCATTTTCTCAATTGAGATTCCCTCTTCTCAGATGGCAATAGTTTGTGCCAAGTTGATACAAAAATAGCCAGCACTGGAAATAAATTGTTAGATGGCTGTTTTAATACTGGAGATAGGGCTAGAGAGAAGGACTTTTCATAGATGTGAAGTATTTGGATTCTTCCATTTCACAGTGCCTGCTGAATCTGCCCACTACAACTCATTTGATTCCTAGTTAATTCTTTAAGTAGACCTTAGATATTTTAAAGTAGTGACCCAGGCGTTCTTATATACTTAGAATTTGAGTTTCAAGCAGGAAACTGAATTACTGTAATGCAATATGTTCCCACCATACAGCAATTATTTGGTTCTTTTTTCACTACAATTTGAATATTGGTAATCAATCAGCCAAAGTCTCAAAATTCAACAGCAGGTTCATCAAATACTTGTTTGTGTTGTGGCAGGACTGCATTTTCCCTCTCTGAGGTGGGAAAGTTCTCTCTAGACTTGGTCCTCAACTGGTGTAGCTAGTCCCTCATTCACCAAGGTTCTCATACTTTCAACCCATCCAACACCTGATGCTAAACTGTGTTCTAAATTAATGTTTCATTTGAATTTTAGGCATTACCTCTCTTGAATGACGTTTTCTGAATATATGTGAACAAGCATCTATTTATCTTAGGTAGGGCTTCAACAGAAGACAAGAAATGAATTCACTCAAGTCCAATCATTGACCCAATGAGTTTACTTAAGCTACAGGTAGGAGCGCCTTTTAAGTTCCCTACAGGTAGGAGCATCTCTGGAGTTCCCTACTTAGCTTGTCGGCAACTCCACCAAAAGGTCTTCTCTTGTGCCAGGCATGCTGGCACACGCCTTTAATCTCAGCACTAAAGAGACAGAGCAGAGGATCTCTGTGAGGTCAAGGCCAGCCTGATCTACGTAAAGAGATCCATCTAGGCCACCTAAGCATCATAATGGGACCTTGTCTAAGAAAGGAGGGGTATCCTCCTCCTCTCCATTTGAGATTTCTGAGTGTTACCTTAAGCTCCCATTTCCCATTGTCTTAGGAAAAGAAGTCCCAAGAGCCTTCTTCCTCCTGTTGTCTGTGAATTTCAAGTGAAAATCTGATTGATTTATTTTAAAGCAGGTGCCTTCCCTCAGTTCAAAGGTGGTACTCTGTGAAAACTCAGTTTAGGGCTGAGTTGATACATTTTTGGAGTACATCTCAGGTAAATAATTTTGCTATATTATTATAATTAGGTCAGCTTTAAGAATATGAATGTAGAGACACTGAAATTAATGTTTCTGTGCTAAGTGGGTCTTAGCCAATGCAAGAGTAAACCAGAATTTGTATTAGAATCAACTTTCTTGGAACATGGGCCCACACTTAGTATTGATGCTAGATTTCAAGTCTTACTATATCTGGAACTTGTTGTGAGTCTTTCTCTGTCCTACCACCAACCTCCCAAATCATGACATGGATATTTATTATTAATTATGAAAGCTTTGCCTATAGCTTAAGCTTGTTTCTAACTAGTTCTTATAACTTAAATTAATCCATTTCCATTACTCTCTGTCCTGGCATGTGGCTCATGGCTGTTACTTCTCCTCCAGCACATCCTGCTTCTTCTGTCTCTGGCTGGTGACTCTACTTTCTTCCCAACATCCTCTGTTGGATATTCAGGTTTCTTTTAATTAAACCAATCACAGTGGTATATCTTTACACAGTGCATGCCTTCTTCCCACCATGTTTCATTCCACAAACTGCAATATTACAACTGGTATGGGTATGAGAATCTGAAACAACCCAAGAAGATGGAAGAGGTTACTCAAAGCAAGATTTATTGGCATTACAGAAGAAAGTGACTGGTCAGGGGCAACAGTACAAACTCGGGAGCTGACTACACGCCTGAGCATTCATTTCAGGAAGTATTTAAGCAGAAAAAAAAAAAAAAAACACCTGTGCCAAGTTACAGTAACATTTTCCCATCAACCAGGATTCAAAGCTTAGAGATTTTCCCAGGAACATTGTTCTGTGGTGCCCTTATCTTGTTCTCAATGGTGGTTTCCTCTAGTGTGGTGGGGTAGCTCGTCCACCATTCATGTCTCAACTTGCCAACCAGGATGTTAGTTACCCAGAGAAATCTGAGGAGGCCTTGGGAAATTAAACTTCATTCAACCCCTATTTAAGATGAAACTTTCATTCAAAATGTCTTCAATTTGGTTTCCTCTTACACAAGCACATTATATGGCAGGCTTTTAAATTAGAAATATGGTTTTGTATAGTAGCAGATATCAATGTATTCTAATTTTTCAGGCCAACAGTGTCCTTCAAGTGTTTTGTAATTTATTTCCTTTGCTTCACATTGTTCTTTGGTATATTTTTTTCAACTAACAATCATACTAATTATGAATTTTATTTTCCTTTATTTCTATGCAAACTTGGAACTTCAGGGGAGTAGTGGCTATTTCTGTTTCAAATATACAAAGAAAAAAGTCTACTTATGGGGTTAATGAAGGCAAAAACAACAAAAACAAAAACATTCAAAATCATGTGGTGATATTTGATATTGTTGATTTGAAAAAGATTTAGAATTACAAGAAGGAAAACCCCCAAGAATACTTGTGAAGAATTATTGCAACCAGGGCAATTGAGATGAAAATACCCCATCTAAAAGTGAAATGCACCATTCCCTGTACTGTGCTCCTATAGTGTATACAAAAGAAAAAGGTTAGCTAAGCAGGAACACTTATAGCTCTCTGCTTCCTGACTATGGATACAACAAGACCCAATGTCTTAAGTTCCTGCTACCAGCACTTCTCCAGCCATGATGGAATACCTTCAGTTAAGGAGTGTTTGTTTAAATATGCAAAGATGTATTGTATTTGTTTAACTATGTAAAGATATGTACTTATTTAATTATGTCAACATGTGATGCTATTTTACCTTACTTGTCCAAGGCACCTGATTGGTCTAATAGAAAGCTGGATGACCAATAGTGAGAGAGGCAGTATAGATAGGACTTCCAGGCATGGAGAGTAAGTAGGAGGAGGACTTTAAGCTTGGAGAATAAAGAAAAAGAGATGACAGGGAGACTTCAGGGGCCAGTCAGCCGTATGTGGAGGAAGCAGGAATGCAGGATGTGTGTGAATGAAGGAAAGGTAAAAAGCCCCAGGCAAAATGTAGATTAATAGAAACAGGTTAAATTAAGTTAAAAGAGCCAGTGTGATAAGTCTAAGCTAAGCATTCACAATTAATAATGAGTCTTGGTGTCTTTATTTGGGAGCTGGTTGGTGGCCCAAAGAGAATTCCAGCTAGAACCCTCAATCTCTGACCCAAATTAAAACCTTTCTTCCATAAATTGTTTTATATTGTTGTTATACCTTTTTATTATATTTTATTTATTTAAAAAGATAACAAACTATCTTTCCATTTACATACCAATCCCAGTTCCCATTCCCTTCTCTTTTCCCATTACCCTCCACTTACCCCCCACCCCCACCCACCTCCTTCCACTCCTCAGAGAGGCTAAGGTACATTGCTTTGGGGGCAGATCCAAGACCCTTCCTAGTATTTCTAGGCAGAGCAAGGTATCCATCCAAAGAGAATAGGTTCCAAAAAAGCCATTACAAGCAGTAGGGCTAAATCAAAAGGACACAGTCAATAAGACAAAAAGGCAGCCTTCTGATTTGGAAAAAAAATTCACCAATCCCATATAAGACAGAAGATTGATCTCCAAAATATATAAAGATCTCAAGAAATTAGACATCAATATTCCAAATTACCCAGTCAAAAAATGGGGTACAGAATTAATCAGAGAATTCACAACAGAAGAAACTCAAATGGCTGAAAGATGCTTAAGGAAATGTTCAACATCCTTAGCTATCAGGGAAATGCAAATCAAAACAACTCTGAGATGCCATCTTACATCAATCAGAGTGGCTAAGATCAAAAACACCAATAATAGCTTCTGCTGGAGAGGATGTGGAGTAAGGGGAACAGTCCTCCATTGCTGGTGGGAATGTAAACTTGTACAGCTACTCTGGAAATCAGTATGACAGTTTCTTAGAAGATTGGGAATCAACCTACTTCAGGACCCAGCAATACCACTCTTGGGCATATACCCAAAAAATGCTCAATCATAATACAACATAGCAGCATTATTTGTAATAGCCAGAACCTGGAAACAACCTAGATGCCCCTCAACTGAAGAATGGATAAAGAAAATGTGGCACATTTACACATTTTCTGAGTGGTAAAAAACAATAACATATTGAAATTTGCATGCAAATGGATGAAACTAGAAAATACCATCCTGAGTGAGGCAACCCAGACCCAGAAAGATGAACATGGTATGTATATACTCATAAGTGGATACTAGTTATAAAACAAAGTATAATAAGCCTATAGTTCATGATCCTAGAGAAGCTAAGTAATAAGGTGAACCCTAAAAAAAAAAAAAAAACTACATAGATCCACCTGGAAAGGGGAAAGAGACAAGATCTCCTGATAAAATTGTTAGCATGGATGTGGATAGAGTAGGGAGGGTGGAAGGAGAGGAAGGAGAGGAAGGAGAAGAACATGAGGGAATGGGATAGTAGAGATGGAGGAAGGACAGAGATGAGACTGTAAGTTGATTTATCAGAGTGCTTTATCAGAGCAAGAGGAAAACCAACTAAGACACTTCCTTGTTTAAATGTGACTATTTTCACTCAAATGATTAGATTAATGATTAGGATATCTCTTTAGTATTGAAGCTTGATATTAAGAATATACATATTAGGACATTTGACGCTTATGGTCTCTTAAATTTCATCCATGTTTGTTTTAGTACTATATCCTCTCTGAATTCTCAAAATTATGAAATAGAATCTACAGGAGGTTGGAAATTTATTAATACGTGGTATGATGGCACTTCTTTAATCCCAGCAGATCTCTGTGAGTCTGAGGCCATCTGGTTTACATAACAAGTTCCAGACCAGATCTACTTAATGAGATCCTGACTCAAAAGAAGTAAGGGGAGGAGTGGGGAGATCTTTAGTCACTGTTCTTGTTGCTATGATGAACTACTTAACACAAGTAATTTAATGAAGAAAGAAAGAAGGAAAGGAAGGAAGGAAGGACTTACTTTGTTTCACAGCATATCAAAAGGTACAGCCTGCATTTAGAATGTGCCTTTTCACTTCAATTAACTAACTTAATTTAGAGAATCTCTCATGGCCATATCCAGAAATATATTGCCATGATGATTCTCTCTAGCTAAGTTGAGAATAAAGATTACCTACCACAGGAGACAAAAAAAAGAGTGTGCAAACATACTTGATAGAGAACACACTCTTGATTATAATGCCTTATGAACTCATTCACTCCATTTATTCCCTTTCCATTCTTTAAATGTCAACCGGGGCCAACAAAATGCTAATTGTGAACTAATGTTCAGCGGTAAACGGAAAGAAATGCCTGGTCTGTGGGGATTGATGGGAGTTTTTTCGGAAGTGTAAGAGCTGGTATTTTTTTCACAAATAACTCTAAGTTATCATTATAGTATTTTTCAGGAAGAACAATTTCAAGAAAACTTATAAGTCTAGAAGTGACTAAATTTTAGAAGCCACATGATGTTCCTGTGAGAAGAAATGTTACAACTTGGAAGAGGAATTAGCTCACAGTAGACTTTCTTTTTCATAAATACACGAAGATGTGGGTTAAATGCAAATATCCCTCATATACTGATGGATTTTATTTATTTTTTTCTTTTATTATTATTATTATTAAAAATTTCCACCTTCTTTCCTCCTCCCATTTCCCTCTTCCTCCTCCCATTCCCCCCTCCCCCTCCCTCTCCAGTCCAAAGAGCAGTCAGGGTTCCCTTCCCTGTGGGAAGTATAAGGTCCTCCCCCCTCCATCCAGGTCTAGGAAGGTGAGCATCCAAACAGACTAGGCTCCCTCAAAGCCAGTACATGCAGCAGGATTAAAACCCAGTGCCATTGTCCTTGGCTTCTCAGTCAGCCCTCACTGTCTGCCACATTCAGAGAGTCCGGTTTGATCACATACTCCATCAGTCCAGTGCTCCAATGTGGGTCTCTGTCTCTATCTCCATCCATCGCCAGATGAAGGTTCTATGGTGATATGCAAGATATTCATCAGTATGGCTATAGGATATGAACATTTCAGGTTCCCTCTCCTCAGCTGCCCAAGGAACTAGCTGGGGACATCTCCTTGGACACCTGGGAACAACTCTAGAGTCAAGTCTCTTGCCGACCCTAAAATGGCTCCCTTAATTAAGATATATACTTCCCTGCTCCTATATCCACCCTTCCTCCATCCCAACCCTCCCATTCTCCCAAGCTCTCCCCATCCTCCCCTTCTCACTTTTCTCTCCCCATCTCCCCTTACCCCCACTCCACCCCCACCCCCAAGTTTCCAATTTTTGCCTGGCAATCTTGTCTACTTCCAATATCCAGGAGGATAACTATATGTTTTTCTTTGGGTTCACCTTCTTATTTAGCTTCTCTAGGATCACGAATTGTAAGTTCAATGTCCTTTATTTATGGCTAGAATCCACTTAAGAGTGAGTACATACCATATTCATCTTTTTGGGTCTGGGTTACCTCACTCAGGATAGTGTTTTCTATTTCCATCCATTTGCATGCAAAGGTCAAGATGTCATTGTTTTTTACCACTGAGTGGTACTCTAATGTGTACATATTCCATACTTTCTTCATCCATTCTTCCATTGAGGGGCATCTAGGATTTTCCTTCACTGTTGTCTTTATCTTGGCAATCACTTAGAAATTGCTAAACACATTGAGTCCACTTAAATAAACCCAATCAAGAAAATCCCTCACATAGATGCACAATGTATATGGTTGTGGATTTCTGAACCAGTCAAGGAAATAGCCAGATTGACCATGAATTATATGTATATAGCAATTTTGCAAATAATAGAACAATGGTCTCAATACAAAATTGTCCTCCACAGAGGAATGCCAGCCATAAAGCCTTTGAGAGACTATCAACACAGCAAAAGAATCATTCCTTGCCACTAATGTGCAAGGTTTTCTGTGAAGTGAAGTTGAGTGAGAAGGACCACATATTTAGGAAAAGAGAAATAATCCAGAAAGAGATTTGCTCAAGGGAAAGAGGTGAAATGAGGAAAAGAAGGTCTTCTATGTGTGATTGCCTTAAGGAAGAGGACCTGAAAGAGTAGATGAGCCAAGAGGACATTGAAGGGCCTGCATCTCAGAAGTGAAGGAAAAAGGTCTAGAACTGGGCCAGTGAGGATGGAAGAGCTGAGGTAAAATATCAGACGGGCAAAGTCATGCAATGGAAGACCACACTAATCACAGAGATATGTTTACACCCTTCATCTCTTTCTTCCTTCATGAGTGAATGACTGCATGCCATCACCGGGCGAGTTCTGCAGGGCACACAGCTTACATTAGGATCTAAGACACTTTACTTGCCATAAAAGAAAATTCTCAGTCAACTCCAAGTTTCTACTTTGTTTACTCTTCTCTACTTTCCTGTACATGCCTATAACCTGGTTTTGTAGTTCCAAACTTTCAAATTTAATGCCTCATTTTGGTTTTAAGTAAATACTTTGTAACCTGCATTTACAAAACAATGAAATTTGTTGATGACATACTTAACATATACCTATAAATTTGAAAAGTGCTATATTTTACATGCATTATCAATAACGGCAATTTATAAAGCATTACTTTTGTAATATAAACATTTACTTAAAGCCATCCAAGAAGACATGATAAGACTACATATCAGTGGTTCTCAACTTCCTTCCTACTGCTGGGACCCTTTAGTACAGTTCCTCATGTGTGGTGACCCCAACTATAATTTATTTATTGCTATTTCATAACTTGCAATTTTGCTACTGTTATGAATCATAATGTAAATATCTGTGTTTTCTGATGTTCTTAGACAATCCATCCAAAAGGGTCATTCAACCCCCCCAAGGGGGTTATGACCCACAGGTTGAGAGCCACTAGCTGCTTCATCTGTCAGTGCAGAGGAACTAGATGAGCTGCATTGACTCTGAAGCATGTTGTTAGGTCTGCACTACAAAATATTGAAAAATGCTTAGCACATGTCTTAAATATATACCATGTGATGGAAGTTGATCCCTAGAACTCAATGTGCATGCAACTTTACTAAAATGTTTATTATTTGTAGGTAAACCAGAAGCCTATCATGTAGATAATTATAGATTTGGTTCACCTTCATCACGTCTGGCAGTACTACATAAGACATTAAATAGGTTTCAGCTGTAAAAGACATATTATGGGATTTGTAGTATTCTATGCTCCAAACAACAGAACATTCTTCCATCATTGAAATATTTTGTAAATACTGTGAAAGTATACTGAATGGCACCAATCTGACTGAAGCAGAAAACCTGGGCAGGTTAAGACACAGCAGAGAACTTCAGTAATGGTCACCAGTCACATATTGTTGGTAGAGAGGTCAGAAAAGCAGTATCACTCATTTCAAACCGATCACGACAGTCAAGCCTGAAACTTAACAATACTAACCAATCATAAGGAAGGCAATCATTGAGAGGAGACAGAAAAGAAACCAGAGCTGCATCTTGGGCTGGGGACCCACTGAGCAGAGGTGGCAAAAACTCAATTGCTTGGATGCTGGTCCCCTGCAGACATCCCTAAAGGACACCTTCCCAAAAAAGCACTTTCCACTGGCAGTTTACTACTGTTCTTTATTTTTCTTTGTATGTGTGCATTTTCTCTGTATTCTCTTTCAATTATCAGAGGTTTCAAAGACTTTAGCAGACTGAATTACAGGCAAGAGTTGATTGACTCTACAGGACAGCAGATATGAAGTCACTGATGTGCTGATGCCTTTCTGCATAATCAATACAACAGAAGGGAAATAAAGGATGTCTGTTGTTAGGTTAGTTTTGTTGGCTATCATGACTTTTACATAGTGCTGTGTTAAAATATAAAATACCCTTATGATGACTATTCAAACTTATAACAATGCTAAAAAGCTACTGACTTCCTGGAAGTTACATTAAATATTTTAAAGCATATTTAAAGGGGAAATTTTCCAGGTCATTTTAACAGAACAATAATGGACATTCCTAAAATCAAATAATTAAAAAATAAATACTTTATATTAAATATCTTCCTATACTCATTCTAATAATTGTCACTCCATATAATTGCTCTATTATGTATTATACCAAGAAATAGTGACAAGCTCCTGAAAGTGATTTATTCATATTATTAAAAATGTAAGCAGCATAATATTTTTTGTGTGTTTGGTCTATCCCAAAGAAACAATGCATTCAGAATAGTTAATGATTTTAGCTATTAAAAACAAATTATCATTGTTTATTCTGGTTTTAATTAAGTCATTTTATCTTTTACCTCTTCACCAAAATAACTTGTTAATATTATTTAAGCTTATACAGATGTTCGAAGATTAAAAAAAAATCAAATCCCCAGTGCTATATTATACATTTGAAGACTGGCTGTAGCCCAAACTAAAAAGAATTCCTCATTTCTTCCTAAAGGGATTTAGTGATGGGGTGGGATGGGGATTTGAAAAGTAGGGTTAAGAGGATACATAAAGTAAGGATTTCTTCTTTTTCCAATCCCCATTTGATTCCACACCTCTTTTCAGAAATATTTTATACCAACTTTTGGTTTTTAAATAATAAGATTGCTCAGTGTTTACACAATATGAAAAGACACAAATCAAATCAAGGAATCACACAAGGAATGGATTCCTAGAGGTATCATCTCTTATATTATAGACTGCTTTGTTAATCTTTCATTCTTACCCCAGGCAGAGCCTGGTATGATGCCTTGCTTATGGAAAATTCTCAATAAATTTTTTGAATTAATGACACATAATACTTTATGTAACATTTGAAATATAAGAGATACACGACATGATTGTGACATTCATTTAAATAATCTTCCCAGAAGTTGCCCATGAAGTGTAGTAACACTATTAAACCAATATGATGATTCATCCAGCATTGGATTTTGCCAACACTGGCAGGAACTTTGCTCGTTAATCTCCCCTGATTCTTATTGTTAAATGTGACTTCTTTCTATACTAATGGCTTTATCTGCCTGCCTACTAGGCATTGTCAGCACTTGTGTGCAAATAATTACTGAGCCCTGGTAACAAAACGGAATAGCAATTCAGTACATATGGGAGAAATTTTTAAGGGATTCATTTTGGTTGAAAACAAAATAATTAAAGCAGACCTTATTATTCAAAACATAATCTCCTTCTTTCTCAATAAACTTTGCTTCCCTCTTCTATGATTTCTCTCTCTTTTAGTCTATCTGTATTTTGTTTATATGTCTACTACTACCTAGATTCTTGTACTTTATGTATCTATAATTTTCTCAAGGAATAATCACTTTAAAGACGGAAAAATCTTGAACACTGTTGTTCATCCCCCTTGTGTACTTAGCTCAATATAAGAAATCCGTGAAGACTTGTTGAATATTAGTTTCACTGATTTGTTATTGGTCTTCAGACTGAGCTTTATAGATAAGGTAAAATTACATGAAGACTGACTTGCTTTTATTAGAGGCCTTATCTTGGAAGCCCTTTAAATGGAACTCAGAGTTCTCAATCATCCTTTGATTTTCTGAGTATAACTTTTTTTTTTTTTTTTTTTGGTTTTTCGAGACAGGGTTTCTCTGTGGCTTTGGAGCCTGTCCTGGAACTAGCTCTGTAGACCAGGCTGGTCTCAAACTCACAGAGATCCGCCTGCCTTTGCCTCCCGAGTGCTGTGATTAAAGGCGTGTGCCACCATCGCCCAGCTCTGAGTATAACTTTTAAAACTCTAATTTTGGTTGTCTTCAATTGTTGTCTGGAGTTTTCTGTCCCACCCAGTCCTTGTTCTGCCTGGTTCCCACAGTCATTAAGTCCCAAAGAAATCACACAGAGATCCACATTAACTATAAACTGATTGGCCAATAGCCAGGCAGGAAGTATAGGTGGGAAGACAGGAAGTAGAGGCAGGTCAATAAGAACAGGAGAATTCTGAGAAGAAGGAAGCCTATCCCTTTGCAATCCTGTCCCAGCTACAGAAGAAGCAAGATATGACTACCCCACTGAATAAGGTACCGAGCCACATGGCTAACACAGATAAGAATAATGGGTTAATATAAGTTGTAAGAATTCATAAGAAGCCTGAGAGTAGGCCAATTAGTTTATAGTTAATGTAGGCCTCTATGTTATTTCTTTGGGACTTAATGATCGCAGGAACTGGGCAGAACAAGGACCAGGTAGACCAGAAAACGTCAGACAACATTCAGTGAAAACTGATTAGAAAGAGAAGGGAGAATTCTTAGATAGAGTTTACATGCAAAGACATCCCAGGTGGGTCCTGTCTGGTACCTTGGCTATTTTTCTGAGTACTTGAGGATTACAGAGGGTCCTGACACCAAGAAGACAGGTTTACACGTGACCGTGCGCTCATCTCGTGCTTCTCTTCCCATTCCTGGGGTTTTTGTCTCCACTGTGCACTTTCGGCAGCCTGAAAAGTCACCGCTTCTTTCCCCTCTCCTTTGCTCGTACACTGACTCTGACTCAGAGATAGTGGTTTTCAGCCTCATTGGCTGGACATTCATCTTTTCCTTTTCCCTTTTATTGCTCTCGTGTTTGGCATACTTTCCCTACTATAGATGGATATAAATAATGGTCTCATTTTTTAGAATTTTTTGGGAAGGGTATTAAGTATTAGGACGTTCAGATCACCATCAGTAGACACTAGTACATATTTTTCAATTTTCAGTTCAGATCCCTCACAACGTGACTCCCAAGTGCAACAGTAGTGGCTGCTTACTATTTACTACAGCATGCCCAAGGCCACAATGCATTCCCTACACCATTCTTAATTTATTATTCCCATCACAATCTTAGAAAAAAATAATATTGAGTGTGGGGAAATCATATTTATAAACTTACCTTCTGCATGGCCCAATTTAGTAATGGATTGATATGTTTCAAAAGTTGTTCTTGCTTTCCTGTTTTAAACTTAATCCCGCTTTTTTCAGGATGTGGCATGTGCCACCTGCATTCTTCCAAGAAATCCATTCTTCAGGAACCAGTCAGTTTAAGAAAGTTATGTCAAGGTCTTTCAGTATTCATTGCTTACTGTGGTTATTTTAATGAGAATGGTCCCAAGCGGCTCATATATTTGGATGCTTGGTCCTAGTTTGGGAAGGATGAAGAAGTATGGCCTTGTTGGAAGAGGGGTGTCATTCCCACGCCAGGTCCTCTCCCTCTTCCCCTGCCTACTGCCTGAGGAGCAGATATAAGCTCTCAGCTACTGCTCCACTGCCACACCCGTCTGCCTGTTTCCATGCTCTCTGACATGGGTGGTCGTGAACTTTAACCCTCTGGAACTGTAAGCCCCCAAATTAAATGCTGTCTTTTACAAGTGACCTTGGTCCTGTTTCCATGGCAATGGAAAAGTAAATAAAAAAAAAAACCTACATGTACATTCTGCAGTAGGTGAGGACAATTTTATACATTACCTGTCCAACCAAGGATGAAAAACAACACTTGAAATGAAGCCATTAATAGAGTCTCTCTACTTCTATTTCCCTGTTTTTTATTTTCTTTTAATAATTATCACTCCGGCAGAATTCCTTCTGTCTTCGTGATTCTCTTGATCTATGCAAGCATGCTTATTTAATAAAACTGGACTCCCCTTCGACTGATGGCCCCATTTTAATTTGTTTACTCTGCATATATTTTTTAAATAGGCTGTCTCAGTTTTGATTTCTACTGCTGTGATAAACAATTTGATGAAATTCATGTTGAGCAGGAAAGGGTTTATTTGGTTTATAGATTACAGTCCATCATCAGAGGAAGCCAAGGCAGGAGCTCTAGGCAGGAAGCCAAAGCAGGAACTCAACTCAGGGCAGGGACTCAGGGCAGGGCCTGGAAGCAGGAATAATGAAAGCAGAGACCACAGAGGAATTCTGCTTATTGGCTTCCTCCTCATGTGATAGTCAACTTGTTTTCTTCATACAACCAAAGTCCACCTGCCCAAGGATAACATCACCCACAGTGGGCTGGACTCTCTACATCAGTTGTTAATAAAGAAAATACCCAAAGATGTGCCTACGGACAATCTGATGGAGGCATTTTCTCAGTTATGGTTCCTTTTCCCAGATGAAAATGGCTTATGTTAAGTTGGAAACAAACAAACACACACAAAAACATGACGTTTGAGATGTAAGTTATGTGCATCTACACTAAGGTAGTCTCAACATGTTTCTTCTATGTGCATGTGAACTCCTTCCCAAACAAATGTAAAAGAAAATTTAATATTAAGAAGTATCATAGAGTTGGGCAATGTGGCACAGACTTCTAAAGCCAGTCATTCTTATCCTGGGGGAGGGGGCTGGGTAAAAATCAGCATTTTAAGGTCAACCTTTGCTACATAAAGAGTTCCATAAGGCTGACTTGAGATATATGAAATCCTGCATCAAAACAAACAAACAAAAACAATAAAGAGAGGAGGGATGAAGAAGATGTGGAGGGAAAAGAGGAGGAAGAAGAGGAGAAGAAGGAGGAAGACGTGGTGAAGGTTGAGGAGGAGGAGGAGGATGAGGAGTAGTAGTAGTAGTAGTAGTAGAAGTAGTAGAAGAAGAAGAAGAAGAAGAAGAAGAAGAAGAAGAAGAAGAAGAAGAAGAAGAAGAAGAGGAAGAAGATGATGATGATGATGATTGAGACTGGGTGGTAGCTAAGACCTTGGGTTCAGTCCCAACATGAGAATGATGAAAAAAATCTCCAGTTATATTTGAAGGCAGTGGATGCACACTTGTCAGTGTGAACATGACCTGAGTCAAAAGATGGTGCTTATCAGTAAAGACCAGCCTGCAAAAAATATAATTGTGAGAACAAAAGGAAATAGTAGGAACAGAAGAAAAACTTTAATGTGTAAAGCAAGATAATCCTCTGCATTGTTTTGAAGAAAGGAAACTGTAGCAGTCAGATGCCACAAACCCTGATCTGTGCTAGAACGCACTCTTTTGACCTACGTTGTAATGTCTCACCATTCTAGACTATGTAAGTTTCATTCTCCTGCTTAAACCAGTTCATCAGTCCTGGCAAAACTCAATTTCTAACAGTTTAGTATTTTTCCTAAAAGTCATTTAAAGGTTAATTTCATTTTGTAATAATTTAAGTGTCATTCCAGAAGATGAAAATGTGCCTATCTTGACCCTTAGACATCATGTTTCTGTGCGAGGCTGCATTAGAATTTTTTTATTTTTTTACTTTTATGCGTATGAGTATCTTGCCTGCATGTATGTATGTATGTATGTATGTATGTATGTGCACCATATCTGTGTACAATACCCACAGGAGCCAGAAGAGGGCACTGGATTCCTTCATCCTGGAGTTATAGATGGTTGTGAGCTGTCTTGTGGGTGCTAGGAATCGAACCTAGGTCTTTTCAAAGAGCAGTCAGTGCTATTATGAACTGAGCCACCTCTCCAGACCTAATAGGCTGAAATTGTAACACTCCTTCATTGGTTTTATCTTGCTGGCTTTGTGTTTATACGGGTTCCTCTTAACACTCACGGCATTAACTGAGAGGTAAGGGAATAAAACTTTTCTTTACTGTTGTCTCTGTTAAAACAAAATTGCAGTCTCTGCTTCCCCCATTGCATCCTGAGTGAGCTACTTGTAGAGCCTACATGATTGTTTAAAACCCTGTCCTTTCCTCTCAAGTAATCAGGACAGTCAAAAATCCATACCCAAACTGATGTTTTTTGAAATACTGTTCAAACACATCTCCACCTCTGTGTCTTTTCCAAACCAGCTAAGGGTCTGAACTGGCTGTGGGCTGTGGGCTGCGGGCTGTGGGCTGTGGGTTGTGGGCTTGAGGCTGAAGGCTCCTGCCTGAAGGGAACCAACTCTGTTCCTCGCCTGGGGCTCCAGGATGGATTCCAGTATCCAAGAGCCTGGCGGAAAGCACTCTTGTCCTGCTCAAAGGTCCACCTTCTTTCCAGGTGAGCTTGGCTTTTTCCGGGTCCCTGCTCTCAGTGCACAGGTGTCCAGACTTGTTCTAGCGTCCCAACCCGGCGGGGGAGGAGGAAAAGAAAGGCTGCTGTGTGCAGGGCTGGGATTTTGAGTTCAGACAGGGCGCTCGGCCACGCGGGCTGTGCAGTGTTGAGAATCGGGACCTGTTGCAACTCGCCGCCCCCTGGTGACACGCTCGGCACCGCCCGGGAGGTGCGGCCAGCTCCCGCCCTCGCAGGTGCGCCTCCCTCCTCCCGGCTTCCTGGGCGCCACCTTCGCAGCGGCGGCGGCGGCGGCGGTGGTGGAGGGTGAGTCTGGAGTGCGGGGTGCCGAAGCGGCCTGCGGAGCGCGGGGTTGCTATCCCGGGTTCTCCCTTCTTTATGGACTTGGTGAGAGGGAGTCGGAAAGTTTGAAAAGTGAAGTCTCTGACTTAGGAGGTGCGGTCTAGAGGACAGGCACCGCCCACCGGGATCGGTTGGTGTATTTCCTGCTGAAGAGAAGGACCCGTGGAGGGGACTGGAGAAAACTAGGGTCTGGGGGTCCAGGGGAGAGCGAGGGAGGAGGGTGGAACTGGCAGGGCCAGGGGTCCCAAAAAGCCCAGAGCTAGGCTGTAGAGAGCTCAAAGGCCAAGCAGAAGTTGAAGAGGAAGCGTTTTGTAAGATCCACTTTCTACTGGGTGATAGACCAGTACTTTTATGATTCCAGTTGGCATGCCTTGGGTCTTTGACCTCACTGAGCTCTCCAAGATGATTCTGATACACGGGAATCTGCTCCTGTAGGTTATAACCTTAAGGGGAAAGTGTTCCTGCAGGAGATGTCTCCTGGAAGCGGTCTTGGAGACTTCAGGCCTGTCTTGTCTGATGTCTTTCCTGTGATTGAGGGCTGTGGAGAGGGTTTGCTAATTGTTGGAATTGTGAGTATGTTAATAGTGCTTCTCGGGACAGAGACAGGAGGTTATGACAATGTCGGTGGCGTGTTGGCTATGCTTAGTGTGATAAGGTTATAGACTTCAAGGTCTCACTAGAGGTGGAGACTAAATAAATACACATCAAGAGACCAGGACACTGACAAGAAGACGCTCTAGTTGCCAGCAGTTGAAGCGAGACTATAATTTCCCACAGCCCATTTTCAGACTCACCCCACGAAAATCATTCCTGGTTACTGGCAGGCACCTCCCTTCTTTCCCTTTCTCATCCCAACAAGCCCAAGAGCCCAAGGACATCTGAGTGATGCTGAATCAGTGCTGACAGGCAGCAGGGGAAGGAGACAGGTGATGAGAGGTGCTTAGCCGAGAGAGCACTTTGCAGTTTCCAAAGTAAAGAATAGGGGTGATTGCAAGGTGGGGCGCAGATCTGTCTGCCTTCTCCTGGCTTCCACTGTGAGTCCCAAGCACGGTAGCTGTCCCCACACCTTCAGATTGTTAATTCCACCCCTTTGCTTTTGGGACTAGGGCATTAGGGGTGTATACTCCTATTAAGAGTGCTTGGTGCACCCTGCAGAGCCTGCCCAAGGGGATGGGTGGATCTCCTTTCTAAGCCTGGCAGGTGGAGACTGCAGCTGCCCAGAATTTACTGTGGGAAGGAGTTCAGTCGAACAGTTGGCGAAAGGGATTGCACAGATGCAGAGACACACCACACCCCTGGTGCTGACTCAGTGATGCCTTTTGCGATTGTGCTCGAGGTTATTTCATAATTTACAAAATTCTTGGGGTGGAATAATTAATTTATATGTTTTTTCTCTTTGTCTGTTCCTGCAGTCACATTTCTTACAGGGTATGGTGCGGCTTGTTCACTGAAAGTATTTATTTTATTGTGTATGTGTGTGCTACAATGTGTAGAGGGGAGGGGACAGCTCTTGGGAGGTGGTTTCTGAATAAACCCAGGTAGTCCAGGCTTGCACCGCAAGACTCTTTGCTGGCTAAGATGTCTCACAGCCCATGAGTGTTTTCTCAAGAGGACACTCTCACCGTGCAGCCCTCCCCTGCTTACACCCTAATCAACTATACGAAGTCATAACAAGTTTCTAACATGTAACATTATTCTACATTGACCTAGAGAATACTGTGGCGGGAGAACTTCTGGCCCCGGTAAAGCAGAGCTCTCTAAAGCGTGCATCTGGTCATAGGACACCTTTCAAGAAGTGCCCACTTAATTGAATTTGACTAATTATTTGCAAAGTGACAAGTTACCCTTGTCTAGCTAGTTGGGTAAGTATGCTTGCCTGCCCCTGTGCAGCTTGTCAGATGTGAGTGTCTGCAAAGAAGCTCTGTTAAATACACTATCACTGACGGATGTGAAAGGTACTTCTGGCCCCATGAGATCACTTTGTACATTGTGTTTTAGAGCTTTATTGGTGAATTTCTCATCTGCAGGTCAGAATCAATCCCTCCTTCTCATCAAACACTTCTAAATGGAAAATGAGGCTTGGAGATGCTATGAATAAAATTTTGTACAAATATCACTTAAGTCTAATTAAGATCAAACTCAGCATTTTTTTTTTCTGGAGAAAATGTATTGGAGCCTTCAGAGGCAGTGTGATTCTCTATGATATTGGTGGTCTCTGTCTTGAAGTAACCCAGGCCTCATAAGTAGGGTACTTCAGTACCTCCCAGAGAGAAGGGTACTGCCAGCCATTTGCCAGGCTGTTTGCTGTGGTCACCTGAGACAGGAGCTGTGGCAATGGAGGCTCCAGTGGCAGGAATTACCTGTGGAGGCAGAGTGGAGGGACAAGCTGGGCAGGGTTTGCGTTAAGAAACCAGGAAGTCTAACATATATGGGGGGAGACAAAACGGGGTTGCGAAGGATCTTCAGTGGCTGTGATTCTGTGGAAGGTGAATGGGGGTGCAAAGATCGCGCTTGTGTGTGTGTGCACGCTTGTGTGCTCTATTCCACCTTGAGAATTGCATGTTCACGCGGAGAACAGTGGTAAATGTCAGGTATCTCCCCTCTTGATTTTCGCCTTATTTTTCATACAAGATTTCTCACTTAACCTGAAGCTCATAAATTGTGCTCGATTGTCTGACCAGAAGGTTCTGAGGATCCCATCGCCCAGCATGGTGGTTTCAGGCTCTCTACTACACCTGGCTAGTATTTTGGTGCTGGGAATCCCAACTTAGGTCCTCACACTTGCTTGGTGGCAGGCACTTGACCCTAACCAATGGATAATCTTCCTATCACCAGGTGAAAAGACACTAACAGCAGGGATACTTGCTGGGCATGGCTATGCTGGGGAATTCTTTAGTTACATGATCATGGATGACTTGAGGAAATTTTTCCTCTGGGGACATCTAATTACTGTGTGATTTTTATTGTGTTTTATTTTCTCGTTGCCCCTAGAAGAGGGGTAAGATACCCCCTGGGGCACTTGGTATTTATCATTTGAGCTGTATATCCTATAGCTTTTAGACTGCTCATCCCTGGCAGTCTAAATTAATGATTTAATTTAGAATCAGTAGAAATTAATGATTAGCTTTCCATGAATACTGACATAGTATCAAGTGTAGTCTCCTGTCCTGGCAGCATCGATTCTAAAGGGTTTATACAAACATCTTTACAGCGATGATGACATTAAATGGATGATATTTGTGCTCTTCACACTGTCCACTGGTTAAAAATATTCACCACTGTATTCCAAGCAGACCAATCCCACCGAGAACTAGAAGCAAGACACCATTCTTGGATATCAGGGCCCTCCCAGTTGACAGAGCTGAGAGTGATGTTACATACACACAGATGAGTGCTGCAGGTGCTTGTGGGTATTGGATGGCTTCCCCACTCACTCTCGAAGTGAGCACTCGCAGATTTGGATCAAGTATTTAAGTCAGTTTTTCTACGGTTGTGCACTATTCGCGCCACGTGATCACTCCTTTGTCCCACTGTGCTCTGAAGTGCTCTGTGGTCATTTCACAACACTGAAATGTTGTGAGCAGTCTCCTGACAGTGTCATCAGGAAGCTCATGATTTCCCTTTTTCAAGTCATATTTTCATTTCAGAAGGTTTCAGTGCTAGCAGATCTCAGCTTGCTTCTGTGGTAGCATGACCATTGTTCACTGGGGAAGGAAAGGGAAGTTTGTGAGCACCAAAGAGTGGCATCTCTCACCCCAGGGCTTGTGATAGGATCATCCAACATGGGATTTTGATCTGGGCTGCCATCGACACACATAATCATGACTTTAATTTTTTTGCAGCTCAGTGCTCTGCGTAGTCACTCCACATAGACTCATCTGACTCATTTAGCAGCTGTTTCTTGATGTTTTGAAAGAACTGTGTTTCCTTGAATAAATGGAATTTCTGATTCGTTTTCTGGGGAAATGTGTAGCATAGCTGTGTGGCTGTGTCCCCTGTGGTTTGTTCTCAGTCGCCACCCTCCCTTCCCATTTTCTCTCTCTACTGCTCATAAAAATAGCTTCTTGTCTTTCTTGCTCCTTTTTTCTTTCTGTTCTGCTCCTTTCTCATGCTTTTCCTATTTGTCTCATTTCGTTGTTCTGTCCTGTCTGTTGTTTTCCCCCTTGCTCCATCTGATTTCTGTCTGTCCTCTCTGTCAGAAGATGATATAGGTTTCCAAAAGTCCACAACATTGTACAGAAGTCAAGTGCAAAGCAAATTTTAGAAACTGAACTTTTGTCCATAGAATCTATAATATATTATATAAAAAAGCTATTCTTTGAATGTTAATTAAATATTAAACAAAATAATTACAGCATTTTGCATATTTAAAATGGTGATACCTTTCTTTCCCAATAGAAAGTATCCACAGTGACTTTCTGATTAGAATTAAGGCTCTGCTTCATTTGGCATGGCCAGCCAATTCTCTCTGTGCTTAAATTATATTTAACTTATGAGGTGAATATTACTAAAATATGGACTTTGGTTTTTCCATTCCCCCAAAAGTTAGAAGTTCGCCTTGCATTATCATACTCAAATAATTGTGGAAGTAAGACAATGAAAGCAAATGATTGGGAAAGACACAGCATGGCATGCCGACAGCCTAGTGTGCAGTGAGTTAAAATATTTGGCAATCAAATTATATGAAATAAAAAATATTTTATGTGTCAGTGTTTATGTGAAAGAGTCCAGACTGTTCAAAGGTAATTTACTGAGGTGCTACTAGCTGTTGACGGAAGGGAGATCCATTCTTTTTGAATATGTGGTCACTGGTAGATTTTACATGCTCCATTGTATGACCCTGTACCCAGGCATTTGTAGATGGTGCTAATTAGACTTAATGGGTTGTAAAAAAAGAAAGAAAGAAAGGAAAGAAATAAAAGAAAAGGAGAGGTCAAGAGGGGAGCATTTTGGAGAAGAAGGTTGGAAATGGAGGTGAGGATCAGATCATGTCTCATTGTAATCATTTATAAAATTCTCAAGAATGATGAGAAATATATATATGTATATATATATATATATATATATATATATATATATACTGACAAACCGTAAAGGATATAAGGGTAGCTCATTTGTATCTATTGTGTAGCCTTTAATATTTATCACAACAGTAGAACAATAATGAAATAATTCAAAGTTTTAATATATATGTGCAATTTCTGTGTTAAGCCAAGAGAAGAAAGAGACATCAATCTCTCCATTGGAAGTGCCATAAGAAGGGCTCTGGTGGCAAGTTCTGGTCTTGCAGCAGTGGACCCATTCTTACTCTCTGGGAAATCAGTCACCTTGACTTAAATCCAAAGCCGTGACTCAGTTCTGCTGTTAATAATGAATCCTCCAACTGCCTGACATTGCAGCCTCTGTGGAGTAGAGTCACTCCACTTGGCATGTTAAATCTTGTGTGTCAAAGAGCTGCAATTTGAAATGCAAGAGAAAAAAAAAAAACCCATGAAGGAAACCTTTCCAAGGTCATGTGATGCAAAATGAAAATTCCAAAAATCTGTGACCAGAGCCTCTGAGCATGCTAATTGGGTGTGCTGCATGCACATGACCTGGTTGTGAAATCAGAGCTTTGAGTGGCAAAAGAGTAAACAGAAAAGCAAGACTTGACACATTTGCATAAAAATGTATTCACCTAGGCAAGGTGTACAGACCAAAAGCAAGGATCCAGAGCTAGAGAACTGTGTAAGCTCTCCCCTCCCCATCGCTGGCAGTCTGACCTGGGCATGGGAGCAGACACAAGTAAAGCAGCAGCATCCAGATCCTTTCTCCAATGTGGATGGTTTAGATCTGTGACATGAGTCTACGAGCACCAGCTTGGTTACTCTTTGGTCTCCTGGGGCCGCTCTGCTCTCAGGGACTCACAGGCCTACACATCCAAGTTCAGCACCAGTTTGCATACTTGGGCTGTAGTTTATTGTCTAACACCTATGTGTGTGCGAGTAGACTGCAAACACAGGAAAGAAACCAGTAAGGTTATTGAGAAAATGGGTCTGAAAATAATAGGAGGCTAGTTCTCAGATTTTCGTTGAGAGTTTCTGGAGGTTAAAAAGTCAAATAAAAGCCACTTTATTTCAATTATGGCATATATGCCTCAGCAAGCTTGATTAAAAGTCAGTTTTGCGATGAGTGACTAGGTAGGAGCAGTAGACCCTGGCTGATGTCCCCGTTACATGTTTGATCAGTGTCCCATGTCTTACTGTGGGAAACTCGATATTAACATTGACACTTTTCTTGGCTCTTTAGTTGTCTAAATTGTCTTCACTGACATAATTTCCATGATTTATATCCATTTCAAGCTTCTTTTTAAGAGCCTGAGGTTGGGCTAAGGGGATGGATCAGCAGCTAAGATTACTGGCTGCTCTTCCAGAGGACCAGGGTTCAATTTCTAGCATCCACAGGTGGCTCACAATTGTCTGTATCCAGTTCCAAGAGATCCAGCAACCTCTTTGGGACGCTACAGACAACAAACACATGCTGCACAGCTCTACATGTGTGTAAAACACTCACACATGTAACATAATGGAATTTTAAGAATGAGCCTGCAGCTGCTCTGTGTGTCTCCGCACACTGTGACACGGAGTTTGCAGGCTTTTGCTTTTTCATAGATGAGGCACACTGCCTTTGCTAAAATTGTTTGAAACACCGTTTGAAGAGTTCATATTGCAGCATGTATTTGTATTCTTCCCTCCATCATTTGTCTGTAAATGCCAACACGTCCCCCAAACAGCTTTTTATTCTAAGCAGATTCAAAAAGTGGGACATAAGTGCTTATGACACGTGTCAAATATTTCAGCACCAACGGCTACTTCTTGCCTGCAGTGTTTTGTCTAAATATGTTGTTTCATTAAGGTTCTGACATTCAAGAATTTGTAGAGGGTGTTTAAAAGTGAAGAAGATAGCCAATGCAAAACAAGATGGGAGACACAAGGCACACTCCTTTTTTTCTCCTGTATAATTGCATAGTGAATAGAATTGAAAATTTTATACAAGAGAACCGGCCTTCTCTAAGACAGCACCGCCAGCTCACCAATAAGTGAGCACAGCCCCTTCAGAGGCCCTTTTAGAGAGCCCCTGTTCTGATGAGACTATGCAGGTGACAACTGCTTCACATATTTCAAAAAGTGAGATGATCAGAGTAAGCATGGGGTCAAGATAGGTCCTCTTTAAAAAAGGGGTCTAGGAGACCCCTCTAAGGAGATTAGTAATGGTCACTAAGAAAGCATTGTAAACACAAAACATTCCAGGCACATGGAAAAACTGCTACAAAAATAGTGATTAGCTGGGGTGGTAAATGGAAGGATTCTATTGGATATCCAGGAAAGTGCCCACAAGTCAAGGAACATAATGGGTGGGAGCTCAGCAGAACAGACAGCTTCAAAAGTTTCGCCAGCAGTCCATGGATCTAAGACAGGGTGAGGTTGTTCTGGGGTGAGCAATGAGATGAGAGAAAACAGGTAAGCAGAACTTCTTCACCTAAACATTGGCAACTGGGAAACAGGTACCTCTGATGAGCTGTGAGGGAATCCTTAACCTTTTCCAGAACCCAGCTTTAGGATATGTGTCAATGGCTTTCAGAGACCTTTGGCACTCTTGATTATCCCTATCGTAAAATCATTTCCCCACACCTGCAGTGTCTCAGGGGAAAAATGTCCTTCATCCTGTTCTCATTTTTGCCTGTTTTCATTTTAGAGAGGGAGACATGTTTCTTAAACTCCAATCTGGACTCATAACTGGAGGATTGATTTATCTGATAACTCAAAACATCACTTGCTATTTCCTCAAGTTGCAAACTAGTCTTTTGTTTCTTTTGGGATTGTGTATTGGGAATATGTTCCCTACCCATGACCCTCTAGTATCATCCTCCCCTCCCCCTCCCGTACCCCAACAAAGTCCCTCATACATAGTAGTCTGGTGGCTACACCATTAAAGACAAAGATATTCCCTTCTCCAGCAACCATCAACTGTCATATGCTCCTCAGGAGATGATGGGGCTTAGTGGTCAGCTTCTCTGCCAGTCGTGGAAGACTAGTAGGCACTGCAGATATCCATAGCTGCCATGTGTTCGTGGCTAACACAGCAATGTCACATCTGGATGATGGCTTTTCTTGTCACTCTACCCCATCCTCCGGCTCTTAATTTTTTTCTGTCTTTTGCAGTGCCACCATACTGTGCCTTAGTATGGGGTGGGGGTGGGGGAAAGATGAGTGTTGATAGAGATAGAGTGCTGAATACTGAACATTCATCAGTCTCTTATTCTTAGTGTGTTAACCAGGTTGGAGTTTCTGCATTGACCGTACTTTACAGAGAGGACTGCTTCAGGCTGAGAGTTTGACTAGTTTGTGAATGTAAACAGAAGTATTTAGAAGGCCACTTGGCAGCAAAGCAGTTGGTTATCTCTAAAATGATTGTGGCACTATGGCACCAATGGGCATACTTTGCACAGTGAGTAGGTATTGTAGTACTTGTATTCTACAGCTAGGCAAGAGCCCTGATAAGTTTTCTGTCCCCCAGCATTCTGCATGACATCTTTGACACCAGGAAAACTAGACAGTAGAGGGTTTCAAGTTCTGTTCTGTAAACAGAAGTTTCTGTCCTACATAGACCCACAGTCATTCAGTCCCAGAGAAACACACAGAGGCTTATATTAATTATAAACTGTTTGGCCTAGTAGCTCAGGCTTATTATTAACTAGCTCTTACAACTTAAATTAACCCATAATTCTTATCTATGTTTAGCCATGTGTCTTGGTACCTTTTCTCAGTGAGGCAGTCTCATCTTGCTTCCTCTGTGTCTGGCTGGTGACTTGTCTGTGTCCTATGACCAAAGGGTGTGGTGAGAAATTAGAATCTTAACTCCAATACAGTTTACTCCAATTAATGATATATTAAACTACATAACTGTAATTAATTTTAATACTCACTCTTCCTTATGAAATAATTTTATAAGAAGCAAAACCCATACAAGACAGAAAATGACTCATCCTGACACCTCTTGAGAATCCCTACTTGTATTGAAAACAGAGTTTAGAACTTTCATTATGATTAACATAATGTACAAAGGCTGTTTGCAGAATGACTTTAATTAAGACGTGAAAATACAAGACTTCAGGAGCAAACCCCCCAAATATGCAATATCTCTATTTTTCTGACAAGGTGCAGTTGAAACTAATACTTGCCTTTTGAGACTGCCCTATTGATTGCTTTTGAGTGCCCAGTGTGTCTGCATTGTTCTTTTGGAAGCTGTGTGTTTTGTATTACTTCAACACCTCCACTTAATAGAAACAGCTGTGTGCTTGAATCTTAAGAAGTTCTGCGTCAATGGTTCAATGTTTAAATTCGGCTGCAGTATTTTCTAATGTGTCACACTTGAGACGCTAAGATAGTGTGTTATTATTCTAGTATATATCATTAGCCTAGCATTTAGCAGTTATGTAGTGAGCATTAAGAATTTTGCTAAACAGACACAACTGTTGCCCTCACAAAACACGCTGAAGAGGACAGTTGGGATGTTGCTGATGTGTGATCTGGGTAGGGAGGGCGGTGGCAACTCTGTGCTGGAGTTCCTTGCTAAGTTCCAGTGAAGTGCAGCCCATTCTGTTCTGCTCTGTCTTCCCCCTCTGTCTCCCTCTCTCTCTCTCCCTTCCTCTCTTCTTCTCTTCTCCCTCCTCCTCTACCTCATTCGTTCCCTCCCTCCTTCCTTTCCTTCCTTCTTTTTATTTTTTTGGATTTGGTATATCCCAATAGCTTTAGCTTCTGGACACTCTTCACTGTTTGCATCGCTGTATAAGAATTATTGAACAGCTTTATATGTAGAGTTCTGAATCACAGATCACCATCACTTAAATGCCTGCATTAGTTCAAAATAACTTCTGAGGTACTTCTTTTAAAAGTTATTTTTCTTCAGCGTGAAAATAATGTATATTCATTAATAAACATTCTGAATTATAAAAAAAAACATGGAAAGGGATTTTGAAAAATAAATTCTCCTGTAGAAGTACCACTTAGGGAAAACCCCTTCTGTGAGCTGGGTGTGCTGCTACATGGCTGTGGTCTTACAAAATAGGAGGTATAAATTGGAGGACCCCGAGTTCAAGGCCAGCCTCTTCTTAATAGCGGGTTCTGGATCACAAAGTCAGCCTGGACTACTTGGTGTTAGCTGTGAGCTAGCAACTATATATAATACAGCATATTTCTGGAAGTCAGCCTTCCAGATAGCAGCAGGCGCCTTGCCAGCAAGAAGTCTTTCCCTCTGTGGCAGACTCCTAGGACAAAGGTACTTCAGGGGAGGAGTGCTATCTCCCACAGGCCAGGTGACTATCTCCCTATCTCCAGCAGCTGGTCCTTCCTGTAGATTCTGGGCTGCTGGGATCTCTGCCGCTACAAGGGAGAGGTAAGCAGTCTACTTGAGTTTTTAAATCAAAAGTCTAATTCTTGGAGAATGAGAGGCACGTAAGAACTTAGAGGCCTCAGATACCAAAGGGCTAAGGCTCATCTTTGGACTGTCCAGTGAACACACCTAAGGTTCTCTTCCTCCATACTCCCTGCCACATAAAATATTCCTTAAACACTTTCCCAAAGGGCAAGGCAACCCCCGCCCCCTTCTCCAAAATAGTGTATATTCCCTCATTTTTCAGGGTAGTCCTGTTACCTTGGAGGGGTCAAATTTGAGGGGCACAGGAGAAGGGCCTCCAAAGATGAAGGCCGAGGCTGGGATTACAAGTCCCAGAAATTCTCCTTCTCCCTCCACACCCTGCCACACTCTCTCTGGCAATAACTAATCCTTGTCCAAAAGAGCCCTCTGGTTTATTGTCCTCTATCACATATGAGACCTTTTACATTAGAGCTTTCCTCAAAATAAGAAACAAAGTGAAACTCCACCTTCATTTTGAGAATTATTTATAGGGTTTTTAGAAAATTTTTCTTTAATTACAATTTTGCGTGTGTGTGTGTGTGTGTGTGTGTGTGTGTGTGTGTGTTCTATTCAGCCCACTAATCTTCAGCAAGCTTTTCTGAGTGTCATTAAAGGACTTCATGCAGCTGTTGGCCTTCCTGTCTTGTCTTTGCATTCTGATGCTATGATGTTTGGTTAACATCCATAAACTAAGAAGCAGGCTAGAAGTGAAACTTGGAGCACTTCCTCTTTGGGAGGTATTGACTTGCTAGGGGTAGAACTGGAATGAGACCTGCCCCAAAGGCCTTGGAGCTCCCTTTCCTCATTGTCTCTTATCTTGCCCTGTGTATCTTTTTCATTTGGCGGTTCCTAAATTGCAATCTTTGCGATAATTTAGTGTGAAAATTTTCAGGTTGATTTTAAAATACTTATGAAAATGTAAAAGGCCCAGAACATACTAAACAGTCTTGAAGGAGAGAAAAGTGTAGAGCTTATATTATTTTACTTTAAGCGATAGCATCCAAAACCTCTGAAACTGACAAACAGATCAACAAAGACATCCATAAAAAGTAAACAAACTCAGAAATTGATGGTCTTTTATGCAGTATGGGATTTTCAATTGGCAGATCAACCTTGCGTGCTTTGAAGAGTGTAGTGGGAAACATGTCTTTCCAGTAGTCCTAGAACAAATGGATACACATATGAAAACAAATGCAGTCTTTTGTGTATACAAAGTTAATTCAAGATGATAGTAAACCTAAAATGTAGACGCTAGGCCATCATCTGCTTAGAGAAAATGTTCTGCCCAGATGTAAAACCCCATTCTGTGTCTTATGTCAGAATTCCTTGCCTTTTGATCCATTTCTCTTGTCCTTGATGCCCTTCAGCTCATGAGGACACCAGAGTGGCTCATTTTATAGGCAGAACTTATTGCGTAAGCAATTAATTTGTTCTTCTCTAATATGTACTGAAGTGAATAGAACAGGTTTTATAAAAACTCCAAAATTTATTAAATTCAGGGAGTGACAATCCACAAAATGATTGCTTGCATTCTTCTGATTGTAAATCTTGTGTGCATTTTTAAAATGTTAAAGGAAGCAATGCCTGCTAGGTAAAATGTTTTAGGTCTAGAAGCAGATGGCCTGAAATCTTATCTGAGGTCATGGGATTTAGAGGCCTCTGGTCTAGATTACAGGAGTGTTTGGGCCTGAATATTTAGGACACAGGGGAAGGCAACAGCTGAAGGAGCTCTAGCCCAGCCATGGAGGGTCACTGCACAGCACACCCAGACGGAGGAAGAATCCAGCTTGCACCGTGAAGCTGGGATTGTGGGAGACCTTTAACTGGTCACTAACAGACCTGAGTTCTCACCCGCCATGAGTCACCGAGGTACTTTGAATCAGTGTCACAGGCCAGTTCCCACAGAAAAAGAAAGGCCTTAGTAAGGGGGGAAAAAAAACCCTGGAAGGTAAGCACTAAATTTATATATAGATTAATTTTCTATTTACAAACGTTCACTGTATAAAATGATGAGTTTTATTATTTCATTTTACTTTCTGTGTGGGTGTGTCTGTGTGTGCATTTTTATGTGTTTGTATGTGTGCAGTGTAGATCTTTCTTCAGGGAAGATCCTCTACCACCACCACCACCACCGTCATTATCATCGTCATCACTGTTATTATTGTTGACACGGTCTCTTTCGTGAAACTCTCCACAGGAGCTCAGATGGCTTCCATGAGCCCCAGAGGCCTGCTTGTCTTTGTCCCCAGCACTAAGGCCACAGGCACAGGCTATGCTACTCAACAGTTTTTAGCATCATTTTTAATACTGAGCTGTGATTGAGTTATCTCTCCACCCCTGACATTTTGCTTTCTTATTACATGAAATTATTTCTCAGGTTACTGCCTAACATGTTTAAACAGTGTTTGATGGCAGGTAAAATGGTGAGGAGTTCAATCTCATTTAATCTTTATGAAGACTCTTTGAGGCCAAAACCATTAAATTTACCCATTTTCCTGGGGGCAACCTTGAGATTTCTAGCCCTTGCAACACTAATGGGAGGTTTTAGCAGAAGTCAGAGCTAAGCCACGTTACACATTGTGGCATCTCTATTTTCTTATTTGGTCCTTAAAATAATTCTGATTCTTTATTTCATATAATTGGTCACTTTCTGCACTAAACATTTTCATTTTTTAACTAGTCTACATAAAATAATGAACTATACAGCTTGTTTAGGCCTGTATTTGTGTAACTTTTGAATGTTGATTCACACCTCTGAATTTATTGTAGTTGACCTTGGTACTGTTTTATTGGTGCAAATGGGGACTTATATATGTTATGCAAATGTTCTATTACTGAATTAAACTCCACCCCAACCCACTACTGTTAATGTTTATTATTTTGCCATGTTAACACCATTTAAAAAAATTTTTTTCAGTCTTATTCTGACATCTAGTTCTAAAGTTATATCACTATGTTTTTATTTATCCAAAGTTATATCACTCTGCTTATATTTATTCATTCAAATATTTCTACATTTACTAAGGACAGAGGAAGAATAGAGCACTTCAGCATAGCACAACTTATGATGGCATCAGGACGGCCATGTCCCATTCATTGTAGTTGATGGAGTGCTCAAAGTCTGGTAGACAGAGATTCAGAAATGGTTTGGAAATGGGTAAAGGTCGGTTTACCTTACTTCCATTCTAAACTTTGTGTAGACAAATCCTGTGTGCTCTTTATGAAACTGTTTGCTTTTTGTTTGTTTGTCTGCTTGCTTTTTGTATTTTTTAGGTTTTCGAGACAGGGTTTCTCTGTGTAACCCTGGCTGTCCTAGAACTCCCTCTATAGCCCAGGCTGGCCTTGAACTCACAGTGGTTGGCCTGACTCTGCCTCCTGAGTGCTGGGATTAATGTTGTGCGCCACCACTGCCTGCCTGCTTCATTGTTATTCTTATGAATTAGTTGTGGGAATTCTTCAGTATAGATATGGACTTCCAAATATTGTTCATGTTTTAAAGTTATCAATATTTACTAAAGACTTTCGCCCCTAATATCTGAAATTGCTACATTGGGTCAGGCATGGCAAATGTGCTGAATAACAGCCAATACTAATAAACCAGAAATTATATTGATGTAAAAGCGATATTGCTACCCCATCTTCCAGTTAAAATAGTTAAGGAAATTAAAAGATAATTAGGTATTGAACCACTGGGATTTGCTTTGGGATGAATGAATTGATACTGAGATGCTCTTGCTTAATATTTCTGGGTCCAGAAGATAACAAATTCTACTCTTTGGGATGTTTGCTCCTAGCACTTGTGGCAGAGTAGGGTCTGCCTCTAGTGGTCCTGAGTGCTGATTAACCTGTGTTTTTGAGCTAATTCATCATAAGTGCAACAATAAAGCCACTTTCAAATATAATGACATTGGATGCCAGAAGTACAAATTAACTTATACTTGACAGCTTATTAAAATAAGTTCATAATTTAATTGCGGCATCTTGATGTTTTGTCATTCTAAAGTTCTAGTAATCAAATTAGAAATGAAACACAACCCTTACAAATAAAATTTTAAAGGCGGAAGGGCCTAAAATTTTCTTTTTATATTCTCCTTCATATAAAACTTATTGAATAGAAGACCATTGCTGGTTTTTGCCTGACGGAAAGATTGTCCAGTATGAGTTGTCATTCAAACAAAATTTGTGCATGGAATTACACAATACCAGGAATCATTTTTTATCTATTAATATAAACTTTCCCTAAGTGTAACATGAAAATATTATTTAATATTGAATTTAGAATATGTTCAATCTTATAAAATTTTTAAAAAATACTCAAAACAATCATTGATATTAAGTTGTCAGGGGCATAAATACTGATACGATTTATATGTATTAATAGCTTTATATATTTATTCTAAATAAACTTTAATATAAATGATTCTAAATAAAGCTAAATTTTCTTGCGATTGGTTTATGGTTAGAATTTGTCCAATAATACAAATGTGTGATTTCATCCAACATTTTAGTCTATACAAAAATATTAATAGTTTAGAATGAAGTTACAGAAATTGATTTAAAGTTTGTCATTAGTTTTAAATCTACCTCTGTACAAGAGACAGGTTAGTGTGTTATAGATTTAAAGACACATGTGTTCACGGCCTTCCCATTTTCGTGACACATCTAAGTTGGACCCACCTTTATGAGAGCTGTGTAATAAAGAGCAGGTGAAACCCACTGGATCTTTCCTTCTGTTCGTTCTCATGTTGTCCTCCTCGTTAACTGTGCAGTGCTTGCCTAGGTTCTCCCTTCTGAGTTCACCCGTTTTGTACTCTTCATAAACTTGCATTTCATAAACTGTTTTACTTTTTGGTTGATAGATCTTCAAATGTATTACAGCATCTCAAAGCTATAAGATGGGCATGCACCAATAGCTGCCATTTTTTCCCGTTTTGTTCACGTGTCTGTACAGGAATTCTTACTCCCATGTGTTCATTTAGATATTTGTGCTTTTCCTTACTCCAGTTTTCTTTATCAGTACTCCCTTCCTACTTGAAAACCACCTCCAGACTGTAGACATTTCTTCACTTAAGTCTTCATCAAAATGCTCCATGCACCACGGAAATAGATGGGGGAAAAAAGCCTTTGAAACTTTAAAAATTTGATTTCAACATTCAGAAATCATAAAATACAAGCAAAAAGATCAGGAAGATAAAAAAAAAAAACAAAGCAATGTGAAATAAAACATCTACAAAAAACACTACTGAGTTCATTTTATATTGGCCTTCAACTGGGCATGGAGATTACCCTTATGTGTGGTTTATAAACTCAGTGAAATTCCATTGGAGACAACTAAATTTTCCCTTCCCAAACAGCTGTCAGTTGGAGATAGCATCTTCTTTGGATATGGATGATCATGGCCATTTTCCTCTCTAGAGCTGGGATCCTGTCTGTCTTGAACATGTGTAGCCCTTGTGTTTGCTCCCACAGTCTCTGAGTTCTTGGCTCATAAATCTTTCTGCCTCCTCTTCTGAAAAGCTACCTGAGCCCAGAGAGAAGGGATTAGATGGGGTCATCCATTTTTGTACTGGGGGTTCCAGGATCTCTCATTCTTTGCAGGTAATCCAGCTGTGGGTCTCTGCATTACTACCCATCTACTGCAGGAGGATGTCTCTATGATAGGGGCTGAGTGGGATTTCCCAGAGTGACTTGTGAAATCTATTCTCTGGCTTATTTTATAGCCTTTGTATTAGCAGAATTTATATTTTGAATTTCTATTTGCTTGCCATAAATGACACTTCAAAGTTGATATCAAGAGTACTTATGCTTTTTGGATGCATAGACTTTAAGGGTATGTTTTTCTAGAATGAATCACTTCATTAGCAGTGAATCTTAATACTCAGTCTAGCTTTTATGCCACATTGAGACTTATTTTTACCAACTCATTATTTCTATGTTAAAAGAATACATGCTTCCTAGCTGTTTTAATCATTATTAATAAAGTACTTTTCAGTTTTGTGTTAGAGCCACACCTAATTAATTTTGTACTCTAATGAACCTTTCGAAACGTTCAGCAAAACTCTTCCAAATGAAATCCCGAGTCTGTAACCAAACACAGATGCTCTTTTGCTTCAGTTTGCATTTGTAGAAGTGATATTACTTTCTTATTCTCAGTTAAAATTGGTTTGTAGATATTCCCCTTCAAGATTATTCCTTGTAAACAGCTTTGGTGATAAACTAGTATCATATACTCCAGTACCCATCTGGAGTATAACTGTTCCCAAAGAAGGATATCAAACATAGTATTATCTCTAGTCTTGTCTGTAAGATCCAAACTCAGGTGACGTGACTTTTGCACTTTCCCACAATGGTCTCCTACTTGTTAACTATTAGGGTAATCCCTAGCATTTCATGTTAACCGTCAGATTACATATTAACCGTTAGATTAACCCCTAGCATTTCATATTAACTGATAGATTAACCCTTAGCATTTCACTTTCCAGACTAATTCATAGTGTGGTTTTGTTTCTTTATGCCTATCCTTCAATGTAAATGATAAATTACAGTTTCCTTTGTGGTCATTATCCTTTTGACCTCTGTAGCTTGTCAGTATACCTATAGTCCAGCAATTAATTTTGAACAATTGCAATACTTTCATATGCATAAAAAACAAGAAATGAATCATGTTTTTAAAGAACTTTATGTAATTTACCTCTGAAATGGGTAGCCGGCATCTATAATCTATCTATCCATCTATCTACCTACCTACCTATCCATTATCTATCTATCTATCTATCTATCTATCTATCTATCTATCTATCTATCCATCCATCTATCTATCATCTATCATCTATTTGTCTGTCTGTCAATCCATCCATCCGTCCATTCATCCATCCATCTATCCACCGTTTATTCATTTATCCATCTATCCATCTATTCACCTATTCACCAATTGATTAATTGATCTGCTCGATCTATCATCTATCTATCTATCTATCTATCTATCTATCTATCTATCTATCTATCTATCTATCTATCTATCATCTCCTCACAGTGAAAGTCTGCAGAGGATGGATCTTTTGAGCCTTGCTCATCAGCCTGTATACTCACAGCTCCTCTGTGTACTTGGCAGAGTGAAGAGTGAATCTTGAGTGAGTATCATGAGGAAGGGTAATGGCTTCCAGACTCGCCCCTCACAGGCTGAGTTTGAATTGGAGTGGGAGGGTGACTGAAAAGGTCAGTAAAGCATAGAATGTTAAAGTAGTTCAGAACCACAGCTAAAGCCGCTCTGGTCAGATTAGCTTTGTAGTTCTTGTAACCCAGGATGCAGCTGCTCTGTGAGCCCCACAATGGGTATCAGGACTTCAAACAGCCGAGAAGCCCCTAATCTGACTGAGATGAAGCCCAATGTCTCTTTCTGTGAAGCAGGACACCAGGAGTCTGATGTGGAGCCTCTTACCACTGGTTTGGCGGAACCACGGCAGTCTCCTGATCTCCACACCTGGCTCAGTTGCTCTTATCTTCTCAGCTCAGTCTGTCATTCCTAAAGAAACCTGTTTTCCCGCATACCAAGATTTCCTCCCTGACTCTCGAATACCCTCTCCATTTCTGCTTTGTTCTTCTGACTGTGCTTTTGGCCTTGACCGAAATGAAAGTATCTTCTGTTGCAGGAATTTTCTTGTAGCCTTAGCCTTAGCTGCAGCATGCCTCCTGCTCAGGGCTGCCCATAGCTTGTTTATTTTGTACCGATCTCTGTTTGCTTTTATTCTTAAACCAGCGACTACAACATGATTAATTAATGAGCACAAATATGAACCCATTTGGCCCTCTGTAATGCATGGCCTATAGTTTTCTATGTATAACAGTTTTATATGTATATCTTCCTATGTACTTCAACTAAATAGTAAATTCCTGGAAGACAGATATTTTGTGCTTTTCTTGAATATTCAGCATATCAACGTATTTGTATCATTGACTAGCCGGGCATTCATGCTATTCCAATACTATTTTAATGTCAAGAAGTATCCCACCTCATCAAGCACACCCTGCTCTCACGTGTAAGTTGAGTGGATGTTCTGTATCATCAGAGAAGACAGGTCCATGATGTCATATGAGACACTTAATTTGGAATGTCTTGAGTTTGCAAGGGAGACCCATGTAACTGATTGTGATCTGTGATAGCTAGTGAATTGTGGCTCTATTAATGTCATTTTGGATATGAAGTGTGTCAGTTCAGTACTTAATGTAAATGTAAGAACTCAAACAGTCCTTAATGCAATGCTGTCAAAGTGATGCATGACATATATCATAAATATCTGCACATAGAATTCTAACTGACCTTGGCTTTCTTATCACACACGTAGGAACCTCTGCACAGATGAACATTTGAAAGTATCATCGTCAAACATCTGCAACCATGGAGACCTCGTCAATGCTTTCCTCACTGAATGATGAGTGGAGATCCGATAGCTACATCGAGCCCCACTACAAGGAGTGGTACCGTGTGGCCGTTGATGCTCTGATTGAACATGGGATAGACGCCTACCAAGAATTCCTCGTCAAGGAGCGAGCTTCAGATTTTCTAGCTGAGGAAGAAGTGAATTATATTTTGAAAAATGTCCAGAAGTTTTCACAAAACACAGAAAGTGGTTCTGATAGCTCCTGTGATGGTGCCTCCTCGTCAGGGACTTACTGGCCCACAGAGTCTGATGTGGAGGCTCCAAATCTTGATTTAGGCTGGCCATGTGTGATGCCCGGATTCTTAGGGAGTACGCATATAGACCTCCTCTTCCATCCACCGAGAGCACATCTACTTACAATAAAGGAAACTATTCGGAAGATGATAAAAGAAGCAAGAAAGGTAGTAGTATATCTTTTTTGAAATGAAAAATATGAAATGTGGATAAGTGCAGTGTTCTATGCACTTGTTCTATGATGGGCACATATGTTAACATAAAAATCTATGGGTGTGGCTCATTTTTGCTAATTTCAGAAAATATACCTATAGATATATAAAGGAAACACACACTCATATCTTTCAAGATTTCTTTGTGTGTGTGTGTGTGTGTGTGTGTGTGTGTATGAACACTTGTACCCATGTATGTGGGTACCCATAAAGGCCAAAGAAGGTGTCATATCCCCTTGCTAGAGTTACAGGCTGTTGTGAGCTTCTCAGTATGAGTACTAGGAACTGAACTTGCGTCCTCTGAAACAGCAGCAAATGTTTTTAACTTTTCAGTCATCTCCCTACCCCCGTACATTCCCCAGTCTTATGTGTATCAGAGACGGTAGCAAGAGGTCCTTTAGTAGAAAGATATTTCTATTAAAGAAATAAAAGAAAGTAATTTCTCTCACAATGCACCTAAGAGGCCTTTTGCCATTGGAGATGAAGGTACATGGGCTGGAATAAGATGATTTTTGACATATTCATATGTTTTAAGCACTTAGAAACTTTTCTTACTTTTTGAAAAATATGTATATTAGTGAATCTTTGTTTGCTATAGTACTAAAAAATTGTTTTGCTCTCAGAATGGTTCATTCTATTAATATATAAACTAGAGTTCTACTTAACTATTTTCTGAATTATACATTACTGTATAATATAAAATCAACATTATGACAATTTTTTCAAGCAAAGTTCTGAAGCACTTATCAGTCTAGGGTCTTGTACTCTTTATCAGTTACTTATATTGCCTTATTAATCATATAAAATTTATTTTAGAATTCAGATAAAGCTACAGAAATATCTTTTTAATCAATGAAAATTATTAAGAGTTTCTTGTGTTTGTTTAAATTTGATGATCACCATGAAAGATATTTTTGAGACTATGGCAGCAATTCTTGTTGTAGGAGGCTGCTTGTTTGTTTCCTTGCTGCCTGGCAGCTCAGACCCAAAATAACCACACAGAAACTGTATTAATTAAACCACTGCTTGGCCTATTAGCTCTAGAGTCTTATTGGCTAACTCTTACATACTAATTTAACCCATCTCCATTAATCTGTATATCGCCACGAGGCTGTGCCTTATCAGGTAAAGTTCCAGCATCTGTCTCTAGTGGGGCTAACATGGCTTTTCCTGACTCCGCCTTCTTTCTCCTAGCATTCAGTTTAGTTTTTCCCTGCCTACCCTATTCTGCCCTGTGCAGGCTTAAGGCAGTTTCTTTATTAACCAATGGTATTCACAGCATACAGAGGGGAACCCCATATCAAATTCCCATGTTTAGAAGATGTAGGCCAGGCTCGGCATGGTGGCACATGTCTGTATTTTTGATACAAAAGAGAGAGTCAGCAGGACCTTAAGACCATCTTTGAGGCCATCCTTATCTGTCTGGTGAATTCTGGATCAGACAGAGTTAGTGAAACACTGACTCAAGGTTTTTTTTTTTTTTTAGGGAAAAATGGACAAAAACTAATTTTTTTATAAATTTATAAATTATCTATTAGGTCCATGCTGTATAATAGAAAAATTTAGGAAAGAAAGGGAATTGAGGAAACAAACAAACATCCTCATTTATTTTCTATGTTGACATGACATAAAACGGCTTGAAAAATACAGTTCATGAAGTATAAAAAGTAAGGACCTCAGAGTTCTCAGTGACATTACAGTTTACAAAACATGTACCTAATACCTAAAAGTTGTACAAGGGAGACACAGTGTTCTTAAGCTAGTGTTGGATGTAAGCTTTGTGAAAGGAAGGCCAAACCCTTTGCATTCAAATAACCTCACTTTTTAGGGGTGTTGATTTCATTAGCCATATTATGTTGACAAAAATGCTTATCTGTTTTCATTACTAAACATTAACTATTAAATGAGGACATAGTGGACATAGTAGTGGACCAAGCTTTTAGTGACTGAATTAAATTGTCAGATAAATCTTTTGAACTAATCTATTTAAAAAAAATTATCCTTTCTTTTGTGCTGGGAACAAATGATACAGTTTTTTAAATACAGATATTTTATAAATCAAGTGAGAGTTCCAAAAGCATAATAAGATGTGGCACTTATCAGATTTTGCTAATTTTTATCAGGAAATGTCATATACTATGAGTCTCAGTATTAAAGGTAATCTGGGGACTGTGTCAGAGTAGTTGCATACACACTGATCAGTCTCCCACAGGTTGTGAAACCATAAACATAATGCAGCTCTCCATAGAAAGTGAGCACTACTCATGGCCTTTTCATATATTTTTCTTCCTAATGTAGCACTGTTTAATAAGCCTCTAAAATAATATCTTTATCTGAAACTCCCACTTGAATACGGACTTTGAGAGGAACTGAAAGTCTGTATTATAAAACAAGGTTGTATTCTGCTTCCTGTCCATACAATTAAGATGATATAAAATTTAAAAAAAAACATTTTATATACATGCTCATTTAAAAAGAATTATTTGATCTTACAAATTGCATGGATTGTAGTTGAGTATAAATCATGGAAGATATGATTTGTTGCTTCAGGAGATCAAATATTCTCACCTCTGTTTAGATGCAGTAATTATTAAGGTCGAGGGGCTCCATGCATAAAGGGGATTGCATCAGGGGTGCTGTATCTCAAGGACTTTAGACAGTCCTTCAGAAGGCTCTCTATTTATTTACAGATATTGAAAAGATCCAATACTTTGGAAACTTTGTAATATCTCTCTCTCTCTCTCTCTCTCTCTCTCTCTCTCTCTCTCTCAGCCAATAACTGGCTAAGGTCTTGTTAAAAAATTTCAATATAAAAGCAAATCGTTAGCCAGATATAGCAACAGACACAGGTAACACCCAAATTCCAGATACTAAGGCAGGAGTATTGTGAACTAGAGATCAGCATGGCCTCTATAGTGTGATGCTGTCTCAAAAGGCCAAGTTAATTAACTGTATAGTGAGAAAAAGCTACCATAAAAGCTGGCATATGGATTTTTAAATATGAATTATGATCTTCATGCCTGTAATCCCTACAACAGGAAATCATGCCCCGTTCTTATCCTTTAGAAACCTGCTAATCAGTGATAAACTTTGTTTTGGATTTTTTCAGAGGATAAATTTTCTTTATTAGTAGCCAGTATATTGTCATAATATGGCGTTGGAATGGCCTTTTATCATAATGTTTTTGAATAAGATAGATTTAAGTGGTAGAAACAAATTTCTTGCTTCAGAATTGTTTGGGGGGGATTTTGTTTGTTTGTTTTTACTCTTTGAGGGCCTGCCACGCAGCTCTCAAATAAATACATGAAAACTTATCATTACTTATGAATGCCTGCCCTTAGCTTGGCTTGTTTGTACTCTCTTTTCTAACTTAAATTATTCTGTTTCTCTTCTTCTACATTTTACCTCTGGGCTTTTTGCCTTTCTTTATTCTATATGTCTTTCTTTCCTTCTTACTCCTTGGCTGGCTGGGTGGCTGGGCCCTAGTATATCCTCTTCCTCTCCTTCTCTTCCTCTGGCTCCTCCCTCTTCTTTCAAGCCTAGATTTCTTCTATTTATTCTCTCTAACTGGCAACCCCACTTGTCCTTCTCTCTTGCATCTCTATTGGCCATTCAACTCTTTATTAGACCAATCATGTATTTTTGACAGGCAAAATGGCACAGCTTCAGAGTTAAACAAATACAACATAAAAAAAAAACTGCAACACATCTTTGAATCATTAAACAAATATTCCACAGTGTAAACAAATATAACACATCTTAAACTGCTATTCCATAACAAATAAGCTACTTATTATACAAAAAATCTTACATTCAGGGAAAGCATGTAAATTCAGTGTCTGGCAGCTAAGGTCTTTATTGGAGACCAAGCTCACCTTCCCATTCTTGGACAAAGGGGTGATACTTCCACTGTATCTTGTCTGTCTTTAATCAGAACAAATGGTATGCCTGTATGTGACTGTGTGTGAGAGACTGTGTATGTGTGTGTAATGTATATTTACATACACTTTTATGTTTATTTTTTCACTTCTTTTATTCTTAGGGTTGAACACAGTGCCTCACATGCACTGAGCATGCACCATCTGCCATTGAGCTATTGATCCTCACTTCTGAGTGCTTTTGAATATTATTATTAAACTTTTCTTTCTAGCTTGTTATACAGTCTATGAATCACTTTGTTTTTCTAACTAGGATATTTTATAGCATTTAATAATCTAGATTTTTAAAATGTATGCATATCATTTCTTATCAGTTATTGCTTAGAAGTTGTTTTATGATCCCTCTACTTTATTATTTTGTATTTGTTTATTTTGTTCTCTTCTGAATTTTTACTTTGAAAAAGATAATTGCACCTACTCTCATACATATTCTGTAAAGTAATGTATTTCAACTTCCTTAAATCCTTTGTATGCTTTTCTGTGTGGCTGGCATAGTTACATGTGTATTGTCTTCATATATTCTGATAGTGTCTAGCACGACTTTTCCCAGGCAATTATTAAGATCTAAAGAAGTGTTCCCAAGATTATATATGCATGTATGGTAATTACTGCGAACTCTTGTGAAACGTTCCTACTGATGACTTTAAGCAGTTATCTTTCATGGAGTGTATTTCCTCTTACTCTGTGGTATGCATCCAAGGAGCTGTTACTTCTGATGTTCTTGGATCTGGGTGTGTTTAGAAAGCTGTTTGCATCTCTGCTTCCTCCTGAGTCCTCATGCTAGGACCGCTTATTTCTTGAGATAGAAATCTGACTCCTAGGAATCTGGAATCAGGAAGACTCATGAGCAGAAATGTAATTTGAATGAGGGTGGAGTCATTCCTGCAGCACCACATCACTGAGGCTCAGGTCTCGGCTCCACCCTGAGTCACAGTTCCTGGGAGTGTTTGTTTGGCCTTGTTAGTTGTTAGTAATACATAAAAATATCACTCATCCTTGGGCCCCATAGATGCAAAGGCGAAGGAGAGCAGACGATGACTGCTTTTCTTGAGAATCAGCTCTTGGAATGAAATGAGTGCTAAATGAGGTATTTGATCACCAGGACTCTGCTCTAACTGTGACATCAGTCAACTATTCCACCTTTGCAAGATCAGCATTGTCACTTATTTCATAAAAGATATAAAACAAAATCTTTTTGTCGCCCTTTCTAAGCCTCTGACAGTTCTTACAGACTCAAGACTTTTCTAATGTATAAACCTCCTGGCTGAGTTAGTATACGATGTGAGCGAGCGGCATTGTGTCACAGAGTTCTCCCCTTTGCGTCACTTTGCAAGCATGTCCTGTCTAGCTAAGCAGCTCTTAAGTATTTATCAACACCTTCGTTACACTAGGATCATCCCCCAGTGATCTCAGTCTCTGCTGAGAGCTTCCTTTCTGCCTGATCTCTGTTCCGACTCTCATTGTGAATTCTTTCATTGAATTTGACTCAAAATTAGTTCCTTCCTGGAAGTCATATTCTGCGTCGTCAGATTTAATGCCATCATTATTCAGTGGCTTTGAATTGAGTCTCTTCCTTGAATGAGGTGCATTCTGTAGCGGTGCGTATTCATGTTTGAGGATATAAGTGAAAGAAAAAGAGAAATGGAAAGAAGAGAGATGTGGTTTATGGAGACAGGGATTCTCTGTGTAGCACTGGCTGCCTTGGAAGTTGCTCTTTAGAAGGCTGGTCTTGAACTCAAAGATCCATTTTCATCTGCTTCTAGAATACTGGAATCAAAGGTATGTCCTACCACTATTGGTTGAGACAAAATTTTTAGGAACAGATTTTAGCAACTTTACAAAGTTAGATGTTTTCATGATAACAACGACGACGACGATGACGATGATGATAATAATGATGATGATAAATAATGACAAAAAGTAAGGAGCAGGTGGCATTCCACCAGGGAATGAAAGAATACTGACAAAGAGGAGATAACATGCCCTGATTATAGGTAGTCCTTTTTAAAACACTATAGATTTGATAAGCTAAAGACCTTTGTCTTCACTGAGGCTTCATATCAAAGGTTAGTTTTCAGTCTGGGTGTGGTAGAACATATGTGTAATGGGCCTGTCTACATTGTGAATTCCAGACCAGCAGACACTGCACAACTAGACGCTAACAACCAAAAGCAACAATAATAGCAACAAAACAAAATGAACAACAATAGAAATAACTTGCTTGGCCTTCTTGATACTACAAGGGCATGGCTTCACTTCTCAATGAGACAGAGTGATGCAAGTGTGCAAAGGAGCCTTGCTGGGATGATAATGTGAAAGATGACATTTTACATTGCAGGACTCTGCTATTCAGTTTTATCATTCAGCATATACTTTTATATCAATTATTGGGATCTTCTAAGTAGTCACTCCTAGTGACCTAGAAACACTTGAGCTTTTACCATCAGGCCTGGAAATGACATTTTCTGAAAATTTAGAGTAGAAAAAATTATGATGCAGCTATGTGTGATAGTGCACATCTTTAATCCTAGCACCCAGGAGACTGGGGCAAAAATCCTGACAGGAATTCAAAGACAACTTGGTGTACATAGTGAAGATCAGGCCATCCAGCACGATGTAGCAATACCTTTCTTTCAAACATAAGTTAAAAATAAAATTGAAAAAGTAGATAAGAAAGAAAAATATAATACATAATTTATGTGATAAAATGCCATGAAAATAGACATTGGCAAGTTTATTAGTTCTATAATGGTATGTATTGAAGATTCGTTTTTCTTTTCATTATTTTCAGAATACTTATATCCCTTATGGAAAACACTGTAAATGAAGTAAGAAAATAAAATTCAGCCAATTTACAGTTGAAAAAATTTCTTACTTGTTAGCTAAATAAGCAAATGTAAAAAAACATCAGTGTCCCTAAGTGTAGGCAGAGACTGCTTGTTCTTTTCCCAGGCATCCAGACCAAAAATAATCACTCAGAAACTATATTAATTAAAATGCTGTTCAGCCTATTATCTAGGACTTCTTATTAAGTAACTCTTACATCTTAAATTAACCTATTTCTATTACTTTATATTTACCACAAGGCTTGTGGTTTATCGGTAATTTCCACCAGGTGGGCATCTTTCTCCTTTGGCAGATACATGGCATCTCCCTGACTCCATATTCTTTCCTCCACTATCTCTGCTTGGAATTCTGGCCTTGCTTTATTCTTCACTGTCATAGGCCCAAGCAGCTTATTTATTCATTAACCAGTCAAAGCAACATATATACAGAAGGACTTTCCACACCATTTCTCCTTTTCTGTCTAAATAAAAAGAAAACTTTTAACTTTAACATAGTAAAATTACATATACAAAACAGGTTTCAAGCAAGAATTATAGTTATTTATATCTATTTTATCTTTTATCATAACTAAGGAAAACTATAATTATAACTATTCTTTAACTCCATCAAGGACTCCAGAAGGATATAATATTACTTACATAAACAGAAAGTGCATTGTAAGCAACTTCCAAAACTCTAGAATTGACAGAGACATCTAGCTGTCTGAACAGTCACCAAAAGTTCTTCTGTAATGTTGGGGCATTCATCTTCAGTCTACAGACCCATAGTATATGGCAGATTTTTCCAAGAAGCATGAAATTTGAAAGGCTGTTTTGCCTATCTTGTCTGTTTGTCAGTTACTTTCTTCTGTGTCCTGCATAATGTCTGGAAGTTTCTTCAGTGAAACAGGAACCCTGAAGGACCATCCTGTCTTTTGGGATGCTCAGCAGTCACTTTTCTATGGGTCCTGCAAGTCCAGTTCATACAGCACAGCATACCATTAAACAGTCCAGCAGGAGCAGTTTTTTGGCCAAATGGCTAATAAACTCCATAAGTTATGACCATCATCTTCTTGAAATAGATTGGTGCTGCAAGAGCAGATTTTTCTCATTTTTATGAAAAGTCCTAAGTTCTTAAAATATTTTAAATGCTATATTCTATTAGTCTTTGAAAGGTTTGAAAAATAACTATGCATCTGAAATATATCTATTTCTACACATCTAGTAAATCTACCTAGCATGACCACAAGCTTGATTATCATAGATAACTATCTATTAATTTGTATTTTTAATTATATGTTACATTTTTAAATGAACTACTCAAACATAATACCTTAAAAAGAGCAAAAATACATATACCAAAATTGACCTTAAATTTGTATCAATTGACCAATATCCCATACCAATGGAAAGTATTAATCTTTATAGCATATTTCCTGTCAATATAAACAAACATTTTAAATAATATTAGGGAATTTTGGTATAGTTCTCTCCAAACTGCTTCCTGCTTTTTGTTGGGCAAAGTATTTTTAGGTGTTCATGGAGACATTTTGGGGGGTTCTTGATTCATCAAATCACATTAGTCTGGAAAAAATCCATAGGTTCTCATTCTCTGTGGAAACAAAAGCAGAACCTCTTTTCTAAAGCAACATATCCCTTGACCCAAATTTTGAAGTCAAGATACCTTTAAACTATATATGTTGGTTAGCTTAGCAGCCCATACAATGAAATGTCTCCCTTTACTGAGCTCATTCACAGTCAAAAATTTCAAAGAAAGAATAATATACATAATCCAGACTCTATGTGTATTTTTTAATCTTTACGTGGCTTGCTTTTCTTTAATCCTTTAATCTAAGACTGTCTGTACTATGTCTCTTTAAAGACTTTAGCATTTTTAAACCATTTACTTTGTTATAAGTATTTTTCTCTATCCCAAGAGACATTTATCCAACACCATGACACATTTAGAGGTCTTTTTTATTTGAATTTGTCTTTATTATATGCCTATCTGTAATTATTTTTTGACCAGGAGCACTTTTTTTCTTTTTTAAATGCTAAGCAGGAATGACTAGAACCAACTCCACAGCCCTGCCTGTTGACTTTGCCCAGTCTAACATGGCAGAGGCATGTTCACTGCCTCTGAGAGCCTTGCACACCACCCCAGCTCCAGGGTAGCATCTGGTCTATGTCACCATTAAGAAATTTGTAACTACTGAGAACTCAAGAACAATGGCAATGGGTTTTTGATCCTACTGCATGTACTGGCTTTGTGGGAGCCTAGGCAGTTTGGATGCTCACCTTACTAGACCTGGATGGAGGTGGGTGGTCCTTGGACTTCCCACANGGGGGGTGGATTGGAGGAGGGGGAGGGAAATGGGAGGCGGCAGTGGGGAAGAGACAGAAATCTTTAATAAATAAATAAATAAATAAATCAGAAAATCTGAATAAACACTCAAATAAAAAAAAAGAAATTTGTAACATGCTGCTCACAGATGCCGTTTAAGTGCTCCATCTCCTGAAAGAGCCAGAGCTGTTCATGCAACTAGCACAAACCAGAAACTCCTCCCCTAAAGAAGCTGCACAGCTTTTGCTGCCAATAATGAATCAGAAAGACTTCTCTTAAAGGGGCCATGGAGCCCCTGCTCACTACCAGCAAACAGAGCCCATTAGAAAAAAAAATGTGGCTACGAAGAAGCTGTGCTAAACTCTGTTTTCTTTCTAGAATTCCTTTCCAAGCTCTCTCAGACTTTATGTGGATGTATTTAGTCCCACACTGGCACCATGTGTCGGCAATTACAATAAAGTAGTCCCATAGTAGCTCATGGAGTATAATAAAGGATTTTTTATTTAGGGGTAGACCCACAGATCAGCAGTCCTCTGCACAAGTGGGGAACAGGAACTGGATCCAGCAGCCAAGGGAGAGAGCCTGAGCATGTTTCTATATTGGTTTATATAGTACCCAAGGCCATGTCCAAAGTGGGCCAGCATCTCAAAGGCCATTGGCTGAAGGAGTTCCTACAGCACCCAAGTATGTGCTTGTGTGTCTGTCTGTATTTTAATGCCATTCCCAGATTGTTAAAAAGAATGTTCATTTGTCAAATACTGGATACATATACATATTGTGAATAGTACAAAAGAACCGCCTCTGCTTTTTTTTTTTTTTCGCTTCTGATTTTGCCATAATCAAATGGTAGAACTTCTGCATAGTGATGCAATAATTTAACAGTATGGAACACCCTGGGTACAAGTGATAAGGGGTTCCCTGTTGTGTGGAAATTTTAAAATTGCTGGTAATATGGCTGCTTAGAAAGGCCTCTGGCTTTTTATTACAGTGTAGCGCTGGCAATTGAGAGCAGCATTAGTGATAAGGGGGCTACTTCATCACTCTTCCTCCACCCATCCCTTACTCATTAGTATCCCTCTCAATAGCAGTGCTGAGATGAGAGTCGCCCAGCAGGATTCCTTTAGGAATGAGGAAAGTCTCCTAACTGTGCATAAATGTTTGCTACTAAATCATTCCTTGCCTTCTGAATCCTAAGAAGCAGAACATGCAGTTCCCTTATCTTCTTTCACAAAGCAAGACTTCCCTTTCGGTCTGACCGATTTCCTACTAGTAATCGTTTCTATGTTTGCCTCTTGGATCGGAATGCAATGAATATCTTAAACAAGCAAATAAATGTGAAAGGCAAAAGCATTGCCATTTGGCTAAATATCAATCCAATATTCACCACTGAAAAATCCATAATGGGAAACATCAGCCTCACAGGAGTCATATTTCAGCTGGCAGGCACTCGGGAGCAATTGATAGTAGAAGCAAACAGGATGCTTCTGTTTTTGCAGACAGGCAGAGAGAGGTAGAGGAAGTCCAAAAGTCCAAAGACACCCAGCTGGTGAGTAACCATAAGCACTCACAGTCACCAGGCTCTGCACTGTAATGCATCATCGTGCTCCGCCTCCAGAGCTTGGGAGCAGTGCTTGTTTATGCCTTTAGAAACCTGAAAAGGCAGCCTTGATCTCTGAATCCTGCAAGTAGACTCAGACCTCTGAATCTTCTTACTTCAAAAGTTTCTATTCTTCTTCTTCTTATAATCATAACCATTATTATTAGGTTTGTCTGATTCTCTGTGTGTGAGTATTTTGTTTGTGTCTACATATGTGTGCCATCTGTCTGCCTATGAGCAACAATGTGGGTGCTAGGAACGGAACCCAGATCCTTTGCCAGCATTGATCCCTCTCCCCAGTCCTATCCTCTGGCCTTCTAATGGCTATGTCATGGACCATTTCTGGATAGTGCCTGCGACACCATCTCATCATGGGCTCTAACAACAGACTAACTTACAGGGCTGTTCCACTAGTTGTTCATGTGGGAGCTCTCGCCTGTGTGTGTTTGCATGTGTTTTCTACCCATTTTATTGCCTCTTAGCTGTTGGTGATTTGACCTCACAGGCCTGGAGGATTAGAGTGCCTTTGGGAATTTAGTGTGGAAAACATGAGGTATTTAAGGAGGGCTTGACAGTTATTGTCAAGATAGATCACCCTATTTCTGATAAGTTCTGGGGCTTTATGGTGCTGCCATCCATTTTCACTTACTCCATGTGAATTATTCCGTGTAACCCTCTGGGCTCTCATTAAAAACCCAAATGTGTGCCAGGCTCTCTTTTTCCTCGGGAAAACCGTGACTGCAACCTTCAGCTTCCTAGAGAGCATTACACGTGCTCTTAGGGTTTCACCTTCTCTGTTAGGTCTGTTAGATTTTCTTCTTGCTCATCACCCTGGGTTGGATCTGGTGTACATCTTAACTGCCTAGACACTGAATTCACATGGAATCCCTTTTCTGTGTGGTCAGACCTCTTTTAGGATTTTTATTTTGGTAATTATGAGCCAACACTATTTTTTTTTATCCTCTGGACATTACTTTACTATTAGGCCTCAGTGACGTGCCCTGTGAACGAGCAAATGAGAGCTGTGAGAGGTGAGACAGGGACAGAAGATGCCTTTATCTAGGTCTTGGTCCCACAAGCTTATTTGACCTTATTTTTTTTAAGTTGTTTTTCCCACTCAGATCAGTTTTTTTATAAGATGGTTGGTTTAATGCAAACCACTGTAATCTGAACTACATGTGAATTTAATAAAAAATGTTCCTATCTTACATGCTATTAAAGGGGCTTAAAATACAAAAAGTGAACTATCACTAGAAAATTCACCAGACAGTTGTCTAAATTTATGTTAGCACTAAAGTATAGATATTGCTCACCTGGGGAATCTTAAAGCTTACACTTATTTTACTTTCATGTTGAGTATTTTCAGCATTTGTGTAGACAGGAGCCATTCTGCATTTTGTTTTCCCTTCTGTCTTATGCTTTTTTCTTTTCTTTTCTTTTTTTCCTTGTTTTCTTTTAAGACAGGGTCTTGCTATACAGTCCTGAATATCCTAGAACACACAGTGTAGACCAGGCTGGCCTCGAACTCACAGAGATCTGCCTGCCTATGCCTTCAGTGCTAGGATTAAAGGTGTGCACCACCACCTGATTTGCATATACTTTCCTCACTTCTTTTTTCTTATGTGGGGCACATCAGGAAACATATTATTCTCAGTGTTGTCTTAATGAAATTTTGTGAATCAAAACTACATCTGCTGGGCTTCTGTGGTGAAAATGGCAAAGCTAAAAGGGGAGTATTTAGACTTCTCTTTCTCAGTTTTAGAATCTTAGAAAGCCCACCAAGCCTTTGAAACACAAGTTTAACTGTGAGAAACTCAACAGAGTTTGTGCACTTCTAAATCTAAAGATTTATTTATTTGTTTATTAAGTTTTGGTATGTGTATGTGTGCGTGTGGCTGGGTATGTGTATATGCGTCACATGTGTGCAGAAGACTGTGGAGGTCAGAAGAGGTGTTGGGTCTGATTGAACTGGAGTTGCAGGTAGTTGCCAGCTGCTGGGAACCAAACAGGCCAAACCGGGAGCAATCAGTTCCCTTGACCACCAGGCCATCCCTCCAGCCCCATGCTTCAATATCTAAAGGCTAAAACATGTTTTCAGATAATGCTATAAGATTGAACAACCATGTGAAATTTAGTAGCAAAGTGTTCTGACATTTGTACAAATTTCACATTTGCTCTATTTATGGTAAATATAATTGTATATAACCCCAATTTTTTAAAATATGAAGATCAAAATTTATATCCATCAATGAAACAAAATGCAAGAATCTTATAACATCTTATCAATTGTAGTTATTTAAAAAAATATTTTACTTTTGGAAAATATGTTTCCGAAAGTGTCATGTTTCTGGACTATATATGAATTAATTTTTTCCATTCCATGTCAGAGTGAAATTAAAAATTGTCCATTAGAAGCCAATCACAGTTTCTTCCTCCCAGTCACATTTTTAAGGATTTATTTCAGCTGATAACAACCTGGTATTAAAAACTCTGCAACTTATTGCAGAATTAAATATTACTTTGTCTGCTGCCTTTTCATAGTTTTGTAAGAGTAGACCAATATTGTGAGAGGTCGCTTGTTTCCTGGCCACCTCGCAGTTTAGACCCAGAAATAACCACACAGAAATCATATTATTTAAATCACTGTTTGGTCCATTAGCTCTAGCTTCTTATTGGCTAACTCTTACATATTAATTTAACCAATTTCTAGAAATCTGTGTATTGCCTCGTGGCAGTGGCTTACCGGGTAAAGTTCTATCCCGCTCTGGAATCTCTCTCACTCTGCCTCTTTTCTCCCAGCTTTTAGTTTAGTTTTCCCTGCCTATCTCTATTCTTTTGCCCTATCACAGGCCAAGAAAGTTTCTTTATTAATCAGTGGTATTCACAGCATACAGAGGGGACTCCCACATCAGACCAATCTTGATTCTGTCAGAAGGGTTTTAGGATTTATTTACATAGTTTCAGAGACATAATCCCTGGAGCGCAAAGTCACAGGTTTTCTTGGACTTCATTTCATAATAATGAAAATGTCTACTGAGTTTTAATTTTTTTGAGCGATATCAAGAAATTTAAGGTCTTAACAATGTAACAAGGCAGGAAGTGGGACCCAAGGAAGGCATTCACCATTGACCATTTTCAGTAGTCTGTAAAAGGTTGAGCCTGCTCTTCCCGCTCTTGCATTTTGCGTGGGTTAGACTTGGCGACTCCTTTCCAGTGAGTGGAACTGGACATGATGTTGTGATCTTGGGATAGAAGGCATTCTGATCTACTTCTCTATTGCACTACGCTCTGGAGGAATCCAATGGCTGCCTCATGAGGTCACCTAGCAGCTGACATAGTGTTTATTGGAATGAGGAGATGAGGTCACGTACAAACTGCCATGTAAATGAACCGTCTTGAAAACAGTTTTCCTTCCTACCTACCGTAGATGGCTCCAGTGTGGAGCTGGAAGAGCCTTTTAGCACTTACCAGTTTGCCCTCAGATTCCTCATCCTCTTCAAGTGTAAGATAAAGATGTTACTATTTTAAGTTTTGAGGATAATTTGTTGTGCAGTGGCAAAGAGCAAATACAGCGTATTTCCCAAGAAGTCTGATCTTTCCTGGTGAGAAAATATAACTCCTGAGAATTATTATTTTTTAATCATGGAGTTTTCTTATAATAATAGTCTTTTCATAATGTAATAATTTAATACAATTCATAATATGCTATATTAATATAATTACTTTACAACTATAAACTACCTAATAAATCATGTAAACACATAAAATTTTAAAACATTACCAAAATTCTAATTATCAACTTGATATGTTAATGCTTTATGTTTTAAGATATTTACTGATAAAAAGGTTTACCATCACAATACACCTAATTTTCATATTTTTCATTCTGATATATGTATAACATATATAGATATATTAAAGTATTAATAGTCTTTTAATACAAGTTCTATGCAGAGCCAATTTCTAAATTAAACCCAAAGTCCTAGAAAGTACATTCCTCCACTAGTATTCTAGAAAGGGCAGTAGGTTCTCTCTCACTTTGTCATTGATATTTATTGCTAAAGGGTTAATTTTTGGATAAAAAGATTCTTTCAGGACTTCAATTATACAGTATGCATGGTACTTCAGTCACCTATTAACTTGAGTCCTGTAAATTCTGTACCTGGCATGGCCTCTTCAGACTTACATGGGTTTCCCAACTGTTCAATATCTGACATAGAGGTAGATGTGTCATGAATTTGTAAGAGCAGCCCCCACCTCTTTGGACAGTGATCATCTGTTGAATTTATGCAGACTGACAATCTCAAAGGTAAATTGGGGGAAGAAAATCAAATTCATCTAATCTTAACATATGTTCATGGTGTCTGCCAAGAAGCATACGTACACTCCATGCATGATGTAAAACTACAATCTAGTCTGTTCAGGTGTCAGATTTGAGAGGATTCACTTGAAGTGATTTTAATTAAGAACCTAAGAAATAGAACTCTACAGGGCTTTGTCCTCAGCCATCTGGTGTTTCGCTTAATATTTTTGTGGGTTATTTTTCTGGAGTACAATATGAAGCTTGTTCCTTAGGTGTTTTTATTTAATAAATGGCTCAAGAAAGAGTAGCAAGTCCCTAGAAATCAGGATTAAAATTAAAAAAATGATTTGTTTGGCCAAAAAGTAATGGAAACGAGCAGGTGCAAACATGTTATTATTTTAGAAAGAACTTTTAGAAAGAACTTTTAGCTCATCCACAGGCATGAAACCTTCATTCTGGGTAAGTTTACCTGATTTTATGTCTTAACTCCACCCCTTAGCTTTATTATATATTGGGGGTGGTGCTGTAAGCCTCAAAAATACTTAAGTTGATTTTAAAATGTTGTGGGATAGGCGTGTTTCCCAAAAATGAGAAAAAAAATTATCATTCCAGGGGTTAGGGTTTAATTCAGCTAAGACCGGTGGCTTTAAAAATGCCTGATTGTGTAGACTGTGGCAGAGAAGAAAAGTGAGGGATCACGAATAACATCTGTGCTGGACAGTTTCATGTCAATTTAACACAAGCTAAGTTCATCCAAGAGGAAAGAACCTCAATTAACAAAATACCTCTATAAAACCAGGCAGTAGGCAAGCCTCTAGGGCATTTCCTTAGTGACAGATTTGGAAAGGCCCAGCCCATGGTGGGTGGTGCCATCCCTCGGCTTGCGGTCCTGGGTTCTATAAAAAGGCAGGCTGAGCAAGCCATGAGGAGCAAGCCAGTAAGCAGCACCCATCCAAGATCTCCTGCGTCCAGCTCCTGCGTCCAGGTTCCTGTCTTGATTTCTTAACCCGTCTTCCTTCAGTGATGAACAGTGATGTGCAAGTGTAAGCCAAATAAACCCTTTCCTTCCCAAGTTGCTTTGATCATGGTGTTGCATCACAGCACTAGAAACCCTGGCTAGGAGAACATCAAAAGCCTAATGAGAAGGGACATTATAAAGAGATATTGGAGAAATTATTACTTTTCAGCCTGGAGAGGATGGGGTTGATTAAGGTGGAACCGTTGTGAGCTGAGGACCACAGAGGGATACTCTGGTGATATCTCAAGATTTTCCTCATTCTAACAAAAGTTACATTATTCTCCCTGTGCGTCCTTGAAATGTGGACATTTATGTTTATATATGAAGTTTTATGTCCTTGCGTAGCTGTGCCAGTTTGGCCCTTTCTGTGTTCTACTTTAATTGGTATACATAGTGTGTGCTCAAACACACTAATTCCTTTGTAAAGACTGACCAGTTACTCATTCTGAAAATAATCACCTGATGTTTAAATTTTTACCTTCTGTTTGGTGTGTGTGTGTGCTATGTATCATGGCTGTTTCTCTAGGAACGGTTGTTCTCAACCTGTGGGTTGTGACTCCTTTGGCAAACCTCTATCTCCAAAATTATTTACATTATAATTCATTGACAGGAACAAAATTACAGTTATTAAGTAGCACCAAAAATAACTTTATGGTTGGGGACACCACATGCGGAACTGTATTAAGGGTTACAGCATTAGGAAGGTTGAGATCCACTGCCCTAGACTACACTGACTGTCAGTGTTGATTGTCTTAAAATTGACACTTTATTGTGGTACATGTAAATGACTTCCATGTAGTAGTTTAGAGAAGTTGTGGACAAATAGTAGACATGTACAAGCATTTTATATTAAAATTGGCAAAATGAAAATGGCAAAGTATGTTGATACTTGAAGTCTCCTTTTTATTACTGTCAGGGAAACCCACTAGGTTTGAGATTACACGTGTCAGCCAAAGTCCTCGGAACGTGTCTAAAAATTAATTTGCTTATTAAACATAACTGAGAATCATAGAGTTTCTAGTTTGAGAAATCATCGTGAAATCATAGGAATTCAAAACGGTGCGAAACACATTTGACACAATTCTGACCCTATTCACCCGGAAGCCGCCGTACAAGTCCTTACCAGAATCCTTTGAGTTGGTTCTGTTACCACTGCCTCATCCTTTCAAGGTTCTTTTATAGGAGACCCTTTAGGCAAATCGCTACTTTTCAGCATAGCTGGGATACTTTCCTGGCTAATCTTCTATTACGCTGGTACTGCAAGAGCCAATGGCCTAGCTTAATACGGGAACTCCAGACCTAATGTGTGGTACACCCACACACGTACTATCTGGACAGTGGTGAACTCACAGGTGGAATACAAACTTGGATATCATGATTAGTCACAAGTAGTTATGATCTCCTTGCTGATAATGAACATCATTATGTCTGTAATTGTGTGTTCTAAGTACTTTAAATGTTACAAGCAGGCAAGCCCAGGAGAATTCTCATATCACTACCTCCATGTAGACAGAACATACAAGTGGCCACGCCTTATTTTTCAGGGGAGTCAGCGTTGGGGCTGGCTGGTCTTTGTAGTCATGTATCATGGGTTGGGAACTGGGACAATGGCCAGAAAGAATGAAGCACCGTCCACGATCTCTGTTCATGTCCAACATCTATTATTCATTCGCACTGGAGTGTGCAGAGACCCTCAACTTAATGCATCCTTAACTGAGCTACTTATCTCTACTTCTTAACTAGGGATTGAATTTGTTTTCTTAGTAGGATAACGTTATCACTATCTAACCACACATTCAAATTACTAACCTTGAAGTCATTTGTTTAAAGTATTTTGCTCCCCTTTATCTTCCCATAACCTCACTGTGAAGTTTTCTCCGGACTAATTAATTCTATTACCCACATTCTGTCTAATTGGTTCTGTATTCCCTGTCATTGTCCCTGGGGTTCTTAGGGTCCAATCCTGGATCCTAGTACCCTTAGAAGGTAGGCTCAGCTCACTGTCCACAAGTATGCCAACTAAAGAGACTCGTTACAGTGAAAATCAGATAAAGGGGATTTTATTTTTCATTGTGGCCACAATTAGGAGAGGAATAAAAGAAGATTCTTTGTCTGTGAAAACTGAGCTCCTTGCTTCTTTGGCTTCTTCTACAGTGCAGAACACTCTCAGGTATTTTGATAAGACCTGGTGCCAGGGAGTGCTCAAGGTATCATCTTAATGCCTCGTGTCATCCAAGCACAAAGTACATGGACCCTGTCACTGCTTATCAAAGTGTGTTCCCCACTCCAGCACCGCCAGAAGCTCCCGGGACTCCTGAGAAATGCACCTTGAACTACCCCCCGCCTTCAGAATCTAAAACCTGGGGGTAGAGCACCAAGGTTGGCGCTCAGAATCCCACATCACAATCACATTTTTTTTTCTTTTCTTTTCATTTATTTATTTATTTATTTATTTATTTACTTATTTCTTTATTTATTTGGTTTTTGGAGACAAAATTTCTCTGTAGCTTTTGGAGCCTGTCCTGGAACTCATTCTGTAAACCAGGCTGGCTTTGAACTCACAAAGATCCATCTACCTCTGCCTCCTGAGTGCTGGGATTAAGGGCTTACAGCATGCACCACCACAGCCTATCTCCAGATCAATAATTTTTGAGAATCTAATTGATGTTGCATCAAAGTATTTTGCATCAAAGTTTTGTCCCCAACCAGCAGAGCTACCACTACCCAAGAATGATGGTCTGAAACTCCTGACCCCTGTGCTTCTACTTGGGCGTTGTGATTTTCCCTGCTGGCCAGTGTTTTGACAAGTGTTTTTGATCAGATGAAATTTGGGAGTAGCTGTGGGTCCCATCGTAGCTGCACATCAGGATCACCCTGGGACCTTTTAAAATTGCTAATGCCTGTCCTCATGGCCGTGAACAAGATCTCAAGGGACTTCTTATAAAGTTCTCAAGAGAATTTGGCCTGGAGCTCAGACTGGGAACCAGGAGTCTCATGGTAGAGAACTTCAGTAAGAGAGGGAAGGGGTAACTGAAAGCCAGGCTCCAGGAGGCTCCAGCTGTATTCCTACTACTCTTGAGACAAGAGTTCAGTGGGGTGAATGACAGACATACCCCTTGGCAGGCAGCAGGATTGGACAAGGATAGGAGACACACCGTCACATTTCCACGTCAGACGTCAGGCCAGGCATTGCTTGTTACTAGCCATCCTCTCACTGTGTCCACTCATGTTGAAGGAGCCAATGAATTCAAATTAGATATGTAGAAAGTAATGACATTTATAATTTCAAAAGTGCAGTTCCAACTGCAAAGGGAATAAAAGATCATTGATCCTACAGCCAAATAAGAGAGGTCACGGCCCAGGAAAGCTGATTCAGGTTGTCCCAAATAAAATGTTCCAACATGGTAGGAGTTTCGTGAGCTTTGTATAGTAATGGAACAAAGAAAGTCATAAATCAAAGTATTTAAAAATACATTAATGAGAAGTCCAGATAGGCAGGTCATAGCAAAGCAGAAAAGCTCCCCTATAGGCCTCAGATACTATTTGATGATATTCTTAGCTTTTGAATGGCAGAAGCTAGGGATCTGTTTGTACATTCCAAAGAAGGATTTCTCCCAATAGTAATGAGAATGCTCGGTCAAACACCAGAGGTAGATAACAGATGGGTATTTTGTGAGTTAAATAAGGCACAACGTAATATTTGTTGCTTGTTAGCTGTGACCCTGTAACATTCCAGCTCTCCATAAGCTGAAGTTCTAACTAGTCAACCACTCTTCTAAGACTGTAACACATGTGACTTTCCTTTCATTGTCTTTATATACAAAGCACACATTTGAGCAAGCGAGATAACTCAGTGACACAATACTTGCTCATCTTTCAGAGTATCAAATTTGGGTTCCCAGCCCCCACATCAAGTGTCTGGGGGGGGGCTACCACATTGCTCCATCTCTTTGGCCTCAGCATGAAGATCAGTTGTAATGTGAGCTTTGCCTGATGGGCCTATGCTCTTTCTGAAGATTACAGGGGAAAAGAAGGCATAAAAATGTATTGGTGAAGGATAGTCATTAGTTTATCTTTTATTTTATATTTATCAAGTATAAATTGTTTTTATACCCAAAATGGAGTACATTTTTACATATGTCAGTGCCCACTATTCCATCGCTTTTGTTAACAGTTGATGACCAATGTATTATAAAGCCCTGCTTCAGATTCATGTATGTCAGTGACAAAACATATGGGAATGCATATTCTCTCTCTCTCTCTCTCTCTCTCTCTCTCTGTCTCTCTCTCACACACACACACACACACACACATATGTGCATATATTGCCATTGCTCATCTTAGGAATTTTTAACAGATTCTATAGCTCACAGTCGAATTTTTGGGATACTTTAAATATTCCCTTAAACAGGAAAGTGAATGATGCCAGAACTGATGACTGTGCTAGGCCTTTCCTTTTCCCAGCCCTGTGCTACTGAGAAGAAAGTATGTGGGTACTGAACTGCAAGCACCATGGCCACAGGTGCAGCTAGCTCGTAAGCACTTGCCAAGGGTAGCATGCATAATACTGAATGCAACTGTAGTTGTGTATTTGGACATTAAAAGGCAACTATAGGTCAAAATTTACATTTTTTCAATAGAACGTGACCGTTCTTTGACTCTGGAAATCTTTGCTAAGTTAAGGGCAATCTCAGATATTCTTCACTTGTGGAGGAAGAACAGGGCATCCTGTCTATCATAGCCCAACTAGGGTTTTTGAACAGTCTGAAAAGACCCTGAGGCTAAAGATAATAAATAGTTCAAAATATACTTCTATTGGTCGTCCTTTCAGGCTATCACCCTTAAATACTGTTACCTTCTCTGAATTTGTTCTCCATACATACCTACACTAAAACATCAATGCAGGAGGGAAACCTAATAAACACACCTATGTCCATGTAAAAGGGCAGTTAGTAATCTGTCTCCAACTTAAGAGTGGTTTTCATGCTTACAAACCTGTCTCTCTACCCATGGTTCTCCTCTTTCTCAGCAAGTTTTGCCTATTATAATATGGTAAATAGACTTCAGTTTTATCCCCCATGATGTTAAAGAATTTCCTAAAATAGGGAAAGATTTTAATGAATCACATGTTGACAGAGAATGGCATTTTAAGATGCTGTGGTGACTCAGCGTTGTATGATACAGAAATGTCATGCAAAGTCATAGGGGGCTCTTCTTAAAAACAGCCTTGCTTTCTTTATTTACTCCTGGGATTTTGTTTGTTTGTTTGTTTTTAATTTACAAAGCAAAGGCTTTGTAAAATGTTTCATCTTCACAGATATTTAGTGGCTTAGGAGGCAGTGACCAACCACGGACATAAACTGACATGCAGCCATTTATCAACAAGTCTACCTTAAACAGAAGTGGATTGGGGGAGGGGACAGGGGAGGGTAGAAGAGGGAATGGGAGGAGAGGAAGGATGGGAAACTACAGTCAGGATGTAAAATATACTAATTAATTAAATTTAAACACAAGTCTATCTTAGAATAAAACCACTAAGAATCACCATCTCCCAAGAGTCCTGAGGTGCCCTGTAGACTGAATCCAGGGGAGCTGCCTTTCGTTTAGAAATACTGTTGTCCAAAGGTTGTTAGTCTAATGTGGATCACTGCTACCTCCAATAAAAACGTTTAACACACTCCATTTCGCAGCTTTCCCCTGTCTCCAGCCCTGATCCGATCCTTCTCACACTGTCTGACAAGCTCAGTACATACTTTATCATTTAGCACCAGTGTGGCACTGCCTGTGCCTAGACTGCCCACCACTCTTGTTCTGTGGTTCAGTCAGTGTGATTCTGACTGCTATGGTTGTAGCATGCATGGCTCTGGTGAAAAAAAAAAAAGTTGGCAGACTAGGATTGCAGGGCAAGTAGTGAGAAATGTATGGACTTGCAAATCAGTGAAGAGATACAAAGAAAAGCGTAGCCGGAGGATTCCCAGGTGCAGAAGCAGTGGAGTGAAGGTGGGAACCAGCCAGGCAGATATGAGGAGCGCCTGAAAGCACCTGATAATGACAAGTTGTTCTTCTCTCTTCAAAGAGGAGAGCCGGAAGAATGGATGCTGCTTAACCAGGGACTGTTTACCTGCTGCAGGGAAAAGTAAAACTATTGAGCTGATTGGAATCACTCTTGACCCTTGTGATACCTCTCAATAGCTTTCCACATTGGCCAGGTGCCAGAGACACTCTAGTGGAAGCCAGTTTCCCTTTACCATGAACTCCTCAGTATGTTTCTGATCATGCTGCACAGACATAAATAGGCATAAAACATTTTAAAGCAAAATGTATTATGTATATGCACGTATATTTAAGGTATACAATGTGCGTATTGTTTTAAAGAAGGGCAAATATTTTACTGCATTTATTCATTTAGCGTGTGTATGTATGTGCGCACACACGTATGTACTTGCATGTGCATGCACTAAGGTATATGTGTGGAAGTCAAAGAACTTGCAGGAGTCGGTTTTCTCCTTCTACCAGGCATGTCCTGGAGATTGAATCAGATGGTCAGACTTGGCAGCAAATACCTTTACCAGCTGAGCCATCTTGCCAGCTTCCCGTGTAATATCTTAATATATGTACTATACAATTATTAAACAAAGTTAATTAATATATTACCTCCATTCTTATAACTTTTTGCACTGAGAATTTTAAGCTTTTCTTAATAATTTAGAATATAACTATAATATATTGTAATACAATATATTATATAATAACTAAAATAATTAAAATTATTGACAAATTAATAAAACAATTAAATATTTGTTAATTAATAAAATGTATAAATAATAATACAAGATATTATTATTAAGTGTAATCACTGTGCTGTACAGTAGATCTCAAGAATGTGTTGAGATCTCTCAAGAATGTGAGGAGAATTCTAGAGAAGCTATACAGCAAGTTAAAGATCAAATATGCAAGAATTTAATCAATCAGGATAGATTTCAGATATTACAGTGAAACTAGAACAAAATCAAGATTTCAATATCTCAACCATTCATCATGAACTATTCACGCTGTATTACAAAGCTTGCCTACTTACTATATGCATCTATTTACATCTATTTTTTGAGATAATATCTTATTGTGAAGCCCTTTCCCTGTCCTTGAGATAATGTCTTATTGTGTAGGCTTTCCCTGTCCTTGAACCCACCATTTAGATCAGGCTGGCCTGGAACTCACAGAGATCCAACTACTTCTATCACCTGAATGCTGAAAGTAGAGGTGTGTGCCACCACACCTGGCCACTTCTAATTTTATTTGCATATGTAAACATGTCATTCTTATGTGGAGAAACAAATGCCTCTTATTCATTCTGTTTATATAATTAAGATTCTCAAAGGGTGGCATATATATGTATATATATACATGTATATATATTTCCATTCCTCTCTCATTTCTCATTCATCCCAATATACCTATATATATTCTATGTTTCTCTCTCCTCTCTCTCTCTCTCTCTCTCTCTCTCTCTCTCTCTCTCTCTCTCTCTCTCTTTAAAAATATTATAAGCCCAAGACACACAAAGCTAAAAGTACTTATTTAAAGTCCTATTTAGGAAGTTTGGGAGATGGCTTGTTAAAATGCTTGCCACACACACAAACAAGAGGTCATTGAGTTTGGATCTCCAGTACATATGAGGGGAAGAAAAAGAAAACACAGACATTTACATTAGGAATCAAAACACTAGCAAAACTATAGTTATAAAGAAGATTTTGAAGCCCAAACATCTCTTTCCCTGGGACTTGTCTTCCTACTGTGGAGAAACTTGCCCAGTGGAAGGCACTAGCCAGAGAGGGTGTCAGGTATTTATTTGTTTTTCTTTGTTCTCTTCCTGATTAAGCACTGAAGTTCTCTTTTGCTGGCTTCCTTAATAATACATACAGTTCTGTAGATAGTTTTTATTTTTTCCATAAATGCTTCAATTATGAAAGCTGCTTGGAAAATTTGGATTACTTCCGGAACTCTGAACGGCAGAATCTTCCAAACCAACTAGGTTTCGATGCTCTGTTTTACATGTTTGCAACAGATTTTTGACTCCTCTTTGTCTGCATGCTGTGGTCTTCACACTTCTTTGAGAAAAAGTCTTTTTTCACGCAGGATCATCCAACAGTTTTTAATAAGAAGAAAATACCCCATAATGACAAATACATAATACACAATATTACATAAAATAGTTTGAACCATATAAAAACGAATGCATACCAACATGAAAGAGGAAATTGGGCTTTTGAGAGATTAGGCTTTTGTTTCTTTTTCTATATAATTTGCTCTTAATAGAATCTACACATTCAGGAGAGGTAGGCACGGGGAAAGACACCCTGTATAGTGAATATTAGAAGTATTTTTTAATAATGTTTTTCATGTCTTAAGAATGTTACTATGCACTTGTTTGGCTTCCTAGAGTTGAAATACCCATATTTTATATATGTGGTTTGCAGTCAGTGTTAAAAATAAACAAAAGGCAATCTGGAATGGCACTGGGTCTGGAGCAGCAGTGAGGTTCTCTCTGAACTTTACAGTCACTTTATGAATGGAGGTGGAATCTCTTTTACATGCTCGTTAATTGTAATTTAGTTTAAAACTAAATTATTGAAAATTATGCAGCCCATCAGGTATTGAATTCAGTTTCCAGGCTCACCGCTGCATTTCATCAGCTCAATAACCCAAGTTAAAGAGGAGATTTCTTACTGCAGTGCTTCATGTTTTAATAATTTAAATAATTTTCCTCTTCCCTGACTTCTTAATGCTTTCAAGAATATCTGTATATTTATACTATACCCTTTGATTTATTCACCAACGAAGTCTCAAATAAACCAGATTTCAGGGGCATTACAATTGCCTCAGAAACATTGTGCTCAACCCAATCAAGATTGCAATTTGAATGTTGCTAGAGTAGATGCAGCTTTTAAAGTGTTAGTTGTGCATATGTATGAAAATTGAAATTATTCACTCTTTGGAAACTCACTTAGAGGTTAAGTAAGTTTCAAAGTTGTATTTTATATTGCTAAACTGGTGAAATTTGATGATTGCTGCAGGATAATTTTTATATAGATTTTCTTCCCCATTATGTCCTCATCATTTGCTGTCTTCTTTAATAATCAACCTCCACTACAGTAACGGCTTAACTGTAGGCTTTTGGTGATTTATATGGACCATTTATTTTCAGATAACATGAATGTAGAATACCAATAAAGGGCAATACATATAAGCATATAATTTCTCTAATTTTTTAATGAAACAATTCGATCTAATTGAATGAGAACATTTGGGATGTGTGCTCTTATTTCAGCTTTTGTTGGTGCAGTCTCTATATGTAGAATAACAGACTAAAAAGCCTTTTTAACCACAAACATATTTTATGAACCAGTTTAAGGAAAGTATTTATAGTTTATAATTTTCTTTTTTTAATTTATTTATTTCTTTATTAATTAATTAAAGATTTCTGTCTCTTCCCCACCGCCGCCTCCCCTTTCCTTCCCCCTCCCCCAATCAAGTCCCCCTCCCTCGTCAGCAGGGAACCCTGATTATAATTTTCTTTTTTTTATTGATTTTTATTGAGCTCTACATTTTTCTCTGCTCCCCTTCCTGCCTCTCTCCTCCCTCTCCAGCCCTCCCCCAAGGCAAGTCCCCATGTTCCCAATCTACTCAGGAGATCTTGTCTTTTTCTACTTTCTACTTCCCATGTATTGTGAAAAAAAATTGAGAATTGGACAGTGAGATTTTAATTCTAATCTCGATGACATGAGAGTAGAAGCTATAACAGACTACAAGATGTGCACCGTTCAGCTGCAAGCATCCTTGTGCTCTGTGCCTGTGTACTGCTCCTCTGTAAAGAGTGTCTGTCCTTAGATATTCAAGGACTTAAGAAACTTGAACTGCTGGTGGCGTAGTCGCAGTCTACGTAGCATGGAGAAATGGTTCCAGGTTAACTTGACCATCTCCTGAAAACTATTCCCCTTACTTCCTAACTTTGAAGACAACCTTCCCTGACCACCAGAGCCAAATTCTCAAGTTCCAGCTGCATGTAATTTAAGAAAGCTGATGCTGTGAAGAACAGATAATAGAGATAACAGACGAATCGAACAAAATACAGAGAAAATTAAGTGCATGTAAATTGTAGTAGTTTGATTATAATTTTATTATAAAAATGACATGTTTCTTTATAGTTTTATGAATTAATGCCTCACATAATTATTCTCCTAGAAAATACATTATATATACCCTGCATCTCAACAAAATTATCAACATTTGATATTTGTCAGGTATACTTCTCTCAAAAGCTGAGTATATCTGAGGAAATACAATCCAGTTTACAAAATGGAATTATTATTTAATCCAACATTAAGATTTTATACAGAAAGTTTTCACAAACTCTAAAATGATTTTTTAAACTTTCTGCCTTTGAATATTTTTCATAACTTATTCCCATTTAAATTTAAATTGATTTTGTTTCTCATTTTAGTGCCATGTTTATATACATGATTAATTAAATTTAAATGTTTGTTGTATTCTTCCCTTATTGATCACAATTTGAATAGGTTTTTGGTTCAATTTAATGATTTAAAATGATATTCATTACAATATATTCATTTTCTCCTTAATAAGTTTCCTTTTAAAATATTATTGGTACAATTAAGTATCAAGCAATTAAGTAAAAACAAAGTTTATTAATTTTAATGAATGGATTCTAGTCTCTAAAAAATGAACTGTTTTAGCACAATGCCTTATATAGCTACTTGATGCCTTCTCTTCAAGTGTTATTGAAAAATATGGTTGATGACCATGTTCATTTTTATTCTAAATTTTGATCCCAGATCATGCTATTTATCTACAAAATTAAATAAAATATAGTATTAAAATACTCGTAATAGATTATAGATTTGTCATTTCAGTTTTTCTGAAGGTTTGACAAATTTAATAATAAAATTAAAAGCAAAGCTTACAATGTGATATGCAAATATGATACTGGGTTCTTGAGCGCTGTTATAGGGTGTCGCTACAGAACATCTATTTCCTCTGCCATCTGTACAACTTGAGATATTAAAATACAGTAACGGGCATGGGCTTTGAAGAGCCATGAGTGTATCATGATTTCCTGGTAACGTCGGTGATTTCTTTGGAGTGTGCAAACAAACTCAACTTTCCCCTTATGTTTTATGCACGCCTATTATTTGACTAAATATCGTCCTCATTCTTCAGTGCAACACCACTTAAAAGACAGCTTTAGATCTGTAGTTACTTAGCAACAATCCTTACATTTTAGTTCTTAAAGTTACTCATTTTAACCAGTATAGATAGTCACAAACTTGTGCATCTTAATGGAGGACTATGTGATGTATATATTGCAATATCAAAATCAATTTACTTAACATGTATTGCTTCACTAGTATGAAGGTATTAAAAGTCCCTTGCTCTTGATAATATAAAGATNAATATATATTATAATTATATATAGATTATATATATAATAAGATCTGTAGTCACCCTACCATGCAATAGCATATTAGCAGTCCCCACTCCAGTCTAAACACAGCATAGTACCCACTGCTAGCTTTCTCTATTCCTTCCTCCCTCTGTATCCCTTGACTAAGGTACCTACATAACCACCCATTTCTGTGATGCTAACTCTTTTAGATTCTGCATGTGTTAATTGCTTTGTTGTTGTTTTGCTGCTGCTGCTGCTCCTGCTGTAACCCATAGCCCAAAGCAAAGTATCTAAGGAAGACTTTATCTTGTTTCCAAAGGGAAGTCTCAATGACAGTGGAGGAATGAAAGATGGCACCTTTAGCAGAAAGCTAAGATGTCACCTTTTGGTCCACTCATAGGAAGCATACAGGTCAAGACTCTGGATTTTGAAGGTCCATCCCTAGTGACACATAACCTCCCCAAGACAGTGCCACCACCTGGGGACCAAGTGTCTGAGTTTATGGTAGGCATTTCTTAGAATTCCATCATTTTATGGCTGAATAGTATTCCACCATATGTACGTACCACATTTTCTTTCTCCGTTTATCAGTTAGGGAAACATTTAATTTGTTCCCACTTCTTGGCTGTTGTAAATCGTGCTGCAATAAACACGGGAATATAGATGCCTGAGAAGCTGATTTAATTTCCTATGACTGTATGCTTTGTAGGGGGGTAGAGGGGTTCTTAGATAATGTGGTAGTTCTACATTTTAACAAAAGTTTTATTGATTTAATGTTTGGCAATTTTATACATGTTCTGGTCACACTCAATCTTTGACCTCTCTCATTTTTTTCCTACTCATCACCCAAATCCCCAGATCTCAACCACATCTTTCTGCAATTTTTTAAAAAAGATTTATTTACTTATTTATTTGTGTGTGTGTGTGTCTATGTGTGTATCTATGCATGTTCCGCAGTGCATGTATGGAGGCAGAGGACAGCTTTCACGAATTAGTTCTATGAGTCTGGGGACTGGATTCAGGCCCTTAGGCTTGATGGCAAGCACTTTTACCCACTGACATCTCAGAAGCTCTACTTTCCTGTCTTTGGTTCTGGTTGTAATTTTGCTTTGTGATGCACTGGGTGCCAACAATAGATGAGGTGGAATCTTCTGAAAAATGTGCATGAGTTTTGAAGCTGGATGACCATGCCTTTGGGAAGCAGTCTACAGTTTTGTTGAAAATTCCATGCATTTCCCATGCAATTCTTCTGTTCCCATAATTCAAAGACCCTTTCACATAGGGTCTAATTTCTCCTACATTCACCTCATATACTTTAAAATTTTCCGATTGAATGAATGACCCATTTCCTCTTTCTTCTCATCAAGCCCTTGTACTTTTGTTCTCCACATGATGTGTTCTTTTGGTGAGGCTTTTCATGAAAATTTCCATTTCCCATATCATTTCAGCCTGACTTTTCTTCCACAGTCTTCTTACTGAAACCAACTTTCACCTCCTGAATTGACTTCATTACGTCATTCACTTGTTTGTTTTTGTTCTCTTGGATTACTTCATGATGTCTTTGTGTTGATCAAACGTACTTCTTATTGTTCTTTTGTGCTCTTTGAGGGTTCTTTCAAGTCACTGTCTTTTGAGTCCGCTCCTACGAGATTGGTGCATTTTGGAGGGTAGGTGTTGCTTTGCTTTTTGTGTTGTGTTTGTTTCTACACTGGGACTTTTGTGTCTGGCATTAGTGTTAGCTGAGGTTTTTTTTTCTTTTCTTTTCTTCTTCTTCCTCACTTTTATCTTCTTTTTAATTCAAATTACCCCTTTTATTTTTTGTATAGGGGTTTGCAATGTTCAGAAGAGATCTAAGTTTTGCTGGCCTGAAATGTTAAGAACTGATATTTAGGCTTTTCAGGTCCAACATTAGTCTCCCCCTCAGAGTCAGCAAGTTCTGCAAAGTCAGCAACTGTGAGTCATGTCCATGGGTCAGCACAACTCGGGGCAATCCTTGCATATGTCACCTTGGCTCTGCACACCTAGATACCCTACCCTAAGTCAACTCTAACCTGCTCCCCATTTCCACTGCCCCATCTAATATTGTGGTTCTATGTACCTGGGTACCTTATCCTTGCTTAGATAAAGTTTGCTCTCTGCTTCCTCAGCTGTTGCCACTTGTGGGTTCCAGTCAGGTAGGCAATCCAGTATGAATGAGATTCATTCACCCGCCCTTTGCTTCTGTCTTCTACCAAGTGTTCTATGTCCCCACTCACCTAGGAGTCCTTGGTAGTTCTGCAATTTAGTCCTTTTGGTCCACATTGTTTTTCATAACATCTTTTTTGATTGTTTTGCCGCCAAAAGTATGCATGTACTTTTCCTCCTTGTTTTTCCTTCATATTTTTACTACCACTTGTTAGGATTAATATTTTTGTAATAATAATTCTTATTGCGGTGAGGAAATATCTCAGTATAGTTTTAATATAAATTTTGTTGATCATTAGTAATGTTGAGTGGTTTTTGTACTTATTAACTATTGGTATTTATACCTATTAACTATTTTTTATTTATTAAATATTTGTGTTACTTTCTGGTATATGATGTTTTATTCTGTTGCCTACTTCTAGGTCATGCTATTTGTCTTTCTGCTCTTGAAATTTGACGTTTTCTACGTGTTCTGGATGTCATTCACTTCTCAGGCATGTAGTTAGCAAATATATTCTCCCATATTTTATATTATTTCTCCATTTTGATTTCCTTTGTTCACAAATGTTTTGTGAAGTTTTTTTTATTTTTGCTAGTGTTTTAGTAATCCAGTGCCCTTTGTTTATATTTGAAGTGCTTCATTTTCACACATTAAATAGGAGAACCAAGTTATATTTAGTATCTAAAAAACTTACTATTCAAAGCTGATTTGTAGTTTGGGGTGTTGTCCAAAATCTCTTGTTCATTCTATGCTTCTGACTTCTTTCTGTCATGCTTTCTTCAGCAAAGTATTATATTTTGAGGACTTCTATCCAATTTGACTTGGATTTTGTGACTGGTTAGAGAACTCTATTTCTAGAGCGTTCCTTTTGTGCTCCTAGAGCTGGCTTGCACCCAGCTGGAGGCATTTTAATTGGTTGATTTTTGGTAGGTCAGAATCTGCTGAGGTGCTTCCTCCTCTCCATTTCTGTCTCTCTAGCCTTTGCCTTTCCACAGTGTTCCCTGTGAGGTTTTGTAAGGCGGGCTGTATGATCACACAAGCTAGATTATCTTGGTAGAAAACAGAAGTGGAGGGTACTGCGGTCCCTCCCCCCATTCCCTGCTCTGTCTAAGACCTCTGACACAGTTGGTTTCGGAGCCCATGCTTAGTATACTTGCTAGTTCAAGCTTCAGGAAAAGTCAATTTGGAAAAAGTATGAAGAAATTAGAACATGTGAAATGATTGAATTTTTTAAATCAAAGAAAGGACTATGGGCCCTTTGCAATTTCATTTATGCCTTCTTCTCTCTTCCCTCATAATTCGTTTTCAAGTCCCCCACTGAAGTTATTTTCAAAAGTAAGCTTGCTTACTTGTATAGATTCTGTGTTTGCTTAAGTTAAAAGAAAAGGTAAAATCAAAAATTTCATGTTTGCCCTAGGCACTTTGGATCCCATATTATGCAAGTAATGTGGATAATCCTTACTCCAAGTCTCCTCTGAGTTGCCATACATATGTATCAATTAGTGCTTTCTTTCCCTTCACTTCTTCTGTTAATTTGTATTATATATTCTATACTAGATTTTTCTCACTTTTGCCAATTAGTGATGGTTTAGACTTTTGTAAATAATGTACAGTGTATCTTGTTAAGTTATGAAGAAAAATGAAATACCTTTTTTTACATACTCGAGATCATTTGGAATATAGACATGAAGTTTGGTTATTTTTCTGTAAATCAATTTTGAATAGTAAGCTCCTGAAATCTCTAGGATAATTTAATTTTTACTTTCAGTATGTGAGAGTGATTCTATCTGTTAGAGTTAAGGGGAGAAGCCCTATTTACATTACTTTAGACATTATTATCAAGAGTAGAAAAGAGTTGCTGCCGCTTAGAATTTTAGAACTTAATGCATGTAAAATCTTCTCTAGCCTAGTTGATTTATTGTAGCGAGAGTCATTTCAGTGACTTTTCCATTTAATTTATGACAAATCGAAGTAGTTGATCTACAGTTACAAGCTATTAGTTCTTACTTAAGCTGTTCATGAATAAGGGCCAGAGACATTTGCTCCCCATATCAGCTTCTTTTTGTTTTTTTTTTTTTTTTGAAACCTATTAGCTCATAATTTTTGACAGGTTTTTGCAGACTTAGAAATATATATCTCTTAAGTCCTCATTTTCTTTGATTTCCATTACACAATTATTAATAATTTTTAGTTGTGTTTAATTTTATTCTAAATACTTATTATAAAATTGCATTAACCTTTTTATCTTTACAAAGTATTTTATTTCTTATGCCAGAAAAAAATAAATCTTCCTGTCTCACTTTAGATGATTACCGGGAAGTCAGAATCCCTTAAAATGAAACCCGTTGAGAGTGCTGATAGCAACTAAGTGAGTGCAGATCATTCACCCAGACTTATTAAGCAAATAGGTCCTATGAAGATATCTTGCTAGCTAGTTGCATAGAGGAAACCAAATAAGACTCAAAAGAAAATCCTGGCAATCATGAACCATTTTTCTGAAAAAAATTCAGGCATTTGTCTTCAGCATCACAGTGGACGCTTTTCTTTCCAACATACTACAAACTTTCCATTTAAAAACAAAATTCACTGATTTGCACTATGCATGTATGGTGGTTTGAATGAAAAAGGCCTCATACTATGATATGTTTGAATGCTGGCTGCCTTGTTAGGGAAACTACTGGAGAAGGATTGGGAGGTGTGGCTCTTAGAAAAGAGTAGGCGTGTCCTTGTTGGAGGAGGTGAGTCACTGAGAGTGATAGAATCTTCAAAAGCCTGGGACAGGCCCAGTCTGGCTTTTTCTATGCCTGCTGCCTGTGAATCAGGATGTAAAACTCTCAGTTACTGCTCCAGTGCTATGCCTGCCTGCTTCCTGCCATGACCATGAACTAACTTTCCGAAACATTAAGCATGCCCTAGTTAAGTGCTCTCTTTCATAAGAGTTGCCTTGTTCATCATGTCTGTTCATGGCGATAGAGCAGTAGCTGAGATAACAGACTTTGTCTTGGTACAGTTATAAAGATTAACATCATGATCTCATTCATAAAGAGGGTTTTACAATCTGTAAATAGATAAATCTGTAGAATAGGTGCTTTCATTTTGTATATTCCCAGTAGGTTACAATGAGCAGTATTCTCTTTTCAGAATTTGTATTGTATTTCCTATATCAAACCTAGATATGATATTTCTTTTACTTCTTCTTTGCTTAAATGTAGTCATTGTGGTCATTTTCTAGAGCACAATGAGCATGCAGTATGTTCAGGTCAAGCTGAATATACGTTACTTCTGGTCAATGTTCTGGACCACGACTAATCCCCCTCATGCTATGTAGCCTTCTGCCGCTTTGTAGAGCTCATGTAATTTCCAGACACTAAGTTAGGGGACAGAAAACAGATGTCTGGGAAGGAGCCAGACTTGGCCGGCCACAGATAAGCTTGCTGAAGATGTATAATCTAGTATCTAGGTCTTGACTTAGTCTCTTATCTGTCACACAAGAAAGAATGGTATTTGTTCTACTCTCGGTATGATCGCATCATTCACTGACTGAATGATTTCAATCACTTTTCCAAACAAAACCCTATGAATTGGGCTTTTGTCCCTTTTCAAAGTCTAAAATGACTTGTTACATGAGAGTTCCTGGTAAATTAAAATGACTTCATATATATTGGTTAAAAAGAATATTTTGGATAGTAATGTTTCTTTATTTAAACTGTTTTCTAGTCAAAAAGTACTGCCTGACCATGTCAGAAATATATTTTAGAATTTGTTTTATAAACTATGAATTATTTTTTTAAATCTTTCCTTCATTAATATTTATTAACCACAGTACTATAAGTTAACACTCATGGATGTGAATTGAAGACATCATGTACTTGAGATCATGAAGGATATTCTCAAGACAGCAAATGAGATGGTTTTCTCCTGCTTTTCTCTTCCTCTGCCCCCCACCCCACAACAGTCCATACACAGGAAAGCAATGGGAGGAGCCAGAGAAAGTCTGCTTCCCCCAAGCCTGATTGCACTGCCTTTTACAGGTGATCTCGAGAATATATAAGACCATCTTATATAACTTAAGAATGATCCAGTGTTGTGCATAAATGTTGTATAGGAGTAAATAAAAATGGTTTTGCTCTCCCATGATTCTCCCACAAGCTGTCCTGTCCGTAGGGAGAGAGCTGCACTTCGTTTCAAGCAGACCCTGTCACTGGTATTTCTGTGCTGAGCCTGTCACTCCACTCCTCAGTGTCAGGAAGCCCTGATCCCTTTTATCTGCTGCTCCATGTCCCTCAAAAATGCCTTTCTGCAGGCTAATCCAAGTTTTACAAGGTTGGGAACTTCCATCTTACTGCCAATCACATTAGAAGTTGTCAGTAGTTGTGCTTGGCACCGAAAGTGCTAAGCCAATTAAACCATTCTCTTTTTCTTCAAATAAGATGCACTCCAGCTTAGAGGCCTGTTTTTTACTTTTTTAATTTATTTATTTCTTTATTAATTAATTAAAAATTTCTGTCTCTTCCCCACTGCCGCCTCCCCTTTCCTTCCCCCTCCCCCAATCAAGTCCCCCTCCCTCGTCAGCCCAAAGAGCAATCAGGGTTCCCTGCCCTGTGGGAAGTCCAAGGACCACCCACCTCCATCCAGGTCTAGTAAGGTGAGCATCCAAACTGCCTAGGCTCCCACAAATCCTTTATGTGCAGTAGGATCAAAAACCCATTGCCATTGTTCTTGAGGTCTCAGTAGTCCTCATTGTCCGCTATGTTCAGCGAGACCGGTTTTAACCCAGGCTTTTTCAGACCCAGGCCAGCTGGCCTTGGTGAGTTCCCGATAGTACATCCCCATTGTCTCAGTGTGTGGGTGCCCCCCTTGCGGTCCTGAGTTCCTTGCTAGTGCTCTCTCTCCTGGTGCTCCTGATTTGGACCTTGAGATTTCAGTCTGGTTCTCCAATGTGGGTCTCTGTCTCTGTCTCCTTGGGAATATACCCAAGAGAGGCCTTATCATACAACAAAAGTATATGCTCTACTATGTTCATAGCAGCATTGTTTGTAATAGCCAGAACCTGGAAACAACCTAGATGCCCTTCAAATGAAGAATGGATGAAGAAAGTATGGAATATATACATATTAGAGTACTACTCAGCAGTAGAGGCCTGTTTTTAAAGGTGTTTCTTTCTTAGGCATATTGACCTTTGACTATTTATGTTGTAGAAGTTAATTTTTGCTGTTTCTATCTATAAGTTAATTTCAGGGACACAGATACATATAACACCCTGTTCTTCATTCCTGTCTTTCATCATTTCCTAGATACTCTTCTCTTCTACTCTTCCAACACCTTCATTCTTCAGACAGTTTCCACAATCCCACTTTTGCCTGGATGCCATCAAAGAAAAAATTTAAAACTCCCTTGCTATCTTTGGTTTATAAACAACTGTGGAGAGCATGTTTGGATATGCCTTTAATTGTGGAAATGGCTGAGGTGTTGATGTCTATTATCCTAGACTGACATGAGGATTGCCAAGTTACAGATTTGCATATATTCTGTTTTTATTTGTATGCATTATCATACTTTAGAAATGACACACATATATATGCATTTATAAGTGATGTGCTTAATTGCTTCCTATCTTCTTTGATTTCTACTAAAACTAAAGCAATTTCATAATCTTTATTAGTTTTCTAAAGCTGTCTCATATTTTTGTCTTTAACAGGTCATTGCCATAGTGATGGATATGTTTACTGATGTGGATATTTTCAAAGAAATAGTAGAGGCATCAACCCGAGGCATATCTGTATATATTTTACTTGATGAGTCCAATTTTAATCATTTTCTAACTATGACTGAAAAACAAGGTTGTCAAATTCAACGTCTCAGGGTAAGAATTTTATGTTTTTTCATATATTTTTGCTTACTGTTTTCATTCTATTCAAATTTGAGTCATGTTAAGATAAATTAGCCAAAAAAAAAAAATTAAAAGAAAAAGACAAAACAATGGAGACAGAGTGATGTTTGGAAGAAGATTGGAAGGCCTGTTTGTTCTGAAATGTGCTTCTTGAGAGGATATCTGGGTATTCTTGTTGCCACCAGCAATAGTTAGTGACTCTGTCTCACATATACAACTCTGAAACTTTTGGCAAGTGATCCTGTAATTTGATACGTGTTGCTTTGTCAAATCACTTGAATTAGTGCTTTCATTGACATTTGACTTATGTCAAGATTTTTATGCTATTATAGTTGGAAAGTATTTCTCATAGTGAAATCTAGTATCGTTTATGAAATAATTCTGTGTAAAAAGAAAATATGTTCATTTAAGCTGTGCTAAAAGTATTTTGGAATGGTTCTCTTTCATGAGTATGTAATTGTAGGGCAATGTTTGCAATTTTCTTAATGAATTTTTATGTGTTTTAAAAGTTTGTTTCAATTAATTGTTTTGGTACCAGGCAGTAGTAGCCCACACCTTTAAAACTAGAGGCAAAGGCAAGTGGATCTCTGTGAGTTCAAGACCAAACTGGTCAACAGAGTAAATTCCAGGACAGTCAGAACTGTTACACAGAGAAACTCTGTCTCAAATCAATCAGTCAATCAATGCAATGTTTTTGATGTGTTTACACTGTTATTTATTTGCTTTTCAAAATGTCTCACTTCTAGATGTAATTTTACTTTATGTTTGCATATAATTGTAGAACATTCGAGTACGGACAGTAAGAGGTCAAGATTATCTTTCAAAAACTGGAGCAAAATTCCATGGGAAAATGGAACAGAAATTTTTGTTAGTTGACTGCCAGAAAGTGATGTACGGTTCTTACAGGTAAGAATATAGTGTTTATTTTAAGCATTTTCATACTTTCAAATAAGATATTACATTGAAATTTTAGCAGAATCAACTTAGCTGTATCTTAGAACCAAGGTAAAAAGAGGCTGGAGATATGCTGAACACTTGTTACTCTTATAGAGGACCTAAGTTTGGTTCCAAGCACCTACCGTAGAAGGCTCACAACCACCATTAACTCCAGCCCTGATGGTGATCTAGACCCCCTTCTTGCCTCTTCTAGAACTGCACTCAAATTTAAAAACCCACACATGGATACATACACATAGTTATAATTTATTTTTAAATCCATTTCAAAATTTGAAAATTTTAGAATCTATAGTGTGGAGATTTGGAGACATGAACCTTGCTAACATCTTCATGTGACTTAGGCTGTAACTTGGCTTCAGGTTCTTCATCAAAACAGTAAGGGTCTTAGCTAACATTTAAGGTGCCTTGCAAACTCTAAAATAACCAAAGTGGACTAACTCCTACATGGGTAATGTATAATACGAATTGAGAAACAATCACTTAAGCCAGTTTGGGTAGTGTATGCCTGTAATCTCAGCATGCAGGAGGATTGCCACAAGTTTAGTGGCAGCCTGGTCTACATAGTGAATTCAAGTTTTAGCTAGGGTTATAGCAAGATCCTGTCTCAAATAACAAGACAAGAACTGAGGTGATTACTTAGCCCATAAGAGTGTTTATTTCCAATCCTGATGCTTTGAGTTTGATCCCTAATACTCCCATGATATAATCAATAATCTGATATCCATATATACACTGTGGCACATGCATACATATGCATGCATGCGTGTGCACACATGCACCCGCATACACACACACGTACCTGCACACACACACACAAACATGCACATACACATGAACAAAATAAATAATGAATACAATAAATATCAGACACCTATATAAACAAAAAAACACGTAAAATAGTTGCTTAAAAGAAAATTAGATTTTAACACTTTGAAAAGTCCACCAGGAGCTGTTCCTGTATGATTGTTCAATATCTGAGAAAATCAGAATCACAACCTATGTTGGTCAAGTGAAGTATGAAAAGTGGGAAACCATTTGTTGGTTCCTAGCCACTTAGCCCTGAAATAATTACACAGAAACTATATTATTAAAAACACTGCTTGGCCAATTACTTAAGCATATTGCTAGCTAGCTCTTACATCTAGAATTAACCATTATTTTATATTTTACCACGAGGTCCGTCGCTTGCTGGCAAGGTTCCAGCATCTGTCTCCAGCAGGGCTCCATGGCTTCTCTTCCTGCCTTCCTACTCCCAGCATTCCATTTAGTTTTCTCCACCTACTTAAGTTCTGCCCTATCAACAGGCCAAGCCAGTTTCTTTATTCATTAATGGTAATCACAGCATACAGAGGGAAATCCCACATCAGTCAGGCTGATCTGAAGTGAAGGCATTGGCTAGTAATTGTTCAATAATATCCGATAATGCATTATTCCTGAATTTGATACCAGTGTTTTTATATAAACAGGCAGATAATAACTCCAGGAAATGCTTCTAAAGCGCAGGTCACTAAGTTATTGTAGGCCTATCATGGAAGACATTGGCATGACTCCAAAGAGCTATGGAAGGGAACAGACCAGAGCAGCAGAACCTTTGCACTTTGATAAACCTAAACATCAATAAAAAATTAACCTTGAAGTCCTGAGCAAATGGCTCAACTTGCACTTTCCTTCATTTATATGAAAATAGTGTAATCATGGAACACACTACATGGCCTGTTTGTGCAATTTTACCTTCCAAACAATAATGCTAACTATTATTTTAGGACTGTCTTTTAATCGTTATTTTCTGCTTGTGTTTGCTGTAAGCTTGGGGAACTCCCCCTCATTTAAAGCTGTTTGGTGTTCCAAATGAAATCGTGTAAGGACCAGAAATTATAGCTAGTACTTGAAATTAATGATTCATTTTAAAGTATCATTATATATGTATATATTTGTTCGGACATACTTAATTTTAAAGAGTTTTTAATTGAGTTTTTAATTAAGATAGAGTTTACTTATACATGGTATTTCTTATTTAAGACATCCAGTTGCTCTATTTTCACCCTTTGACATGACAATAACAATATTTTTAATACTAAATTTCTTTGTTGTGCCAATAGGAATTGATAGTGAAATGTTTTAATGACTGGAGCTGAGCTACTTAGGTTGATATGGGTAATTAATTAAATAATTGATTAAATGTACTTAATTTTTTAAAAAAGAAAAAATAACCAAACTAAGCTAAACCAAATCTAGAAAGTTCTTTTAACCCCAGGTCATGGTGAGGAGTGGAGGAGAATATAGAGTCTCTAAGAGCAGAGAATATTATGGGTTCATAGAAACCCTTTTCTAGTAACTCCATTATCTATATTATTTCAAGAACCTTTTAAATACACTTCTTTTAAAAATTATCAGATGTCATTCATTGTCATTTTGTTTTCCATTTTCCCTGTATCATCTGTTGTACTGAGAACTGTTATATAGTACACTCGAGTATATTTTGTGCATGGAATGTTTCCTGCCTGGACCCTCACCCTCCCTTAAATCATTCCTCACCTTCCTGTTTGTTTCCTTAAATGATTTTTAATTTCTTTTACTTCTTGAGATTATTCAAAATTACAACATTTTTCCCATCCCATTCCTCCCTCCGAACCCTTCCTTGCTCCCTTTCAAATTCATGACCCCTCTTAAATAAATTGCTTGTTGTTACATGCACATATGTATAGGTACATGTATGTGTATGCAGATATATATTCCTAACTACATAAATATGACCCGCTCAGTCTATGTATTGTTACTGGGACATGTGTTTTCAGAGCTGAACTTGAGTGACCAATTGATGTGCTCATCCCTGGGGAAGGCTTAGTCACCTGTAATACTGTGTAGGGTTGAATCCTCGTGGGCTGCACCTCATCTCTTTTAGCCTGTCTATTGCTAATCTCGTTCACCTCCTGCTGAACCAAGCCCAGGTCTCCTAGGTGAACAGTAAGGATGTTTAACTATTAAGCAGTCTCTTCTGTCCTCTTTGGCTGAGTTTCATATTGTAAAAAATATTCCAAAAGTTCTTGTATAATAGTGAGGAACCACGTTGGTCAAAGCCTAGTTCCTTCTGGTTAAAGGAACTTGAGTCCCTCATACTACAGTGTATTGTTTTCTCATTGTCCTTTTGCACCCTGGTATTTGTTTCTTATTTTCTCCTTGTTTACTTCCATTTTCTCATTTCCTTTCCTTTTCTCCTTTTATTTCTTCAGTTCTTTTTATTTTATCAGTCCCCCATTTTTTGGACAAAGCAATACTTTATTGCCCTGGTTGCCTGTAAACTAGCGAACTAGCTATCCAGTTTAGGTTGTCCTTAAATTGCCAGTTTTCTAGATCTTGCCTGGTCAATGTTGAGATTACAGGTGTGTACCCCCACATTCAGCTGAAAAGTATTCTTTAATTGATAACCCCTCCCATGGACGCCATTGGGTTCTAAAGACTCCTCATTTGTAGAGATGCATAGAATCTGCAGTTGTCACAGCCACACGTGAACAACAGCTCACAGAATGATGGCTCATCAGGAAAACACAAGCATTTACTAGATAAAACACACATATTTTATAGTCAATGTGTATGAATAGCTTTTTTAACTTGGTATCCCCACCTAAAATTTTAAGAGATATTTTGGAGATATTTCTAAGGTATTTTAAATAAATTAAACTAAGAAAGGTTTTTTGTTTGTTATAGACAGGGCCCCCAACTTGAGGTCCTCCTTTGTTTTTTTTTTTTTTTTTTTTTTTTTGTCTGCTGACTGTTAGGTTTGCAGATGTAAGCATCTAAGCTCCACCAAACAGAATTATTGTAAACTCCTACTTTTTGAATATTATGACCTCTGCAAAATTTACAAGACTTTCACTAAAGTTGGTGTCTCCCAAGGTGCCATTTTTAGTCAGGCATGAAGATAGTCACCTCTGAAATTCATGCTAAAACCAATGTACTTCTACTACATGAATCTCATGGCCTTTGCTTTTTAACCACCTGCCAAGAGCCCAGCTTCTTAAGTCACTTTTCGTATGTGAATTAATAACTACACCCATGACTGATGTATGATGTCCTGTTAGGAGGAGAGAAAGTGTTTTTAACCCAAGTTAAATATAATAAATATAAATAATATATAATAGCAATATAAATACATAAATATCAAAAATAAATATAACAAAATAAACATAAATAATATATTTATATTTTTAAAAAATATATAATATATTTTAAAGGGTAAATAATATTAAAGATATGCAGTTCAAAGTATAATTGCTATTTTCTTTCTTTAGCTGCCCTTCATCGTGGCCTTCAGATGCAGTTACTCATTTCTCCTTGCTAGGTCTTCTGATACTGATTCCAATCTCTTAAATTGTCTCATTAGATTGATTTTTCCAATCCAATTTTTCCAATCGAATTTCTGTTACTATCTCTCCCTGCTTCATTGTGACTGAGGTATATTTTTCACCCACCCACCAGTGTCCACTTTCCTTTCCTGTTCCCATTCCTCCAGCAGAGTATTATCAAGTTCTCCCACACAAGAAGTCCAAGTTTACATCATCGAAACGAAGTCAAAACTGAGCATGGGTGAATTGCTTCATTTTCCATCACAAAGTTAATAGCCATTTCATTTTTCTTCCATGTGGGTGCACATGTGTTTGCAAGCTAGGTGTGGTTTCATTGGTAAGGCAAAGAACCTCTTTTCCTCTAGTACTTTCCTGTTTCCTGGTTTTGGTGTGTGTGTGTGTGTGTGTGTGTGTGTGTGTGTTGAAATAACATAATTCATTGGCATGGGAGTCATCCTTGCAGTCAATCTGTCACTCCTCAGGGCTTTCCAGCAGGCTTGGGTTTTTTGTTTGTTCATTTATTTGTCTGTTTTGGTTTTTTTGGTTGTTTGCTTGTTTTCCCCATCCACCACCTTCTCATCTACTTATTGCTCTTGTTTTAGTTGAGTGTGCGGTTTTCAATACTTGAGTGACTTTTCCCAGTGCACAGTTACTGATGACAGCGTGTTATGTGCAATCCAGACTAGCAGGGCCTATGCCAGGAACACAGGCTCAGATCCCAGCATAGTCTGTGTTTCCAGGGCTTTGATCCATGTTTGCCAAATTCCATTCTCCCTTATTTTTCTTTCTCTGTGTCTTTCTGAGTTACTTATTTATAGATCAACTTGCGATAGAAATTTTCTAACTTTTCTTGTGCTGTTCATTTACTTCCACTATAATCAAAATGCATACTTTGGTAATTCAAATCTTCCTTTCTTTGTTAAGACTTGCTTACCAAGTAAAATATTGGTTTAAAGATGGTCTGTCCTGGAAACATTTTTTTTTAATTTTTTTTTTATTGAAAAAAAAAATTCCGCCTCCTCCCAGCCTCCCATTTCTCTCCCCCTCCTCCCACTCCTCTCCCCCTCCTCCCGTTCCTCATCCCCTACTCCCCTTACTCTCCCCCTCCCCCCACTTCTCTTCCCCTCCCTCTCCAGTCCAAAGAGTAGTCCGGATTCCCTGCCCTGTGGAAAGTCCAAGGTCCTCCCCCCTCCATCCACGTCTAGGAAGGTGAGCATCCAAACTGGCTAGGTTCCCACAAAGCCAGAACATGAAGTGGGATCAAAACCCAGTGCCATTGTCCTTGGCTTCTCCTCAGGCCTCATTGTCCTCCATGTTCAGAGAGTCTGGTTTTATCCCATTCTTTTTCAGTCCCAGTCCAGCTGGCCTTGGTGTGCTCCCAATAGATCAGTTCCACTGTCTCAGTGGGTGGGTGCACCCCTCACTGTCCTGACTTCCTTGCTCATGTTCTCCCTCCTTTTGCTCCTCATTGGGACCTTGGGAGCTCATTCCAGTGCTCCAATGTGGGTCTCTGTCTCTATCTCCATCCATCGCCAGATGAAGGTTCTATGGTGATATGCAAGATATTCATCAGTATGGCTATAGGATAGGGCTATTTCAGGTTCCCTATCCTCAGCTGCCCAAGAAACTAACTGGGGAAATTGCCCTGGGCACCTGGGAGCCCTTCTAGGTTCAAGTCTCTTGCCAACCCTAAGATGGCTCCCTTAATTAAGATATGTGCTTCCCTGCTCCCATATCCACCCTTCCTTTATCCCAACCATTCCATTTTATAGACACTAAGAAGCATGTACATTCCGCTTTGCTGGATATTCTAAATGTTTTAGTTATGTTTTGTTGTTCTGTGTAGTTTTGCAACTCTCTATTTATAAATCCATTATTGAAAACAGCTACTATTTCTTATATTTTGATCACTCCCTTTCAGTTGTGTCATAATTTGCTTAATATACTTCAAAGATTTGATGCATAAGTACAATTATTATGAATGATGATATTTACTCATTAATTATGAATGTTATTTTTATTTTAATTAACATGATCTTCCTTCTGAATTCAATTGTCCCTTTTATCGTTGTATGGTGTCTGTCTTTTATAACATTTCAAAATCTGTCTTCTCTGATACCATGATGCCTTTCGTCATTAGCCGTCATTTTCAGGATACTGCTTCTCCTGGTCTATTGTTTTTACCTCCTGTCTCTCTTTAGATCTGAAGGAGTGTTGAAGACAGCCAATGCTTGGGTCTAGACATTTTATCCGCTCATTTGATTTATGACTTTTGGTTGGAGAGTTAGAAGTGATTTTTAACAATAAAGTTACCTCTGCCATTGCTGATTTCAGAGCAAGCTGGAACTCCTCTCCTCTCCCTGCTGCTTTCTTTTGTTGTGTTGGCAATTTTGTAGGGATATGTCTTGATTCTCTTCTCCTGTCTTTTCTTGAATTCTATAGATACCTTATTTTTGCTTTGTTTCATTTTGAGATAGGATTTCAATTTGTAATCTAGGCTGTCCTGGAGTTCGTGGAGCTCCTTCTGCCTCAGCCTTTCAAGTACTAAGATTTGCAAGCATAACCTACCTACCACCTAAATGGAGTATGGTATCTTAAGATTCTAGACTTAAATGATTCATTATTGGCATTCATCATATAAAACATCCTCTAATATAGTTCCCACTTCACCATTAGTTGGGTTCATTTTTTTAAAGTGTTGGGTTATTTTTTCAATCTGTGGCCATTCTTCTAACTGCTATCTTTTGAACAGTGTATAAAGAAGAAAGATAAACCAGTGTGTGCAATAACAGCTTTAACTGAAACATATATATTTTCTGCCAGTATAAGCATTTCTGACTTTTAGGTTTTTACTTTGAAAATAATAATGTATTTATTTGATTACTTATTATTATATATTACATGTATCTTCAATATACCATACCTGCAGAGATAGATCTCAACAGGCTATATGGGATCCCTGAGATAAATTTTATGATTGGGGACAAAAAATATGATTCCAAGTCTTAGGCAAAGAGTAAGATATCCAGGATGAAACAGAAAACATGTTTGGTGTGGTAGCACTTGCTCTTAACCCTAGTGTTCTAGAGATGAAGCAGGAAGATCCCAAGGCTAGCCTGGGATTAAAACATATGAGAGCATTTAGGTCAGGTAAGGATTTGAATTTTATTTTAAATAGATTAGAAAGTCCTATACCAGAACATGGCATAAGCCAGTCTTTATTTTGTAAGGATGATTTTTTATACTATGTCTATTAACAAGTAAAAAATAAAGAAGCTAAGATTCAAATTACCTTATGACATTTTGACTTGGGTGATGTAGAATTGTGGTAATTTCTGGAATCAGTGTGAGCAGAATCTATTTGTTTCTATTAGTTCTGGGAACCAGAATATCCAGAGGTGATTCCTTGCTTTGTGTGGACTACTAAAAGGATGCTTGAACGAGTGATTTAAGCAAGGCTGTCTTAGAAAGAGCCTTGTGTGGGTGAATGGCACAAAGCTGTGCTTGAAACGCTCAGATAAGACTGAAACAGTGACAGATCTGGAGAGAATGATGGGGCATAGAATTCACAAACCGGATGTAGTAATCTGGTGAAGCTGGTGTATGCTACAAGCCAACACCGGACATTGATTCTGCACATTCTGAGAAGCTCGGCTCTGACGGAGTAGATTTGTAGCTTTTGCCTTGTAGATAACACAAGTCACCCAAAATGACAGAGAAGCACAGACGGTCCCTCCCAAATCCTATGACAGCCTTGTTGCTCATTCAGATTCACCTTTGCAACACTCAGCTGAATATCTTATCTTAGCCTACAATTTATTACAGCATTCCAGAGGAACATCTAATATTCTGTTTTCTAAACTCAACTCTTTGGATTATTTTAGTTCATAAACTTTGGGGTTATACTTTAGTCTAATGTTTTCCTCCTTATAGGAAAGATTCAATCCCTGATCTTTCAAGTGTGAACTACAAACAACCACTAGAGAAATAGTCCCCAAATACTTCTTTCTCTTACAGTTTATCTTATTTTGGGGGCAATTCCTAAACCACAAGCTTTCCAACTTGCCTACATGCCTCGCAAGTTCCTCATGTCACTTCTTTTTACCATATAACTATAATCTGATGTGTATATGTGTGTGCGCATGCATGTGCACATGTATGCGTGTGTGAGTGTGTGTGTGTGTGTGTGTGTGTGTGTGTGTGTGTGTGTGTGTGTGTAGGACTAAACAGGGGCAGTTTCTGCTTCCTCTGCTTTTCACTGTGTTTCTTCCGAAGACTCCCACTTTCTCTGGGGAACCCTGCATACCTGCTAATTTAACATTTATTCATTACTAACTATTTTCAGCATTGCTTCATTCATAGCTTCAGTTTGATTGAAAAAGAAATTTTTCTTTAAAAATTATTTTTATTTTTCTACTTTTGATCTCATGTCAAAAAATCTTTCTTTTCTCTTTTTTTCTTTCTTTCTTTTTTCACTTTATTTCTTTTTTCTGAGACAAGGTTTCTCTGTGTAGCCCTGAATGTCTAGGAACTTACTCTATAGGGCAGGCTAGCCTCAGACCCACAGAGATCTGCCTCCGTCCGCCTCCTGAGTGCTGAGATTAAAGGTGTGCACCATCACCTAGAAAATTTCTTTGACTGTTGATTTCCATTTCATTAATCTTAAGTCATCCTGATGGCACACGCATTCGCATAAAGAGTTCCTAGTAAATATTCCTCTCATACTATGAATTCATGGGAAGTAATACATAAATTTAGCATCTCAAAATGACAAATCACCAATGTATACATTGTCATTTGTAATATTTTATTAATTTTCACTCAGTACATTTGGGAAATACTTATATTCATATTTGTTTTCCCTATGTAAATATCACATTTCCCATGTAAATACTATGACATATATAAATATTATATTCATTCAGTATAGAGTGTTTATCTCACTTTGCTTTTCAATAATCTTGAGTGTGTTATATACATTCTTTGATATAAATAGTATTAGCAATTTAGTTTTAAATTTTTAAATTGTGACTCTTTCTATTTAACATAGGTGCTCAGAGCCCAAATGCAAAAGTTGATATGATATTTCAAGATTTCCCTCACTTCAAAACTATGTAGGAAAAGGGATTTAAAGTTGCATAAAATATGGTGAAATCATTATGAACTTTAATCTCACAGAAGTTGTAAACCTTCCTCAGAAGTCCCAGCTGGCATTTTAAATGGCGTATTCTATGGGGAACATTGTAATCCTGTGTAGACTGAGTACAGTGAGGTCTGTCCAGCAACCACTGAGGCAGCTGCCCACGGTTGCTCTATTTATAGCTCTCTGCATCCCAAATTACAATGAATAACTCACAGAGATAAGAGTCAAAAAGAACCGATGCTCAAATCCATGCATTAACACAGATCTCCTGTGTTTTGTAGCATGTCAGGGCATTGCCACAATGATGCTATCCATGTCTTCAGTGTAAACATAAGGAAGGTAGACCCCGCATCATGTGGCTACAGCTTTACCTCCAAGTCTCTCATGTTTCTCTCTAATCCTGGATTTTCCCACTCCCACTGGGTTGGAATATTATGCAAATTATAATTTTTTTTAACTCCATAACATTGTGATAGATGTATACAAATGTTTGAATGGACTTAAAACCAGATGTCAAGTAGCCTTGTTACTTAAGAAACCGAATATGTATTTATTAGTAGTAATGATAAAAAATATTCTAAATTATGCTAACCAAGAAAAACAAGAATTCTTCTATCATTTTAAAATAACATTTGCAGTGAAGCTGTATGGTGTCATTAATCCTTGACCAAAATTAAGTTTCTTGTTTTTCTTGTTTTCAGCTACATGTGGTCATTTGAAAAAGTTCATCTCAGCATGGTTCAGATAATCACAGGACACCTTGTAGAGTTATTTGATGAAGAATTTCGAACACTCTATGCCAGGTCCTGTGTCCCAAGCTGTTTTGCTCAGGAAGAATCAGCAAGGGTGAAGCCAGGCAAAGCTCTGTGGGAGAATGGCCTTTACCAGCGATCCATTTCTTCATTAGCTTCTGTTTCCAGCCAGAGAAACCTTTTTAGTAGACAAGACCAAATGCATAAAATAGACCCTAGTTACTACAAAGGCAGAGGGATGTATACCCTAAACGAACATGACAAACACAGCATTAGAAATCACGGATACAAGCCTCATTTTGTTCCAAACTTCAATGGCCCAAATGCAATTCGACACTTCCAACCCAATCAGATCAATGAAAACTGGAAAAGGCATAGTTACGCTGGGGAACTCTCAGACACAACGCCATACCAGCTGCTCAACAGAGCTCTGAATCGGACTAATAATGCGCCTGGACAGTGGAGAAGGCCTTCAGACAGTCTCAGCGTGGCATCCTCATTACGGGGAGGCCAGGCAAGCCAGAAAAACATACCTGCACAGAGTTTTGCTGATCGGCTTGCCCAGAGGAAAACAACCAATCTTGGGGAAAGGAATTCAAATGTGCGGAGGTCATTTAACGGGACAGATAATCATATCCGCTCTTTACAGCAACGGATGCCGACTCTGGAGAGCACCACAAAGTCTTTCCTGCGCACCTGGAGGATTGACTCCTACTTAAATGATAATTCAGAAGTTTCACCTGAACCAGATGGCTCCATCCTGGGTGACAGATTCGAAGGCTACGATAGTGCGGAAAACGTGAAAGCCAACGCAGCCTATACTCATTCGAGGCTGCGTTCCTCGTTGGCGTTTAAACCAACTTTACCTGAACAAAAAGAAGTCAGCAGCTGTACAACTGGCTCCTCAAATTCCACCATCATCGGTTCTCAAGGAAGTGATACACATAGTGACGTCCAAGAGAGGTCCACAAACGCACTTGCCGTGACAGAGAAACCCTTGCTGGAGTCAATCGCCAAGCTCCCTCCTCAGTCAGAGGCACCAAAAATGCACATCTTGCAGATTCCCGAAAAGCAACCAGAGATCTTAAACCGAACAATGAATGGCCGAGCAGAATTAAACAACTGTATATATGCAAACCTGTGTGTAAATAAGCAGACAGAGAACACAAAAAGCCAGGAAAACGAGAATCTGCTCAAAAGGCGAAGTTTCCCATCCTTTGACCACTCAAAAGTCAATTTAGAGCACGGCAATAGCAAGAATTATGTGTATAGTACCCTTACCAGGAATCGGATTCGACAGCCGGGAAAACCCAAGCAGGATGTGCTGGTGAGTTCTAAGAGCATGCACAATGTGACCCACAGCACGGACGACGAGGAAGAGGAGGCTATCAAGAGAGACCCTCCAAGTGGCTCGGCCACCAAATCTATTTCCATTGCTGCTTTGCTTGACGTGAATAAAGAGGACCCCAACAAAGAACTTACTTCTAAGAAGGAAGTGAAAGGCTCCCCAAGTTTTTTGAAAAAGGGGTCTCAGAAGTTAAGATCCTTACTTAGTCTCACTCCGGATAAGAGAGAAAATCTATCCAAGAACAAGGCGCCCGCGTTTTATAGAATGTGTAGTAGTTCTGACACTTTGGTTTCTGAGGGTGAAGAGAATCAGAAGCCCAAAAAATCCGAGCCCAGAGTTGATTCATCTCCTAGAAGAAAGCGTTCCTCCTCATCAAATTCTCAAGGCAGCATCCACAAGAGCAAGGAGGACATAGCAGCTAGCGCATCTCCAGGGGTAAATTCCCACGCAGAGGAAAGTAGAAGAATACCGCCTTCTCCCAGACCTGTTGAAAGAAGGCTTTCCGAGAGAGCGGGAGATGCCTCTGCCCCAAGATTTAACACTGAACAGATCCAATACCGTGATTCGAAGGAGATCAGCGCCGTCACCGCCCCTCAAAGACGGCCAACCTCTTCTCCGGTACTAAAGCCCAGCGAGCTCCTGAGATCTCATTCAACCAACCAGCGAGTTTACAGTCGATTTGAGCCATTTTGTAAGCTTGAAAGCTCTATTCCGTCAGCGAACAGCCTGACAAACACCCATGCCAACCGCCCAGAAGTCAAAGCCACAGCAATGGGCAGTAGTTATGGCAGGTCCAGCCCGATGCTGAATTACAAGACTGGTGCTTATCATACATACTCCCCCAATGAAAACAGGTTCCGAGGCTTTATGCAGAAGTTCGGGAACTTCATCCACAAAAGCAAATGAAATACTTTCATTTCAAATTGCAATTGAAATAGAAAATGAATGTGGCTGTAATATTTATCCAAAGAACACTGCACAGATTTTTGTGCCATGCTGAGAGTGTTCTGTATTAGAATTGGGGAACTATGTAGTGTTGTAAAGAAAAGTTAATGTTTTATTGTAAAATTAATTGTACCTGGTTAGCAGACAAGGGACTATTCCAGTAAATATATTAAAAGGTTGTTTGTAAATGGTGATAGTATTAAAAAAAAGATATGGGATTCATTATTTTCTATCTACTAAAAATCTTAAGTATTTAATTAGAAGAAATTTCAGGGAAGAGATTACATTTAGATTTTTGATCATTTTTTTCCCAAAGTCGTCACTTAAAAATACTTAGTATTACTTGCCACTGGTGCTTTGTGATATAATTTACAAGTTTGTTTTCATTTTTTTTCAGAAATATAAGAAAACAGAACAAAGTCTTTTTTGTTGATCAATTCTGTAGAATAACTTGATATATTTTATGGTTTCAATATCTTTACTATGCAGCATTGCACAAAAAGAGTGTTATTTGAGTTATGTAGGCCAGCGTGTCTTATTGAGCCCGAGGTGTGCTTGCACTTAGATACATCAGCCTTAAGCATCAGCCTTGTAAACTACAGACACACACACACACAGGCTTTATTTTCTAACTCTCAATAACTTTGCAGTGTTCTGCTCGTCACTTTTTCATCAGCTGTCCATTTTTTATAGCCATGCCTTAATTAAGATTTAAAGGAAGTGAACACAATATAGGAATCCTCCCTTTCCATCTATACAAACCTTCTAAAGCTGTAAGATTCTGCCAAATCTTGTGTTAGATTGATAAGCCAAATGCAGAAATGTTTTGTTTGAAAACTGTTCACCGTTTTAAAGTTTGGGTTGAATGTGGTGTAATGGCACACTCTTTCATGAGGACTAGATGTGGCAGTGAGAACCAGGCCTAGTCTCTCACTATGGTACAGCCAGGCTGGATGGAAACATCTCCATGCCTTAGCTTGATGGTTATGTAGGTCATAAGGTACCATTTACCATTCTTAAAGGGACAAAAAAATCTTCCTGTTTATTGAAGAAACTTGAACATGGTCTTGTTTTATGCATGGCATGTAGAATCCAAGAAGCAAAAGACAGTAAGGTTTCTCTGTGTAACAATACTGGCTGTCTTAGAACTTGCTTTGTAGACCAGGCTGGCCTTGAACTCATAGAGATCTGCTTGCCTCTGCCTCCCAGGTATTGAGATTAAAGATTTGTGCCACCACCGCCCAGCTTCAAATTATCTTTTTTTAATATTTTCAGTACTAAAGCAGAACACTGTGTTGTTTTTTAAATGCAAATTCGCTTGATACTATCAAATATCAACACTTATTATGGTGCTGAAATAATTCACCTTAGAAGAATCCTGGTAGGAGAGACTGTGGAATGGAACACCTAGTATTTCCTGAGCACATAACCATAACCAGGTCCTGCCTTACAAACATGTTCCGTCATGTGTTTATGATAACATCGCCACTATTATTTACAAATTATTGAGATTTCAGTTGAGATATGAGACTGAGATAATGTTCCTAGTCACATGGCTAAAAAATAGTGGGCTCTACCTTATAACATTTCTGCATGACATTAGCATTCTGTCCAACTGGTCCAATACCTGCCCTGTTAGAACTGAAGAAAACATTTACTTCCTAACTAGGAATCCCATAGGAAAAGTTTAGTTGTATTTCACTGGACAACAAGGGCACACTGGGATTAAATGGTTCTAGTAAGTCAAGGTAGAAGAGGAAGGAAGGAAGCGATTCTGAGGGATTTCAGCAAGGCCAGTTTTAATTGCTTTGTGCCTTTGTGATCTCCTTGTTGGCCTCTGACAATGAGAACAAAGGAGAGGGAACCAGTGTGAGCTGTAACATTTGGGCTTCGAGGAAGCAAAGACTGACTCTGCAGAGGGAGGGAGGTGGCGAAAGGAGCTCAGTAGTAAATGCTTACAATAACCATAGCAAGAACATCCACTGAAATAAAACTGCACTTCACAGAAGTTACTGTGCTTTTCAAGACGGGCTTGGCACCAAATGCTGGAGGCTGGATTTCAGCACAGTCTGTGAGTTAGTCCAGCATTCTGTGCCCAGTTGTTTCTTAGCTGCTTTGGGTTTGAGCACCTGCTTTGGAAGTGTTAATAATCGCCTCGCTCTTTTGCTCATTCTCTCATTATAAACTGCAGAAATATGCTGGTACCTCTAGAGGAATAATATTTTATAAATAAGACTGCAGAATAGATGTTCAGTTTTACATCATTACAGTAGCTTTATAACCTCCTATTGTAATTGAGGAAATTGCCAAGTTTGCAATTCTGGTCTGATTCTGTCAGAAATGGAAGCGTGCTGACCTTGAAAACGTCCACACTAATGATAATATAAAAATAGGATGCTGAGAACCACTGGTTTTTTTTTTCATCATGAAAAAGGAGCCAATTCATAGAAACTTTAACTCATAAACAGGCTTTTAGAATGCATATTTCCTTTTAATCAGACCAGAGGTTCATATGCAAAAGTTTAGTGGCATAGGAATGCAGCAAATTGCATAATTTCTGACAGTATGGTTAACTTGTAGGAACATCCTGTTAAATTGTCCCTGGCCTCTTCTTTGTGAATGGAGAGTGTCGGGAGCTTTATCCCATCTGCCTGATAGATAATTTAAGCTTTTGCATGGCAGATTTATTTTCCTTACCCCTTTTCTTTGATTATCTCCCTTATGTCTGAGTGTGTATATAGCCTTCCAAAATGTCTTCACTGAGAAAGTCCCCACAATTAAGACTGAGAAAACACTTAACACTTAAATATATATATATATTTAATTTATATATATATTTAATATATATATTTAATATATATATATATAGCCATTGTTACGGCTTTCACTAGATATTGCCCAGGTTTGGTGGATATAATTTCAAATAATATCTCTTATCTCTTTACTTCCCATTTTAATATTGGTGGAAAGCTGTTACTTAGATGTGTTTTGATATTAAATTTGGCGATAAACTTCTCCCTCTACATAGGCTTTCGTTTCTAAGCAGAAACACAAGGACTGAGTGTGATTCCCACGTGGTTCTTGGCAGGTGGTATAACAGCACTGGAGATACTTAGCCTAGTGTGTTTATATCCTTCCACTCTGACGGCATAGCCTGACCCTACCGTGGTCGCTGAAGTGTGGGCACATGTAGTCAATCTTTGTGAACAAATGCAGACAAGGGCTGAACTGTGGGTGCATTCAGGTCCACTTTACTCACGAACCATCTTTGTGGCACTATTATGCCACAGATATTTTTGTTTTTATTAATATCTGTTGACTCTTACTGTGCCTTTAGCTAAGGGGTTTAAAGTAGAATCATTGCTTAATATTAGCTAAACTCATGATTAATGTGGGATTGTTTTAAAAGTTACAATTTCAGTTCGGTTCTGGTATATTTTTAAAAAGTTATGAAATTATAAACAAATCCATTTATTAACTTTTATACACAGAGAATTTTACAAAGAAATATTACTCTAAATAACATTTTGATTAATAAATGAACATTAAATAATTTTGTACAAATGCTATATTGTTGAGTTTTTATCATTATACCTAAGGTTTCTTCATCCAAATGCACTCTTCCCTTTAGAAATCATAATCAGGAATTTAGATGATAATTTATTAAAAGTATTTCTCAGGGCCCAAAGAGATGGATCAATGAATAAAACACTTACTGCACAAAACTGTGAGTGATGGAGTTTAGATCCCCACCACCCACATAAAAGCCAGAAGGGTGTAGTGGTATGCCTGCAGTCCCAATACAAAGGATTAGGAAGGGTCCATGGACAAGCCGAATAGCTAGACTTGCTCAATTGACGAGCTCTGGACTCAAGGAAAGGCTCAACCTCAGTAAATGAAGCCCAGAATGATGGTGGTATCAACTTCTGGCCTCTACATGCACATACATACCTCGTTCCATATGCATACACAAACACCTATAAACATGAACTCACATACACATTCAAAACAACAACATTTCCCCTGACTTTAAAACCTCGAAAATGTATTTGATAAACATATATTTTATATACCATTTTATCCATAACTGATACACAGTAACAGTGCCTTGGTTTTACATGTTCATTTGGTCAACAGTGGGCAATGTGCATGTGTGCTGATGATAGTCCTATTGTCTGGTATTTACAATGTACTTTTTCTATATGTAAATGTTTCAGTACACCTAATTGACTGTGTATAGTTAACCACAGCCCTCAGTAGAGTAAGATGCTGTACAGTTTATGGCCTAAATTCTATAGCTTATGCCAGGAATCTAAGTTCACTAAGATAACTCACAGTAGTGAAATACCCTAAATGCATCGCTAGCATGTATCTCCATGGCTACAAGATGCGTGATCCATCTTCTTTGTTTCTGTTTCTACTGGAAGGGCTACTTTAAGTAATTTTTAATGTAAATTCAGAGAATTTTTAAAAGAAATTTTTATAGTTTATTTTTGCACACATTGCTAACAGATATATTTATATTATATAATTAAACAGTATAATTTTCAAATTATTGAAAACTCAAAATACCATAGATATTTTGAAAAAATTGACAGGTCAATTACAAAATATTTAAAGTCTATATATTATAAGTTAAATGTTGTCTCCTGTTAAAGGTAATATTTGTTGTTACAAAAGTATAATGAAAAAAAAAACAAATTACTAATAAGGGCTAAGATTTGAACAATCCCATATACTTAAAAGTACAAACACACTTGCTTTAACTTGGAATCTAACCTCAAGCATATTTCGAATAGAGTCTAACCAAGACCATCTGGACTCATCTAGAAATCAAAGATTTTGTGTTTTGGTTGGTGTTTACTCTTCTTTTTTGGTAGAATGAGAAGTACCTTTCCATATCAAAAACATTAAAAACATAAGGGTGAAAAATCTGTGTTGGCACCAGCTCATCCTCTCCATGTTCAGAGAGTTTTGTGGGTGTTGTCTTCAGCAATGGGGTCTTGCTGTCAGTTCATGGAGAGCAACCTATTGTTTTGTCAACAGCCTGGGTTGTTTGTGGATCTCCATGGGAACCCTTTGGCAGATAACTCAATTGGATGTAACCTACTCCTGGTACTGGAAACTTCATTTGGTGACAAGATGGCCGGTTGGGACTCCATCTTCCTCATTATCTGGAGACATCACTGGGATTGCCTTTATCTATTTTAGGAAGTTTTCATTGCACTAGGTTTCCACAGCACTCCTCAAATGCCCCTCTACTCTAGCTGTCTTTCTCTAAATTTCCCTCCTTAACCCCATCTCCTCTTTCTGCTCAACCTGATTCTTCCTTCCCCATCCCCAGTCCACCCATGAAATCTATCCTTTTTCCTCTTCACACGGAGAGCCATGTGTCGCCCCATTCTCTTCCTCTATACCTAACCTCTCTGGGTCTACAGATTACAGCTTAGCTGTTATTTATTTATTCTGTTATACTCATAGACCAGCATCTTATTCAGCGTTCATCAGAGAAGCTTCCTTTTTCAGCAGATGGGAACAAATAGAGACCCACATCCAGACATTAGACACAAACAGGCAGATGTTGAAATAACTCTAAATAAGATGTCTCCATTAAATCTCTACATTCAGAGCTCAGGGATATTGTGTAAGAAGAGGCAAAAGAGTGTGGGAGTCAGAGGGGATAGAGAATACCAGTAGAACAAGGTCCTCTAAATCAAATGAGCAAAGCTCATATGAACTCACAGAAACTGGGGCAGCAAGCACAAAGCTGACACAGGTCTGCACCAGGATATACTTTCAATTTAGTGTTTGTATGAGACTTTTGAGTGTGTAAACAAGTGGGTCTCTGATTCTTGTGCTTCTTCTTGTGGCTCTTTTCCTACCATTGATTTGCTTTGTCTGACTTCAATTTGATGGTTTTTATTTTTATTATATTTAATGTTTTATAAAAATAAACATTTATTTAAATTTTTAAAGAAGTTTTTTGCTTGAGATACAGGTCATATGAAGGCAGAAGACAGAAGATGATTTGGAATAGAATGGCACAGGCAACATGCCACTGCATAGACTTCTCTTTAACCACCTCAACTGGCTAGATTATGTCTGTGTTCCTTGAGGCATAGCGTTCCTTCAGGCACAGAGACATAGTCCATTTCCTCTTATTGGAATTCTAAGTACTAGTTTAAGATATTGGTCAATTTTATTAATTTTATAAGGAACTGATAATTTCTTTTTAAATTACCTCTATCTCATGTCATGAACTTATAAGAACATTATAAGTTTCACAGATCACTATCCTCAGAAATGTCATACTTCTGTCTAGTTAATGCAATACTTCTTAAAGTGTGGCAACCGGGCTCTGTTACAGTATACAGAACTATTAGTTACAAACACTTACACACTGGGCTTCATATTGACTCATCCAAATTGATGTAAAGTGCCCTCTAGAATTAGGCAAGCTCTAACCATACTCAGCCACTGTAAGTCAGGTTTTGCAAGCTTGCCCAATAAATCTCTTTTCGGACCTAGACATTATCTTGGTCTTGTGACTTCCTATGTCGGTGTAATGAACTGAGGATTTAATTTAATATGGACATTATTAAAGTTTCACTCATGTATTAAACAGTATCTTCCACATTCTAGAATTTAGTATTCAAGAATCTTACACGAAGTTATTAAAAATAATGTAAACACATAAGAATGATACAAAAAGGAAGAAAAATGACAATGCACATGTTTACATATTTATTTTTCATGTCTCTTGACTCTTAAATGAAGTAAAATGTATATGAATACCTGTTGCATCAAACTAAATCTGTAAAGTTTGTCTCTATCAAGAACTTAACAGAATATGCTTTTTCACTATTTGATATTTTAATTTGTTCACTTAATTTAGTTTTGAGGCGCCCACTAATTTAGAAGGAAATGAAATGGGTGTCTGAGAATGAGTGTGTGGTATTAATCTGGATATAAACATGTATTGCTTGTTTCAGAAGTTGACACCATTTCTGAAGGCATGGAAAACAAAATATTGTTCGTAAATAAAGCTATTAAAAATGCAGAATATCACTCAATTAAAAATTAGGAAAAAAGTCTATACAATAAAATCCAATGAATGAATTTGGATATCCAGAGAACCCACAGAAGCCAAAGTTTCTCTTTAGTCACAAAGCTAAAGAATACTCAGAATGGGAAAAGGACCATCAGAAAAATAAACACAATTGAAGATGAATGCACTCAAAATAGAGGATAGGAATAACATACATTCTAGACACATATTTATGGCAAGGTTAAAAAATTATTTAAATGATACAACTTCTTTATCCGAGCCTCCTTATTTTACCAAAGTAATGTTCTGTTCAAATATATAGACTTGGGAAAAATATGTTATGTTCTGTCCTTCTTAGGTCATAGCTTGTTCTTTGTCTCTTTAGACCAATTTCAAAAGCCTCATCTCAGTTTACTTTATGACAAGGGCCACGTAGCAACATTCTATCAATACCAGGGTGATTTTTAAAAATCTAGGAGCTTGTGAAATGGTTAGTATTTAATATAGATTATAGACAATTCAGACTGCTGGCATTAAACAGGTCAGAGACTACCATATGAATTATCTCTTTGTAAAGGATAATGTTTGAAAAAAATCTGAGGCAATGTACATTTTCATTGTTAGCAGGTTTTAAATAATAAAACAAAAGGAGAGAATCAAAGGGAAAAATTTGAGCCCTTACAAATTAACCACCTGTTAACTCAATGATGAAACTGTCTCACTGGAGAGTCTTTTTCAGTCTGACATTTCATGTTACTTGGAACAAATTGTAGGACTAACGTCTCTTTTCATTATGAGTCTCTAAATGCTAAGAACTTTCTCCCAATAAATATATAACATAAATATATCCTTGTATCATCAAAATAAAAAAATGTTAGTTTATGATCACTTTCTACAATGTGCTTAAAAGAGATGTACCTGAAATTACATGTGGGAATTGACTTGGCTTTAGCTATGAGAATTTTCTAAATAGTTTTTGACAGAGGTATAGAATAGCTTTGAGAATAGAATCAATTTTTCTTCCCACAGCAAATAAGTACATAGAATCAAATGTATTTCCCAAATGTTTTTAAAAGTTATTTATTTGCTTTTTTATATGGGTGTTTTCCCTGTATGTATGCCTGTACAATAGAGTCGGGTTTGCAAAATGTACCTGCAGGGGAATTAGGTGGAATGATCTAGAGCTAGAATGTAGAGCTAGAATGGCTTCGAAAGTATCCTGAACATAGTTTAGTTGCCTTGAGATAATAAAAAGTCAGAACTTCGGGCTTTGAAAGTATAGCAGGAGGCTATAAGAAGTGATCAAAATCAGATTTCAACATTTTAAAGTTCCAACAAAATATGAGTCTTCAATACTGACAAGTGAACCCACACGACCTGCTAAGTCCACTCACAGAAGTGGGCTCTGGGGTCTATCTGGGAGCAGACACCACTCTTGAAGAGCTTCTGCCTCCTATGAGGCCCTGGTTAGATTGCAGAGGTCCATTCTCCTGCTCCTATCAAGGCACTAAGAAGGGAAAGTCAGTGCTCCCTCCTTCCTTCCTGCCCTCCTCTGCTTCACTCTCTACTCCACTCCAAGCCTTACCAGCATCCAGTGTTCACGCCCTAGCCAGTTACTCAGCCATGACTTGACTCACTTGCTAAATTATTCCGCTCTTATAAACAGTAGGAAGTAGTCAGAGGCAAATGCTTGAGTGGAATCTTTTTTTTTCTTTTTTTTATTGAAAAAAAATTTCCGCTTCCTCCCAGCCTCCCATTTCCTTCCCCCTTCTCCCACTCCTCTCCCCCTCCCCTCACTTTTCTCCCCCTCCCTTTCCAGCCCTAAGAGCAGTCAGGGTTCCCTGCCCTGTGGAAAGTCCAAGGTCCTCCCCACTCCATCCAGGTCTAGGAAGGTGAGTGGAATCTTGATCCTTTCTGGAATCAAAACAAATATGAGAAAAAATATTCTTTTCCAGAGAAAAAAACCTTATTCACATAACTTGATAAAGTGTATCAAGCCCCAACAGTAGGTGTGACTTGCAGTGCGGGGGATATAATATTCACACTATACTGTGTATCTCACTATGATTAAGATCTCTTTCAGACACCAAAATAAGACTGAAGTAGAATTTTCTGAAGCATGAAAGTCGGATAAACATGATTCTGTGTAAATTACTCTGTAATTTAATTGAAGGAACAAAATTAACACAGAGAAACTCGTAGCATTTGGATAATGTATCTCCTTTAATCTTTCTAGTTGTCTTCTCATCCGTCACCTGGCAGATTTGCCAATTTCTCCATTAGTGAAGACTTGGTGAGGACCAGGAGCTCTAGAGCTTAGGCATACATCTAAATTACTTGGAGAGCACATTAAAGCATAGATTTTTCGTATCTCAGCTCCCAGGGGTGAGATGCCCATTCTCAGCCAGTGTGTCTGCAGTGGAGTCCAAGAGTGTGTGTTTCTAGTAAGTCCCTGTGGTACTCTCAGGTAGCCTCGACATTTCAATTTGAGAACTACTAAGTACTAAATCATTTAGTGATGCTAAGAAAATCAGCCTTAATAATTCCAGGAAAGGGTGCATTACTATAGTAAATGTTGAAATCATAGCATTTAACTGGAATAGATTTCACAAAGGTAAAATAAAATGTGCTTCTTTGAAATAATGTGCCTCCTTTTCAATATCCTACAATGTCTACACTTACGTAATACATACTTATGCTATGAACCTTCTTTGACTTATAAGAGGTGATGTTCTCTATCTGCCCTCTCTCTTATGCACTCACTTCTAACAATGTCGCATTAAGTAGCCCTTACTCCTGCCAAAATTCTTTTCAAGTTGGCTGTGGTTCTAAACATGATCATTACTGTCTTAATCATCAGCTCTGTTCAGACCTGATTTATCATCATAAATTAGGGTGGAGAATCATATTTACCTATTTATATCACCAAAATTACTTTGACACTCTTACGATATAAAATAGGTATGACTCCCAGTAGAATGTCCTAGATATGATAAATGGTTAATAAATATTAAAGATGGATAAAAAGAATAGTATGCTCGTGTACCAGAAATGTATCTGGACAGTTGAGTTCAGACTGGGCGTCCCTTTGGTACCTTTGTTCTGATGACCACGTGTTATTCACAGGTCCATCCATTCTACTCTTCTCTGAAGTCCCCTTTTCCTTATATATTTTCCTCAAATCAATATATAAGTGAGTGAACCAGATTTCCTTCTTATGTCATGTTTATCTTCTTTGTTTTCATGGAGGACAGATACAAATCAGATTTTACAAAAAAAAAAACAGACTGTTGTTTAAGTTTAACACTCATGCAAATACAAATTCCTTTTTTCTGTCAAGGAAAAATCTGCATTGATTTTTGCATTATATATTTCTACCATTAGATGTTTCATCAGATTCAAATAAATTCATTTTCATTCATCACATGTATTGATGAATGAAATTTTATTTGTTGTGATTAAGAACCTGCCTTAAAAAAGTTTAGAGATGCGTAGATACGAGTAGATAACTGATATCATAAAAGAAGCATATGCTATAAAATACAAAGAATGCTGAGATGAGAAGACATAATCAGATTAGAATCCTAATTTAATTACTTTCTGAGGATTACTTAGTTTTAGAGTGAGTTTTGCCCAGATAATAAGTTGAAAATACCCAAAAGCAAAAACCTATTTAGGAATATCTGATTTACTTTCAATTTCAAGGAAATAATTTGCCTTATAAACTTACTTTCTTCACTGAAAGTGAATATTAGTTAAATTAAGCAATGTCCTCCCAAGGTGAGTTATTTACCCACACCACCATGCCATAAAATTAGAGTTTTGTGACCCAGTATAACAATAATTACACCTAATGTAAGTCTTTGAAATGGGAAGAAGCAAAGGGAATGGAGATGATCCATTGATTTAGTCTCGTGATCCTAAAATCAACAACAATTTATTGAGTCTATTAATAAGCTATGAATTTGGTAATTCATAAGTCAACATAAAATTACAATACTAACTAGTAGCTTGCCCCTCTACCCTATCTATGTAGCTGTTCAGAAGAAGACACCTGTGCCTTTTGTGGTCATCTAGCTTAATATACTGGAAAAGTATATCCTGGGACAACAGCATTCTCACACCAGAGAGGAGAAAAATGACTGTAGAGTAGAGACTGTACTGTGTTGGAGGGAGGTCTCTTGTTGGTTCCTGGCTGCCTAGCTAGCTTAGACCCGAAATAATCACACAGAAGCTGTATTAATTAAATCACTGCTTGGCTCATTAGCTCTAGCTTCTTATTGGATAACTCTTACATATTAATTTAACCCATTTCTATTAATCTGTATATGACCATGTGGCTGTGGCTTACCAGGTAAAGTTCCCAGTGTCTGTCTCTGCCAGTTCCATGGCTTCTCTCTGACTCCACTTTCCTTCTACCTTGCTATAGCCCAAGCCAGTTTCTTTATTCATTAACCAATAAAAGAAACACATAGACATAAGGACCTCCCACACCACAGCTATTTTATGCTGTTGTATTTGAATTTGAAAGTCAGTAAAAAAAAAGGAATCAAAATCACATTAAACAGCCATTTAATAGTAAATCATAAAATGAATATCAGGTGTAAAATTGTTACTCTGAAAGCATGATTCTGACAATGTAATAATTTCAATCATTTAATGAACCAAATTTTACTGCCTGAATTTCTGACTGCAGAAACCAGAAATAATTTTTTTTTCTTACTGGTAATTAACTGCATGTATAATTTCGAATAATCATTTGTAATTATTTCTTGGACATAGTTCCTATACCTTTCATCCAATTCTAACATATGGTCTGTGCTTTTGAAGTTAGATTAGAAGTGGACATGTTTATAATATGGGAGTTGGCAACTGTTCCACTTGGATCAAGACCAGAATTCCCCTGTGCTACACAGATGTCAGCTAAACAAAACATTGTCCTAAAGTCAACAGCACATCCTTCTGCAGAAGTGTCAGGCATCACCTCTCCCAAATCTGTCTGCAGTAGTCAGGATAGCAAATATGACCTGAAAAGCACTGAAGTCATTTCTTTTCCCAGTTTCTATCTTCATGGATTCCATAACAAAACTGTAAAAACAATGCATAGTTGTTAAACTATGATCATAATGCATGATAATCTTAGTTGAATATTATAGCTGACCAACTATTTGGATGTAGCCTTGGGTAGCTTTAAGAAATATCTGAGCTATGGTGTCACCTATATTGGAAATCAACAATGTTTTCAGATATAAAATCCTTTCAGTTTGTAGTTATGAGTCTGTAGCAGCTAATCAAGTTTCATTAAAAAATAAATCATCAATAATATATGAATAATCTTGGCTGTGTACCAATAAATTCTATTTATCCTACAATTTGACATTCATATAACTTTTACATCTTTCTGGTCTTATAACCTCTTAAGCTATCAATATAATGAAGTCTTCAATCATTAAAAACTTTTCATGATGTGTTCCCCCTAATTATTATTTTTCTCTACTTTGCTTATTCAAATTTGCTCAAGTAATAGCTCTATTACCAAGTTTAGTAATGACAATCACTCCAGAAGTTAGGAAATCTGGTCTGTAAAGGAACTGAAGGGGAGGTGCAGAGTTGGCGAACTCATCACTCAACTGACATTTTTATCTGAAGGAATAAAACTTAATTCTCTGGGACTTGTGAAAAGGGGGAGAGCGCATGAACACACGCACACACACATACCTTCAAAATCTCTTTATTTTCTCCATTTCTTCCTTTCCTCTCTTCCTGATGTTTCCCTTTACATATCTCATGATATCTTCCTTCTGACTAACTTTATTTTTTCCTTACAGCTTATATACCTCAGCAAAATCTTTCAAGCAATATAAAATTAGCAATGCAAGTAAATACATACTATTTTTCAGCTGAATGATTACAATGAATACAAGTAAATATCAAAATGTTTCCCATTTCCCTAACTTGATTAAACATTTTGCATATTACAGGTGAAAAACAAATTATTTCCAAAATCTCCTATACATTCATGTATAAGCAACTTACTATGCACTAACCCAGTATAAGAAAGCGAGGTACTTTTCTCAGCCAGTTCCTTTACTGGAAGGCTATATTATGATTACAAATAAACATCAGTCATTTTATTATTTATCTCAAAAGGTAACCTTAAAGAAAAACTTAAAATAAGCACAAATATGAACTTTTATATATGAAAAAAACCTTTATACTTTAAATTCTCAGGATGTGTACACACCCATCCAGATTTTTTAAATAAAATCATATCAGGAAGTTGAGGGCAGAAGAGGTACAAAGAATTAACTATCACTTTGATCACCAACCCATCCTAGCAAGAAAGGTACATCAGCCAGCAATAGCCAGACTATCATTGTTTTTACTGCCTGATCTCAATAAATCCCTCATTTATCTATTAAAATGTGTCTTTCTAAACTTTAAATTGTCCCTCAAGATTTACTACTTCAAAGTCATTAACAAAAAATCTTAACCTAACTTTACTAACAGTCTACATGTCTAAATTTTTTCATTAATCTGCTCCAGCAGCAATGCTTGGAGGAAAAAAAATCAATCACTATTATTGTAAGTACCAAAAACACTGCCCAGAGAGGGGCTAGAAGGTCCCTTATAGTTTTTACACAACTCATGGAATATGAGGTAAGACTGTGAGGGTGATAAGCAGAGCTATGCTCAATAGCAGCATGGGGTCCTCAGGACACTCGGTACTTGGGCTCTGTTTCTCCAAAGCTAACTTGGGTGACTTTGCTGACCACTCAGCAGTGTCTTATGACTTCCAATGCTGCCTGCTGTTCCCTTGCATGGCTTCCAATTGAAATCCCCCTTCGTACACCAAGGACAAAACAGAGGCCCATAGTCAACATCTAAGAGCCAAGCAGCAAGCTTTTAAAATTCTACCATGTTTTTCTGTAGGACCTGGTACTTGAGTCATGCTATTTTTGTCTCTTAAACAAAGCTCCAGAATAGAGAAAATAATGTGGATTTCAAATATACAGGTTGCTGTGTGTATTCCAAGGTCCTTAGTTGTGTGAAATATGATTTTCTACTTAGCTAAAGAGGGAAGAAATTACTACCCCTGTTTTTGGATAATTATTTCAGATTTAAATAACTCAACCATTTTCTCTCAATTCCTAGATTTCTGATAGACATGACTCTCTATTTCTTTAACTTTCCTTCCTGCCTCTGCCCACTGACAATATGATTGGAATTGCGGGGGATCATTCCGGAAAACATTTCCAATGATTCAACTCAGAGAGTTCCAGTCCTCCCCAAGCAAAGCTCTCTGCCTGCCCCACTGATGGGCCTCCCAGACCTCTGACACCTCAGGCTGAGATAAAGAGGATCATAAATTTGAAACATTCTTGGCTTTTGGATTTCTCCTCTAAGCATGCTCTTTAAATATTATAAATCAACCACTAACTGCTAAGTGATTGCTAGGTAAAGTTATAAGCATGAATAAACTTCTTAGGTGAAGAAGAAGTGCAGAAAATAGGTTTGTGTTCAGTAGATGGAAAAGTAGATATGAACTTGTGAACAATATTACAGAAAATGGCTACACATTCCAAAAGGCAAAGTAAAGAGAGATAAAGTCGTTATGCATATTTTACTGTTTCCTAAACCATGTTTGAGATATATCACCTTCTGACAGTTGCATATGGTTAGAGATTAATTTCTCAGTGACTGTGTGGTGCAGCTTGAAGAAGATCAAAGTCAATGGAATTTTTACATATTGTCTAATTGTGTTATTTAGTTTTCTCTGTGTCTCTCTACACACAGGGAGAAAAGAAAAAACATAACAACAAAGAGAGAAATGATGAGATTCAATTTGAGGCTTCTTTCCCTAAAATATATTGAAATAGATATTCCAGGGAAATTTACAATATGAACTTCTTTTTTTTTAATCAAAAAAAAAAGAATTTACTCGTGTCTTATTCTTGACTTATTTTGTAAGAAGATACTTTTGGCTTCCACATCCTCGGCAGCTCTCTGGGACTGCATAGAGTAGGCCAAGAGGTGAGTGACCAGCACCTCAGCTGAACAATCCATTCTAGTCCCTAGACCCCTGAACAAAGCCCTGAGCACCAATCCCAACTGCCTCAGCTGTAATAGCCTGCTAACTGATGAGCCTCCTCTAGCTAGTTTCCCAAACACCCCCTCATCAGACCCTGTAATTTATAAGTTCCACTTTGTCCTCAAACCCACCCATACCTCATGACCTCAGCAACTCTCTGGGACACAGATTGGGACTGCACAAAGCAGACCAAGAAGTGAGTGACCTCAGCTTTACAATCCACTCTCTAGGCCCCAGAGCAAAACCTGGAGTCTCTCCCTTACCAACCTCAGCCATACTAACCAGTCAGTTGGCAGGCATCCTAAAGGCAGGCTGCAGCACTACCTCAACATTGAACCCTGTAATCTACAAGTAGCACCTGGCCTCTAAAACCACCCATCCACGTAGATCTCAGTGGCTCTCTGAGACACAGACACTGAATGCAAGGACTGAACCAAGAGACAAAGAAACTACCTGCACAAATTGGAGAAAGAGATGAGTAGGTACCAATGCAAGAATTCATTCAACAACCTAAAGAGCTATGACAACACCAGAACCTAGTGGTTCTACTACAGGAAGACCTGAACATTCTAGCCCAGAAGAAGCAGAAAAAAATGACCTTAAATATAACTTTATGATGATAGAGACACTTAAAGAGGAAATTTTAAAAATCCCTTAAAGAAATGGAGAAAAGGACAAACAAAACATTGGAAGAAATCAATAAATCTCATAAAATAGCTAAGAAAAAACAAACAGAGGAAGCAAACAGTTCAATCTATTCAAGATTTAAAAATTGAAAGAGATACAATAAAGAAAACACAAACCAAGGGAAATCTGGAAATGGAAAGGCTAGATAAATGAACAAGAACTACAGATGCAAGCACAACCAACAGAATATAATAGATGGAAGGGAGAATCTCAGGAGTTGAAGATACAATAGAGTATTTATTTATTGGTCAAGGAAAATGCTAAATCCAACGAAGTCTTAAGATAAAATATCTAGGACACCATGAAAAAATCAAACCTAAGAATAATAGAAATAGGGGAAGGAAAAGAAATCCAACTTAAAGACACGGAAAATATATTCAACAAAATCATAGAAGAAAACTTTCCCAACTTAAAGGATATGCCAATGAAGTTACAAGAAACTTACAGTCCACCAAAGAGACTTAACCAAAAAAAGTTCCCTCACTATATAATAATTAAAACACTAAACATACAGAATAAAAGAATATTAAGAGCTGCAAAGGAAAAAGGTCAAGTAACATATAAAGGCAAACCTATCAGAATTACCCAACTTCTCAATGGACTCTCTGAAAGCCAGAAGTTATTGGACAGATGTGCTGCTGACACTAAGAGACCACAAATGCAAGCACAGACTACTATACCCAGCAATGTTTTTAATAACCAGATATGGAGAAAACAAGATATTTCCAGACAAAACCAGAACTAGAAAATGCCTATCCACAAATACAGGCTTACAGAAAGAACTAGAAGGAAAACTCCAACCCAAGAAAGTTATCTACATCCACAAAGCATAGGCAACAGATGACCTCACACAAGCATATCTTAAAGAAAAGAAACACACAAACACTTCCACAGGGTTAAAAAACAGGAATTAACAATCATTGGTCATTAATATCTCTTAATATCAACAGACTCAATTCACATATAAAAAGACACACAATAACAGAATGGATACAAAAACGGGATCCATCCATCTGGTAGACACACCTCAACCTCAAACACAGACATTACCTCAGAGTAAAGAGTTGGGGAAAGATTTTTCAATCAATTGAACCTAAGAAACAAGCAGATGTATCTATCTTAATATCTAACAAAATAGACTTCAAACTAAAATCATTCAAAAGAGATAGAGAAGGACACTTTATACTCATCACAGGGAAAATCCATGAAAATTCAATTCTGCACATTTATTCCCCAAATACCTATATATGTAAAATAAACATTACTAAAGCTTAAATTTCACAGCAGCAACGCACAGTAATAGTAAGAGACTTCAACACCTCACTCTCACCAATGGACAGACCTGCCAGAAAGAAACTTAAGAGAGAAATAAGAGAGCAGATGTCATGATTCATATGAACTTAACATTTATAGAACATTTCAACCAGACACCTTCTTCTAAGCATATACCTTCTCAGAACCTCATGGGATCTTCTCTAAAATTGTCCACATGCTTAGTAACAAAGCAAACCTCAACATATATGGAAAATGGAATAACCCCTTGTATCTTATCAGATTACCATAGCCTAAAGTTAGAATTTAACAACACTAATGGTAGAAAGCCTAAAAACTCATGGAAATTGAACAAAACTCAATTGACTCACCTCTGGGTCAAGGAAAAAATAAAGAAAGAAATGAAAGACTTCCTAGAACTCAATGAAAATGAGCGCATAATGTACTGAAACCTATGGGACACTATGAAAGCAGTACTAAGAAAAAAGTTTATAGCATTAAGTACCTACATAAAGAAAGTGAAGAAATCTCACACTAGCAACTTAACAGCATACCTGAAAGCTCTAGAAAAAAAAAAGGAGACTCACCAAAAGGAGTAGACTCCAGAAAATATTCAATTGGGAGCTGAAATCAATATAATAGAAACAAAGAAGACAGTACAAAGAATCAATGAAACAGCGAACTGTTTTTTTTTTGTTGTTGTTTTGTTTTGTTTTTAAGAAAATCAAGAAGGTAGACAAACCCATCCAAAGTCTCTGAAAAGGAAAGAGAGAATATCCAAATTAACAAAATTAGAAGTGAAAAGGGAGGGGCATAACATCAAACACTGAGGAAGTCCAGAGAATTAGATCATACTTCAGGAAATGGTACTTCACAAAATTAGAAAATCTAAAAGAAATGGACAATTTTCTGGATAGGTGTCATATACCAAAATTAAATCAAGACCAGATGAACAACTTAAATAGACCTAAACTCCTAAGGAAATACAAGCAGTCATCATAAGTCTCCCAACCAAAAAAGCCCAGGGCCAGATGGTCTCAGTGCAGAATTCTACCAAAACTTCAAAGAAGAGCTAATAACTATACTCCTCAAATTGTTTTACACAATAGAAACAGAAGGAACATTGTAAAATTCTTTTTATAAGGCCACAATTGCCCTGATACCCAAGTCACACAAAGATTCAACTAACAAAGAGAATTTCAGACAAATTGCACTCATGAACATTTGATGCAGGAAGTCCTTCTGCATATGTGTTGCTTTTATTGGTTAATGAATAAAGCTGTTTCTGCCAGTGGCTTAGCATAATAGAGCTAGGAAGGAAAACTAAACTGAATGCTTGGAGAAAGAAGGTGGAGTCAATGAGAAGCCATGTAGCCACTGCAGGACAGATTCTGGAACTTTGCCCAGTAAGCCACAGACACATGGCAATACACAGATTAATAGTAATTTAAGATATAAGAGCTAGCTAGAAAGACACTTAAGCTATTGGCCAAACAGTATTACAAATAATATAGTTTCTGAGTGATTAGTTTGGGTCTGGGCGATCAAAAATGAATAAGCAGCCTCCGCCAACAGAATGGCACCAATGTGGCCAACTAAATCTACTTATAACCTGGGTGAGTTTGTGAAGGAATTATAGATACACACACACACACACACACACACACACACACACACACAGACAAATCAGAGATTAATGCAGCTTCTTGCTCTGTTTGCTGGCAGCAAGCAGAGACACAGCTCCTTTAAGAGAGGTGCACTGCGGTGGTGGCACACACCTTTAGTCCCAGCACTTGGGAGGCAGAGACAGGCAGATCTCTGTGAGTTCTAGACCAACCTGGTCTACAAGAGCTAGTTCTAGGACAGGCTCCAAAACCACAGAGAAACCCTATCTCGAAAAAACAAAAAAACAAAAAAACAAAAAAACAAAAAAAAAAAAGAGAGAGAGAGAGGTGCACTGAAAACTACATGGTTTCTTTAAAAATCAGTAGTTTCCTGATTCACCAGCACAAATGGCTCTGACTCTTTTGGGAGGTCTGGCTATGGGGAATTTGAATGGGTTCTGTGAGCAGAGTGCTACAACTTGCTTAATGGCAGCATAGACCTACTGTGTGCCTGAAAATGGGGGAATGTGTATGGCTCTCATAGGCAACGAATATGCCTCTATCATGTTGAATGGGCAGAGCCAACAGGCAAGACCACGTAGTTGGCCCTAGTTAAGTCCACTTAGCATTAAAAACTAAAGCACTCCTGGTCAGAAAATAATTACAGATACACAATAAAGACAGATTCAGATTTTTTAAAAAGGATCACAGTGTTAGGTAAAAGTACATATGCGAGAAAGAGAGAGAGAGAGAGAGAGAGAGAGAGAGAGAGAGAGAGAGAGAGAGAGAGGAAAAACAGTACAGATAGTTATAATATAAAAGAGTACAGTCATAGATTAAAAGACTAAAGATAACAAAATAAATATTAAACTTGTAGAAAAAGTAATAGAGTAAGAAAAATAAGCCATGTGAAGATAAAATATACACAGGGAGTCTGGATTTTATTTCAACAGAGGACTAGAACCTGTGGATTCCTTTCAGACATCGGTGCAAAAATACTAAAGTACTGGCAAAAAAAATCCAAGAAAACATCAAAAGAATCATCTACCATGATCAAGATGACTTCATTCCAGAGATGCAGGAATAGTTCAACATAAAAAGAATCTGTAAATGTAATCTGCCATATAAATAAACTGAAAGAAAAAAACATATGACCATAATGTAAGATATGTAAAAAAAAACTTTGACAAAACCCATCACCACTTCATGTTAAAGGTCTTGGAAAGATCAGGGATAGAAGGAATTTATCTAAACATAACACAAACAATATACAGCAAGCTGACAGCCAACATCAAATTAAATGGAGAGAAACTCAAAGCAATTCCACAAAAAATCAGGAAAAAAAAAACAAGGTTGTCCACTGTCTCCATATCTATTCAAAATAATAATCAAAGATCTAACAAAAGTAATAAGATATCAAAAGGAGATCGAGGGGATTCAAACTGGAAAATAAGAAGTCAAACTTTCATTATTTGCCTCTGATATGATAGTTTACATAAATGACCTCAAAAATTCTACTGAGGAACTCCTACAGCTGATAAACATCTTCAGTAATGTGGCAGGAGACAAGATCATCTCAAAAAAATAAATAGCCCTCCTATATACAAATGATAAAAGGGCTGAGAAAGAAATCAGAGAAACATCACCCTTTACAACAGCTACAAGCAACAAAAAAATATCTTGGGCTAACACTAACCAAAGAAGTGAAAGACATGTTCAACAAGAACTTCAAGTCTTTGAAGAAAGAAAGTAAAGGAGATATAAGAAAACGGAAAGATCTCCCACGCTCTTTGATAGATAGGATCAGCATAATAAAATTGGCACTCTTACCAAAAGCAATCTACAGATTCATCAAAATCCCAGAAAAATTCTTCACAGACCTTGAAAGAACAAATACTCAACTTCAGAGAAATACTCAACCCCAGAGAAACTATGTAACAAGGTGAACCCTAACAGAGACATACATGGATCTCCCTGGAAAGAGGAAATAGACAGGAACTCCTGAGAAAATTGAGAGCAGAGGGCAGAAAGGGAGTGCGAGGGGAGACGAGAATGGGGAAAAGAACATATAGGAATGAGATGACAGAGGTGGGGAAAGCAAAGAGAAGGAGATCCAGTATTTCATGATTGAGGGAGTCATTATGGTGCTAGCAAGAAACCTGGCACTACGGAAATTCCCAGGAATCCACAAGAGTGACCCCAGCTAAGACCCTAAACAATAGTGGAGAGAGTACCTTAATTGGCCTTCCCCTGTAATCAGATTGACTACTACCTTAACAGAAACTTCATCATACAACTTAATACAGCAACGGAAGGAAGCAGATGCAGAAATCCACAGCTAAGCACCTGGCTGAGCTTCTAGAGTTCAGTCAAAGAGAGGGAGGAGCGCTAATATGAGCAAAGGGGTCGAGGCCATCATGTGGATACCCACAGAAACACCTGACTTGAGCTAAGGGGAGCTCACTGATCTGTACTGACAGCCGGGGGACCTGCATAGGCCCCAAATCGGCCCTTTAAATGTGAGTGACAGTTTTATGTCAGGCGCAGTCTGTGGGGCTATGGCAGTGGAACCAGGATTTATCCCTAGTGATTGAACTAATTTCATGGAGTCCATTCTCTTTTGAGGGATACCTTGCTCAGCTTAGATATAGGAGAGTGGGTCATGGTCTTGCCTCAAAGTGATGTGCCAGACTTTGTTGACTCCCTATGGAAAGCCTTCACCTCTCTGAGGAGTGGATGGGAGTGGGTTGTGTGTAAGCAAGGGTGGGGAGAAAAAGGTGGGGAGGAAGAGGGAACTGTTATTGGTATTTTAAAAGAGAAAAGATTGTTTTATAAAAGAAAGAAGAAATGTAGGAGACAGAGAGAGAGAGGGAGGGAGGGAGGGAGGGAGAGACAGACAGATGATGGAAATCTACCTGGAGTACAGGAAGGTCCTTACCAAAGGGAAGAATTCATTTAAAAGGAAGACAGAGTGGGGGCGAGAGATGGAGGGAGGGAGGGAGGGAGGGAGGGAGGGAGGGAGGGAGGGAGGGAGGGAGAGAGAACCTACTTTTGCCTTTTGCCAAGTGTCTATGTTGTTGCCATTGTTTTTGAAATTTGTTTTCTTTTTGTTATTGTTGTTGTTTTTTAAGAACACTACTTCTTTTGAAGATTTGTGCTTTTCATACATTCAAGTTGATTGGATTTCTAAAAGTTCTATTTAGAATAAATACAAGGAGAAATGAAACAGGGTCCCCAAACAAGGTCTTAGTTTTACAGTTTCATTAAATGTGTCAGTATCATTCTAACCCACTAGCCCTAGTTCACCAAATGCTGTATCAAAGTGTAACAGTCCAAACATTCAAGCTCTTCAGAGGTCTACTGAGGGGCCAGAGAGTGCAGCCAGAGGTCTTAGCCTTATTTGGTTTTCCCCATTTTCGTCATGTAATTCAACTTGTCATTTTGCATTGCTTCGACCATTGTAATTTAAAGGAGGAAATGTTTCTGACTCAGGGCTTTAGAGATTTGGGTTCGTAGCACGTTCTATCTCTGTGAGCCTATGGAAGACAGAAGACCAAGGCTAGTTACCTCTTGATGGATAGAAGGCAGAGAGAAAAAGAAACTAAGGACATAGTATCTAGAGCATCCCCTAGTGGCCTACTGTCATCTAGGCCCACCTGCTATAGTTAGACCACCAAATAGTCCACTCCCTAATGAACTCACCAATCGGTTACTACATTGAAAATTGCGCACCTGCATCCAGCCTCCTCTTAATATCACCATTTGCTCATAAGCAGCCTGCAACATAAAGTCTTTAGGAGGCACTTTATATATAAAACAAAGCCAATGTATACTTTTCAATCATACTATGCTTCAGAACAGTTCCGTGCTCCCTTTGGGGAAAGAGGTGGAGGATGCGTTAAGCCCTCCTTCTTGCTGTGAATGAGGAAAGTCTATCTAAAGCAAAGTATTAGAAGAAATGACTTAGCTTCATAGCCAGCCCCTTGGTGTCTCCGGATTTGGCTTTCAAAATGTCAGTGATCGCCCTGGAAGAAATCTAATTTAGTATGTTGTGCAACGTGGCAAGGGTTATTCACATCTAGATACTCAAGTTCAAAAATCATCCAAGTGTCTTTGGGACAAACACATTCAGAATTAGTCCTGAGCAGAAACTTTTACAAGGATTCAATCTACTGGGGATCAAATATGTTAACCTTGAAAATGGAGTATCGGATATAAAGAAAGGAAATTGACTCTGGCAGGGACTTGGCACAGCTTTGGATCTCCAGTGTTTAGCAAGGCATTCTGCTCCCCAGGTTTATAAAGCAAACTTGCAGTGGTGGAAAATACAGGTCTTGATTAGTTCAGGAGAGGAGGACCACTGTGTGCCATGATGCTGAGACTTCACACGCTATGGAAAGGGCTTCTGGCCATTCAGCCATGCTCGCTTAACTCTGTCACAGAGACATTTCTCATCATAACTTAACATTTCAGAGTTACTGTGAATGAGGAGAGGATAACATCTACAGATTCACACTAATGGAATGTCCCTAGCCGGGGAAATGGCTCCCCAGGAATTGTAAAGGTCCAGGTGACTCTGAATACTAGCACTGTGCTTTGCCTTCAGGATCTGGATTCCTCCATTGAATCCTGTTGACTAACCTCTGCATTAGCGAAACATAGAAAAAAACAATCGCAACACAAAAGAGCAAAATGTTCTCTCCTATCTTATGGAAACGAATGTGGTTTGCCTCCAAATAAAATATACTGGATTCTAACACTTGCTATTTTTTATTAAATTGGAATAAAACATACTGTGCACCATTGAGTAGAGACTAAACAAAATATTATGATTTTGTGAAAGACAGTACAGTGCTTAGCCTATGTGGTTCACCTCCACTACATCTCCTGGGGGTCTAGTCCAGGAGAAAACGGTCAGGATGGGCTGGTGGTAAACACTCCAGTTCCTCCACATCTTCTCTTTGGCAAAAACACAGTTGGAGCAGATGCAGCTTTACCACTAAAGAAATTTGGCACAAACACCTTTTAATTAGTTCTTTTGAAGAACATACAAATTTTCATCAATCACAGCCATTGGATTTTTACCTTTCTATTATTTTTGTAGGAAAATGATTAAGATTGGAAGGGCAGATGGTGCGTATACATTAAAATATCAGGAAATAGATGTTCAGATTGGTATATTTGGTTGTTGATGAATGACAATAATGTTATTTTTCTGTAGTTTTTATTATTTGTGACAGAGCTGGTTCAAGATTTTTTTAAACTTAATCAGATTTCATTATTCTCTTGTGTGTCATTTTTATTCATATTTTCATAATATTTTCCTTGTAAAGTAGATGCTCAAATCAAACTAATCTAAGGCACCTGTCTCCGGCCCTCTCTGAGTATGTGCTGTGTCCCCGCCTCACATCTAGGAACTGTGGAGATCATGTCTTCTTACATTGAAATCCCTTTGTTTGTCATCTTTCCACAATAAAGTTCTCATGCTCTGTGTTGCTACAGGCAGGTCTGTGCCACTTAGCCATGAATTCTCTGCCTGTTCAGAAGTGACTTGGAACCTAGCAATGCCAAAACCATGTATGGAAGTCGTTTTACTAGATATGGCCAGATATGGCATCTCTTGATGTCTCCTCTAAAATTGTGTATTGATAACAATAATTGCCGTATTGTAATTTTGCACTGATCATTAAATGAAACGCAAATAGAAAGGCTTAAAATAGTTTTTGGCTTAAATGTAAAGATCAATAAATGTTAGCTAATATTTTAGCTGAATTTCATTTTGTGGCTTTTGTCCAACAACCTATCGAAGCCAGAAGCTGGTTTCTCATTCTTTGAATATTGACAATGCTGACAAAAATTTTTATTATAAGATGATAAGTATTAAGTAACAGGGAAGGGGAAACAGTAAAATTAAGTTAGTGCTGTGCGGGATGAAAGGGGGAAATGCCCAGCAACAATCACCCTGAAGGCAGCTCCACCATCAAAGGAATCGCGAACTGAGTTGTGCACAGTAGGACTTCATGAGATAATGATCCTTTCTCCGTGGTTACTTTAACAAGTCTCCGCGGATGCGGATACAAGCCCACTCTCGGACGTCTGTGATTCACTGTGTCAATAGCTTTAGTCAGCTCTCTAGCTCACACCACTCTCTCCCCGCTTACTCCCTTGATGAGAAGGAAGGAGGGGGCGGTGTTCGTTCCGCCAGGCACATCTTAAGTGTAAAGAGCATAATAAGGACTGGAAGCCTCGCAAGCGTCTTGTAAGAAGAAAAGAAGGTAATTTTGTGTTCCCGGGACAAAAACTATTTTATAAATTCAAGGCAGCCTTGTACCTCACTTCCTTCCCAATTCTTTGTTAAAACTGAAATTGAAATATGAAAGAACAAAGAGTTCTCTGTCTTGTGCTCCACTTAGAGGGAGTTATAGTTAATAATTTACACCTTGTTGAAAATTGTATGTCTGAATGCGTAGTTAATGATAAAAAGAAAAACAAATTGTTTTGACATTATTGCATGAAATACACATAATGGCACTACTAAAGAAAAGGCAAATATCTTATGTCTGAGGATGATGTCTGTATTATTTTTTTGAATACCTTTTTGCTATATCATATATCCAGCAATTAAAAATGTATTTTATTATAACAGCTATCAAAGTTATACTCTTAACAGACATGTCTTCTAACAAAAATATACTTGCTACCTATTTTCTCTAGTAAATTAAAAACTATAGAAAGACATATATTTTATTTATTTTATTTTCTATTATTTCTATAATTTTATTTGGGTACTTGGCATTTCTTTTTTTTAATTTTTCCATTCAATTATTTTTACTTCCTTCCCTCCTCCCAATTCCTTCCGCTCCTCCACACCCCCTTCTCCCTCTCCCACCCTGCTTGAGAGAGGGCAGGGAACTCATATATTTTATATTTTAATAGCACAAATGTACAGACAGCAGCACATTATTCTATCAGAGGCGCATTTGATTGTTACAACTAAATATCTAAAATTCAGGCCAGGCAAATTATACTGCATAAGGTAACTTTGTAAATTAAATAAATCTGTGATTCTCAAACTGAGGCATGACTTAATAGAGAAAGATAGAGAGGGGGCATAGACAGACAGACAGAGCAAGTGTTTCTCCCACAAAGAGTTCAAGAGAAGCTTTCTTAACCACCTACTGCCCAATGGGGACTTTTTAGCAAACATGATCTTTTCTTTCATTTGTATTTTATTTGACAGTGAAGTGGTACCTGCCTCTCCTACATAGAGTGAAAGCCACATTATTTTGTGAAGTTTTCAGTAGCTGTGATAGAAATATAAATCAGATCAAATTTTCCAAGAGTCAGATTAGTCATCTCTCTATATATGTCAAAATCCTTTCACATAAAATAAAACAATTGTTCCATTGCATGTGGATTTTAAAAGATTCGCTATTTGTGAACTCTTCTCTTTAAAGCCATACACAAATAAGTATAGAGAGAAATCAAAATGGTCTAGGTAGAAATGATTGTACTTTGAATGAGGAGGATGTGAGAAGAATGTTGAATGCTTTTTATCAGGTTAAAATGAAGACTCTTCCCATAACCCTCAAAGTCTAGATCCGTCAATATTTTATGCTGGAAGGCTTTAACAAGGCATTTTTGTTTTGTTTTTGTTTGTCAATAACCTCAGTACACTGCTCTCAGTGGCCTCATATTGACTTGGACTTCCAAGCAGAATCCCTACATTGTAGTTCAGGGGCAGAGTGTTGGAAGGAAATTTCACATTGCAGCAATAATTTGACATGCTCAGGATGCCGAACTGCTGCGTACTGTACTCTCACTTATCAAAATTTAGCAGTTCCTACAACTCCTTTAAGCCTCAGTTTTTACTTAGAATTCATTCCTCTTCTAGACTATCCTGACAGCACTTGCGTGTGATGCTATGTCCTCTGCACCTTGTAGAAACCAATGCCAAGAACAACAGATAAGTCACATCAAGTCAATGCCTAGCTTGTACACTGACACAGTAACTTTCAATGTTGTGGTTTGATTTCTGGTTTGCAATTGTTAAATCAGGTCCCTTTGACAATGGGACACGCAGAGCTCGGGTTCTTGTCTTTCTATTCTTAGTCATCGTCACCTAAACAGTCCGTTAGAAGATAAAGTTGGCCATATCTTTACTTCATTTCTTACTGAGATCTCTGCAAACTTCGCGATGTCCACTTCAGTTAAACGTGTGGCTCATTCATTGCACAGGGATTGTTACAATAATCTTGCCAAGTGCCTGGCTTTTATGTTCTTACTCTTTCTGTGGGAACTATGAAAAAAGACACAAAATAATCTCAAACCCATTGCAAAAAAATGACTTCACCTTACAGTTCCTCTTAACTGCTATAGCAGAGGAGGACTGGCAGATCAGACAAGGGAAGAAAAAAAAAAAACCTTTAAATCCCTAAAGCCTATTTTCCGCATGAAGAGACTTTTATCCAGAGGGCTCTTTAAAGAGCATTTAGACACCTTCGATAAAGCACCGAGACACAGCAGAGGGATTAGAGGAGATGGAAAGGGGCAGGACCAGACTCTTAATAAAAGTGATATAGCTTAAGACAAGTCGGTGGTTAAAAGACCCAGTACAACTCAGAACAGCAATCCTCTCTGCAGAAAATTACGGATGACTCCATTCTTACAGCTAGAGCACAAGGCATGAGGGAACGAGTCAGAAAATTAGGGATATAGACTTTCCCAAGGCATGCATTATTTCTTTAATTCCTGTGATTCCAAGCATGATAAAACTCTCACTGGTGCTGCTTCCACTTCCAAGATTTGTCTACTGCACTTCAGTTCTAAGTGCAGGTATCCTGGTGATCTTACGGGAATTGAAGGGAAAGAAAGAATATCTTTGTAGCCGTCTCTTTGCCAACACCGACCTGTGAGGAAAGTGAACTCTTTCCAAAGTATAGATGCTTCCTGACTTCACATTGTCTTTATTTGCCATCCCCTAAGGTTTCCCATCCTTCCTTTCTTCCTTCCTTCCTCCCTCCCTCTATCCCTCATTCCTTCCTTCTTTTCTTTCTTCTTTCTCATTTTCTCTTTATTTCTATTTTTTAATGCTAAAATTGAACTTAGGCTATTTATTGTACCTGCTGGGCAAACATTCTGCCACTAATCTGTATCCCCAACTCAGACTTCTGCTGTTTTTCAATCATGGCTCCTACAATTTAAATCTGATAAATGGAGTGACTTTATGATGCTCATGAAATATAATATAATCAGCAAACATATTCTGCTTTAAAAATGAGATTAGAGCAGTCGAAGTGTAGACTTAACTATTACCCTTGTTTAAAATGCTACACGGGTCTTGAAAGGGGTACTAAGAGCCTAGCTCTTTGCTGATAAGCACAGAACAAATTTTGTTAACTTTCCATCCTATGACAAGAGAAGATAATCACATGATATGGGCCTTGGGGTCCACTGAGATTTTAAGGGAATTTCCCATAACAAATACCTTTCTTCATAGCTCATATAATTTTAGGTCTCTGCCGTGCTTACTTTACATTTTTCTAAATATTATTATCATCATTTAAGCAGAGTCCCCTAAGATAATACAAAAATTGTCAGTAATGCAGAGGCTTATTGTGAAGTTTAGGATGTCATAAATAAGATCAGGGGCCAGAAAGGAAGTGGCTTCAGGTTTCATGCAAGTAGAACACAATGAGGTCAGGAGGGAAGAGAGTCTCATCACATCGAGGCCTGAGGACCTTCATCTTGCCACCTCTCCAGCAATCAAGATGGTAAAATATCAGAATCTTGTCTGGATTTAAGTTTTGGTCCCTTACCTATTTGCTGTAAATAAACCCTCTATTTCCCTAGTTTTGGAAATAACTTTGGCACAGTTATATTTCTGTTCAGTAATATTTACATACATGTAAAAGAATATCACAAACTATATGATGATATAAAAGAGAATATCACTTATCAACAACCACAGGTGTTTTCTCCATAAACATTATTAAAAATGAATAATGCTATTGTAATGGTCAGGCCGAAATGAAGATATTCTGAAGAGACGCTTTATATCTCTCAATCAGACTCTCAAGACTTTTCAAACAATATACCCCAAAGAAATGAGAACTACCCCAGAGCCTCATGCTTGGAGAAAGAAATAGCACTGGTTAGATGGGGACCTTGTCTCCTGGAAAGAGATTGCAAACAGTTCAAACAACTTTTAAGACCCCCTTGTAAGATGAGACTAAAATCTAGTAGGGTTGGGTAGTGATAGGTGGAACCACAGAATGACCAGAATTACTTTGATGTTCAAACCTTGGCCCACTATTTAAATTTTGTTATCACTTTAGGATTCCTAAGAAGGACTTAAGGGATTTGATGGGCCTCTCTGTCTTTCTTCACAACATGGACACTGAATAATAATGTTTTAATTTAATCCACTTTTAATTTGATTCTTTTAATTGACTTATTTAGGAGAGTAGCCAGGTCCAACTAGAGACATGGATTGTGCCCCTCACAGTCAATAACACTATCATAAATACAAAAATGTAAATGAAGGGTTCTTGTTCTTAGGGTGATAACAACCTTTTAAACAAATAGAAAAGCAATACAAAAATGATCTACAAACTACAATAAAGAATTACAATTAAAAGCATTGCATGTATGCTGTATTTAGCCACAGGAAGTGAAACAGCATTTGCTTTCTTACATTTATTTGAAATGAAAAGCATGTCAAGGGATGCTTCTTGCCCCGGTTTAGACTTGTTTCCTATGGCATTCATTTGTATGTCTGCATCCTCTAAGCCCCACTCCTACCGCACACATACCTCTGCTCCATACAATGAGCTGGCAGGACAGACACAGCAAGCATCTGCCTTACAGTGACTACAGCTGGACCTCTCTGCTGTGATCATGAGCTGGGTTCACAGCACCTGCTCCAGACTTGGGGAGTCCTGTTCTCCCTGTGCAGGGCATGTCCAGTCTATCCACTCTCTTCTAAAGGTAGGACTTCTCATGGTTGTAGTAAATTTTTATTTCTGGCCTTTTCAGCTTTCTCCTTTATCAGAAGACAAATTCTTGGACGGACATTGTACAACGAAGCACACATTGACAGTGCATCATCTCACAACACTCAAACGTAGGCAATGTCCCACGAACGCAAAAATCCTCTATTTCCCTTATGATCGATCCCTTTGCTTAAAACTGGGATGATATTCTGGTGAATACTCCTTCAGGACCTTATGTCTTTACCATATAAGAAGGAAACTGCCAGGAGCATTTAAAGAACATTTCTTTCAAATAATAATAAAATTAAACCTTCTTATTTATGCTAATAACAACTGAGAAATAGCTAAGAAAAATGAGAAAATAGATAAGGTGATGCTGACCAGAAAATCTTGAAGGATATTTTTTAATTTAAACCAGCAAATGCCTGGCTGCTTTGTTACGAAAAATTTAGACATTGCAGGAAACCTGTACCATTGGAACCTTGCAGCATTTCTCTGAATTCAGTATCATGAAGAAGAAGGGAAATAAGGGATCTACAAGAAAAGCAAAACAAGCAGCATCTTGAGAAAGAAACACATCATTTATGATCGTTCTAATTGCATTCGTTACTGTTATAAAACACAGCATGCAGAAAGAAGGGGTGTATTTGTCTTATAGGTTCAGGTCACGGTCCATCATTGAGGGATATCCAGACAGTAAGAATCTAGAGGCAGGAGGAAAGAGCCCTAAAGAATACTGCTTGCTGGTTCACTCATTGGCTTGTTCAGGCTCCTACTTAGCTAGCTTTCTTATGTAACATAGGACCACGGGGCCAGGAGATGGTACTACCCACAGTTGTCTGAGCCCTTCTACATCAATTAAGAAAAAATGGTCTCTCACAGACATGTTGACCACGCTGATAAAGACTGTTATTCAATTAATAATTAAAATAAAACAATATAAAAAGCTTTTTCTAAGCTCTGTCACATTTGAAGTTAATTCTATCCAGAACAATGACTTCATACAGTACTATTAATTGTCTAACTATGAAATTCAGAGATATTTTGGGATATCAATTTTATTTGAGTTTTATTTAGATTTAAGATCTTTTTTCAATAGTAAACAATTGTTTCAGTAAGAGTAAAGTAGTAATGAAAGTCTAATACAGTCATAGCTTGGATATAGCAATGGACAGACTTTTTTTTTTTTTAATAGGAAACTTTACTCACAGACCTTCCATTTAGAAGAGTAGTCCGGCTTATAAGTGCAAGACACACTCTGTGATTTGGGAGTGGCTTGAATAAAATCTAAAATGTCAGAGCAACTCATTCTGCTGCAGCCCGAGAGTACATAGCCGGGGGGGGGGCAAAAAATTAAAAAAAAAAAGACACTGTTCCCAAAGGAAATGACATTTTTTGTCAGCATGGTGCCACAATCATGCTGGAGAAGTAGCCCAGTCTGTTTATTTAGAAGGACGACTTTTGGAATTAGTTTCTACTGGTGGGTCCATGGAACATGGAGCATGTCAAGCAGTTTGTACATACTGAATATGTCAACAAACTAGAGTATATTGCCACACAATTTAACAACAAAAGTAGCTAAAGGACTAAAGAACATTTGTAATCTATAACAGAATACCAATTTTAGAATGGACAAGGGTTTCGAAGAAGGGATATATTAACATTTATTGCACCTAAGTGACCACTTATTAATTTTTCAAAACTTAATAAAGAAAATACATTGAAGATTAAATCTATATCTTGTTTAATAAAGTAGTGGTTGGCATCTCTAACTGTTCAGTTAAGCTTACCAAGTATTCTAAGAATACTTAACCTTGCCATTTTTACTATGTAATTTTACTCCTTATACATTGAAGGCAAACTTTGGAAAGGAAACAAGGAAGCTGACTCTGCCCCCATGCTTCTCTTTCATGCTTTGCAAGTATTACTATTGCTTCCAATAAGGTTTGTCTGAGCTAACTACTGCAACATTAGATTAGAAGAAGGGACTAAAAGGATCCCTAGGCAAATGACCCATCTGTGCACTTCTGCAGCTTCTCCATGACCCCCAAATCAGTTCTGTAGTTGTCTCCAGTGTGCCAGAATTTCAGCTTTGCTCTCTCTGCATGTAATAAAATAGTTTGTTACTTCTCGTCTGTGATAGGATTGTTGGGCATGTTGAAAAGTTGTTCAGCCTGTCACTACTGTTCAAATTCAAGATACTACTGTGTACTAATTAATTCTACTCCGGAACTAATTCTTTTCTATAAGGTACTTTCCAATGAGTTGAGAAAATATCTCTAAGCAATGATATATAAAAGCAGTGCATTTTTGAAAACTAACAGAATTAAAAGCAAAGTTTGAAATCATTAATATCAATGAATGCAGAATGTTTTCATGGCATCAGAAGGGAGTCAAGAATATTTTAAATTTTGGCCTCTCAAGAACATATGGTGAAAACCTAGTTCCCAGTAATACTTAATGTGACTTTAATAAGATTGGGAAATTCAAGAAAACTTTTCTTGAAACAAAACAACAGCAAAATAAGTGAAGGAGGGTGGGATGTGTAACTCAGCAGTAGAGCACTCTGTAGCATGTGTAAGTATTTGAGTTAAATCCCAATACCACAAAATAAGTTCAGCTTATTTGTAAAACTATCTAACATGAAAACACTATGCATATAAATAATGTAAAATGCATAAATTGTATGATATTTAAATTATATTTCAGATATTTATCTTCTCTTTATTTGTCATTTCTTTATTTTTAACTCCTTTAGGATCTCTTCTTCTTCTTCTTCTTCTTCTTCTTCTTCTTCTTCTTCTTCTTCTTCTTCTTCTTCCTTTTTCTTTTTTGTAATATATGGCACACTACTGTCATCTATAGTTACCCTGCTGTACTATAACACAATGTGGGATTCCCCTCTGCATGCTGTGGATATACTTTATTATTATTGGTTAATAAAGAAGCTGCTCTGGCCTATAGCAGTACAGAATATAGTCAGGCTGGAAGAAATTTAGAGAGAGAGTAGGCAGAGTCAGGGAGATGCCATGTAGTTGCTGAAGGAGAAAGATGCTAGAGAACCATATCAGTAAAAGTCTCATGGCAATACATATATTAATAGAAATGTGTTAATTTATGGTGTAAGAGTTAGTTAATAAGAAGCCTAAGCTATTGGTCAAGCAGTGTTGTAATTAAGATAGTTTCTGGGTGATTATTTCAGGTCTGGGCAGCTAGGAAATGAATGAGCAGTCTCCAACTACAATAACACACCAGCATTTTTATTCCAACCTAATTGTAATGTATATATATAACATTACATTAACCTTTTATCATACCTCTTTCCCATCCTAGCTCTGGTAATGAGGTTATTACAAATTCCTATGGTATCAACTGATTTAGATTTTACAAACGAGATGAAGCAAGTCTTGTCTTTCTAAATGTGGCATACACCCTTTAACATAATGATGACTAATTCCAGCCATACAGTCATGAATAAAATAATTCTATTCATTGTTATCCATGAATAACAGTCAAATATTTACACATATTACTTTTCCCCATTCATCAGTTGATGGACTCTTAAGTTGCTTCTATTATTGGGCTAATATGAATAGTACTTCAGTGAACACAAGAGCACAGATATTTATTTAACACATGGGCTTTATTTACTTAGACAAATAACCATACTGGCAATGATGAATCACATGGCAGCAGTACTTTCAACGCATGTGTTTTGAGCTCTAGGCCTTTTGCTACATACCAGCATTTCTCCCAAACTCCTGGCTTCAAGTCATTTTTTTGCCTTAGTCTTTGCCAGCTAGGAAAATAGCAGGCACACACTATCATAACTAACCTTAATTGTATGAAGATTTTTTTCATATTCTTTTCCATAATGGATTTATTACTTTTCAAACCCAAGAATAATATTTGAGAATTTCTCTTTCTTTACATCCTCTGCAGTACTTACCTTTTATATTTTTTGCAATGATAGTTCTCATGGAGGATTTGATGTATCATGATGACTCTTTTTTTATGATGACTCTTTTTATGAGTAAAATATTTTTTAATTCTCTAGTTATTTACAGAGTGATATAATTTTAATGTTATAAACAATTAATAGGAGACTTTTCAAATTGTACTTCTCTTCTAGTTATATTTGACCTGATTATGTCTTTCAATATGCAATTTTATGTAATTAAAACTACATAACTGACTTAAAGAAAATAATTAATAACTTAATATCTAACTAGGTAGATATATTATTTTGGATTCATTTTAACCCAAAATATAGTTTTATTCCATTAAGATGAGCCTATGTGTAAAGTTTATTTTTAACTCAGTATTGAAATATTTATAAAACTGATAGACATAGAATATAGTGAGGTAAATTTGAAGAAAAAAACCAACACTGAAAATTAATAGTACTTTCTTTTATAGTGAAAGAATCATTTAAATTATGATGTATATTGCATTCCATATATCTGTGGTGGCAGAATGGGATCTCTTTTTTTTGATTTTTTCTTTTCTTTCTTTCTATTTTTTTTTTAGAAAAATAGACAAGATCTCCTGAGTAAATTGGGAGTGTGGGGATCATGGGAAAGGGTAGGAGCAGAAATGGAAGGGAGGAAGAAAGAGGAATGGAGAAAAATATATATCTCAATTAAAAAGAGCAAGCAAACAAAAACCATGATAACTTTTATTTTTATTTATCTGATGATTAGTGATGCTGAACAGTTTGTCTTAGACCATTTGGTCATTTGAATGTCTTCTTTGAAAAATATCTGCCTTGGTGTTTGACAGATTTTTAAATTAAATACTTAAGAATATTGATTATTGAGTTCCTACAATGCATATGCATTATTATGCAGCTTGCATATCTTAAATGCATCATATAGATATTATGGGTATCAACTTTTTTTCAGATATATAATTCATAACTATTTTTTTATTTATAAGTTTTCTCTAAATTCTATTGATTTTTTTCCTTTGATATTCAGAGCTGTATTAGGTTTACATAATTCTATATGTTTTACTTGATTTGTTTTTTTGTACTGTGGGCCCTTATCCAGCTATTATTGCCTATTTCAGGAAAACACAGCATTTATGCTATGTTTGTTTGCAATAATTTCTGGGATTCCAGTCTTATATTTGTATCTGTAATATAGTTGAGTGGACATTTTAAAGATGAGATTCCAACTGTACTCTACACTGGATCCTATTTCCTCAGAACATTCTAGGAAAAGACATTTTTAAGCTTGTGAGGTTCCCAGCTGAGTCAGACTCCTGATGACTTTCCTTCTCTCGTTGTGTACATAGCACCTTCCAGTGCTGAAAGCTAGCCACTAGTGACAAAGATTCCGGAAAGTACCAACTTGATTTTCCATGTTCTGTGACTCAGTTCCTTAGTTACTGTTCTATTGCCGTGAAGAGACACTATGACCAAGGAAATTGTTTTGAAAGAATACATTTAATTAGGGGCTTGTTTAAATATTAGAGGATCAGTCCATGATCATTATGGCAGGAAGCAGATAGGTGTGGTTCTGGAACAATAGTAGAAAGCTTTAAATCCTGATTGCAGACAGCAGGCAGAGAAGGAAACAGTGGGCCTGGGATGGGATTTTGAAAACTCAAAGTCCATTGCCAGTGACACACCTCCTCTAAGAAGGTCAAAACTCCTCAACAAGACTAAATCTAATTCTTCGTGAACAGTTCTACCAACTAAAAACAAACATTCAAACATATAGCCCTATATGTAGTAGTGTCTTCAGCATTTATATCTTTTCACCATGATCTAGAGAGTAATCCCAAGAATTGACAATGGCCAGTAATGTTTGAGGGTCTACAAGACTTTACTGACCAACAACTTCAAAAGAGGTAACTCATTCCTGTCACTGAGCTTTTATTTGTTAGCATGTGGTGTTAAGTAGGGACAATGTAGTCCCATTGTAGGGTATTCTACCTTTATAGAAAATCAAATCATTATAGATACATAGATTTAATTTAAGGCTGTTTATTTTTTCTAGCCTATATATGTATATTAAACTTTGTAGAGTTGAAGTTATATAATACATAGGTTCTTACTTTGTTCTTTTTTCTCACATCCATGGCATACAGCAATACGCGATTTCTTGTACGTCCACTTATATTTGAGGATTGTCTTTCTGTTTTCCAAAGACTTATTGATAGAGGAGGTATTTAATCTCTCAATTTCTTTTCATAATGCAGACATTTTAATGAGACCAATTCTTCTTACCCAACAGCATGGAATTTTTTCATTGTGTCCTCTTTAATTTATTTTATCACTATTTATTCATTTGGTTAAATTTATTCCTAGCATTATTTTTATTTTTATATTTCATAAAATAAACTGCTTTTCTCATTTAGGGTTACAATCAGAGTACATTGACATTACTGGGTTTTGTATGATTATTTGTTACCCTATTATGCTATTGGCTAGTTGTAAATTTCTTTTATTTATTGCAAATTAATTATTTTTAGTTAACTTATCCAGCATTTTTATCACTGAGTGATATTGAACAATATCAAATTATTTTGCTATGGTTACTTAGATGCTCATGTGGGGCTTTGCTTTTTATTGTGTTTATGTGGGGTAACATTTATTAATTTATGTATATCAAGCTCTCTTTGCATTGCTGGTATGATTCTTTGGAATGTGCTATTGGATTTGGTTTGTTATTATTTTATTATAGATTTTTACAATTAACTTCATTGGGGATATTAGTTTGCAATATTCTTTTTATGTCTTTGTCTCATTTGGGTATAAGTGTAATGCACTGTGGAAGGTATATATCTATTTCCCATTTAATTTTTATTTTACTTAAAGAGGATGACATTAGTTTTCTCTTTAATGGTTAACAGAACTTAGCAGTGAAATAAAATAATCAGGTCCTGGGATTTTTTTTTGAGATGGGAGATATTCATTAATGATTCAATCTCATTAGTCATTATTGGCTAGCTCGTCATTATAGATTTGTTCAGGTGTTCTCTTTCTTCTTAGCTCAGTCTTCTTTATAAGCTGTTTGTGTCTAGGAAGTTATCCACTTTTTCTATCAACTTTATTGGTATAATTCTTAAAAAAATTAAATGATTCTTCTCATTTCTGTGTAGCCCATTGTGATGTCTCCCTTTTGATATTAGTTTTTTGTAAATTACCTAGTTAGGTTTTGACTATTTTTAAATTATTTTTGTTTATAAGTATGAATGTCTATAAACCACATGTATACCTTGTGCCTGTGGTAGCCCAAAGAAGGCATTGGATCTCCTGGAGCTGGAGTTAACCAATGGTTGTGAGACATCTGTGTAAATTCTGGGAACTGAATCCCAGACCTCTGGGCTACATAAGAGCTGCGGGCTGCATTCCTGCTGCCCAGCTCCAGCCACCTGGCTAGCTTATGCCCCGAAATAACAACACACAAACTGTATTCATTTAAACACTGCCTGGCCCATTTCTATTAATGTGTGTAGCACTGAGGTGCACTTACTGGGAAGATTCTAGCCTATGTCCATCTTGGGTTGGAGGTTCATCGCATCTGCCTCAGAGAGCAGAGCTATGAGCTCACTTCCTCTTCTTCCCAGCATTCTGTTCTGTTTACTCCACCCACCTATGTTCTAACCTATCAGGGCCAAGCAGTTTCTTTATTAATTAACAAATGACCTTCCTCCATCATCTGGGAGTGCAGCTGGGGCTCCAACTGCTGAACTATCTGCCCAGACCAGGTTTGTCTATTTTCTAGTTTTAAACAAATGTTCCTTGTATTCGTTCCTGATCTTTCAGATTTAATCTCTATCATCTATTTCTTTTATATATGATCTGAGCCTTATTATTTACTTCTGTAAATTCATTTTGAAATTTGTTTGTTGTTAATTGTCTAGTTTCTTGACTTGTCTGTGTATTATTTAGGATATTTATGATTATTCCACTTTTTGATGAAGGTGTTGATTCTCTTTCTCTCTCTCTCTCTCTCTCTCTCTCTCTCTCTCTCTCTCTCTCTCTCTCCTGGCAGCCATAGTTTCCCTCCTCTCCCTCCTCTCCTCCCAGTCTCTCCCTCACAAACTCCCTCTGTTCCCACCCCCAAAACGGCAATCCATTCCTTGTCAATTTCTGTTCAAGAAAGGGCATGTTTTCCATGGATAACAACAAAGCATAGCATAGCAAGTCACAGTAAAACTAAGTATCACCCGTGTCTTAAGGCTAGACAAGGTGACTCAGTATGAGAAGAGTTTCAAAAGCCAGCAAGAGAGTCAGTCAGTCCCTGCTTCCATTATTAGGAGTCCCATAAGAAGACCAAGCTATATAACTGTAACATATATGCAAAATGCCTAGGTCAGTCCCATGCTGGTTCCCTAGTTGTCTGTTCATTTTTTATGAACCCTTATTTTTATGAACAAGGTAGTTGATTCGGTGGGTTTTCTTGTGGTGTCTTTGACCCCGCTCGTTCCCACAATCCTTTCTGCTCTCATCAGCAAAATTACTTGAGTTTAGCCTAATGTTTGACATCTGTTTCCATAATCTGCTTGATGAAGCCTCTCTGATGACAACTGGTGTGGGCACCAATCTATGAGTGTAGCAGAACATCATTTAGCATCATTACATTGACATTTTCCCCTCCAGTCTTGTTTGGTTCCAGCCAGGGTCTCTGGGTCATCCATCCTGTGGGTCCTGGTGCTCCAGGCAGTGTCAGGAGCAGCCTTCCTCTCCTGGCAAGGGTTTTAGGCTAGAAGAGTGTTTGGTTAGCCACTCCTTTGATTCATATAAATTTACCTCATAGACCACTTACTGCATTGTTGTTGTACTTGGTATGTTTCAAGAAGCTTAATTTTCTTCATTTTTTCTACTTTCATTGTTTATTATTATTATTTTCTTATTTTGTGTGGTGGGTGTTTTGTCCACATGTGTCTTTACATTACATACTGAAGTGGCTGGCCTTGAGGTCCAGGATAAGGCTCTGGCTCCCTTGGGACTGGTGTTACAGAGAATTGAACTATCATATGGTTGCTGAGAATTGAACCCAGATCCTCTGAAAGAGCAGCAGTCGGTGCTCTTAACCACTGATCATTTCTCCTTCCTCCCATCATTTAATTTGGTTTTAATTAAATTAATTGCCACATACTTTTATCATCTAAGTCACTTCTTATTGCTGTTGGTAGTTTTATTGCATTGTGGCTAGAAAGGATAGTCATCCAAAGTTATTTTAATTATTTGAAGTTTGTTGACAGTAGTCTTGGGGCCTAGCATACTTCTTCTGGAGAGTCTTTATAAGCTAAAAATATGCATTAGGATGGGGTGACCTGGGCATGTTTATTAGGACTTTTTGATTTAGGGAATATTTTAATTTCCCTGTATCTTTGTTGGTTTTCTTTCTGAATAAACTATTTCTAAAATTTCAATATTAAAATAACCTATTATTTTTGTGTTTTTCCATTTACCTCCCCACCTAGATCTATGGGTTGTTCAGTATATACATATTTGGAATTACTTCCTTTTACACAATTGGTTCCTTGTCATTTCATAATGATGTTCTTTGTCTCTTTTTACTTTTTATGACTTCACGTGCAGTATATATGAGATATTGATGGCTACTTTTGCTTTCTTTTTGATTCATTTTGTATAAAAACCTTATCCCATTCCTCTCCGTAAAGTCTTTTTCCTGGGAGGTGAAGTGAATTTCTTTTTAAGAAATTTATTTGTTTTTCAATTTCATTTTACATTCCAACCACAGTTCTCCCTCCCTCCCCTCTACTCATCCCTCCTTGTGTCCCCACCACCAGCCCTGCCGCTGTCAATCCTCAACTTCTCCTCCCAACAGGCAAGGGCTCCCATGGGAGTCAACAAAGTCTGACACATTAAAGTGGAACAGGACCAAGCCCCTCATCCCAGCACTGAGGCTGAGCATGGCATCCTACCATAGGGAATGGGCTCCCAAAAGCCAACTCATGCACCAGGGAGAGATTCTGATCCTACTGCCAGAAGCACTATATACTTGCATAAATTTTAATTTATTGAGTTATTTTATGCCTCTTCATTGAAAAATTAATCCCCTTATACAGAAGAAAAGGCTTTATTGCAAACACACTTTCCACATTTGATAGTTTCATTGGAGTTTATGGTTTAATTCAATAAGATTTAATAAATATTCTTTAGATTAATTTGCCAAATTATTAATTTTAAAAATAACATATTTATTAATTTGGGGGAGCATCTTGGGAGAAGAGAAAGAATGTGATCAAAATATACTGTTTGGAAAAATTGTACTGAACTTTGAATTTTACTGAATTTTTTATATTCTTTCTCTTCCATTTGTCCCTTGTGATGTAGTAATGTACTCTAGCAATGTAATTTGTTTCCTTTTTATTAAGTTAGATTTGTTATTACAAGCTTCACTTTATGGTAAGCATGAGGACTGCAAAAAAATCCATCTTTTTATTATGATAAGCTACCTTGAAATGATAGCAATCTAAATTAATCATAAAGGAAAGAAGGATGAAAAAGCCTTTCTACACACCAATAACAAACACACCCAGAAAGAGATCTTGGACACAAACTAAGACACAATAGTGTCAAAGAAAAGAAGATGTGTTTGTATAATCCTAGCTAAGAAGAAAACTTAATACCTGAAGAAAGTGACGGAGGACAATACTACTGAATGAGAATACCTTTTATGCCCATGAATTAGTGACTTAGTGTTATGTAAAGGACCATTCTACTGAAAGCTGTTTACAGATCCAGTGAAATTTTAATCAAAACACCCAGTATTCTTCTCAGAAAAAGAAAAGAAATCTAAAATTCTTATAGAGTCCCAAAAGACACCAAATGGCCAAAACCATACTGAACAAAAAGACAAATGTTGGCAGAATTACCAGTTCAGATTTCAAGGTATATTATTGAGCTCTTCTAATAGGAACAGTATGGTACTGGCACCAAAACCAACTTGTCAACTAAAGGAACAGAAGACTGTCCTCAAATACCAATACACATAACTACAGTCATCTGATGTGTGAGGGTGTCTATTAAACATACCAAACTAGACCTGGCTGCAAGGTTCTCCCTGCAGTCCCTTAGTCCCTAGCTATCACATTGCTCGCCTGGCTGGCATACCATGACTCCTACCATAAATTTTCTAGCCCAGGGGCTAGGCTGTCCTTCCCAAAACTGCTCTTCCCTATATAATCCAACTATTTTGGTTGTCTGACCTTTACATCTACTCTTTTGGACCCACTGGTTCCCCTCTCACGCCTCTTCTCCCCCCCCCCCCCTTCATGACAGTTTAATCTGTGTCCTGTCCACTCTGGATTCTCCCAGATGTCTCTGCTTCTGACTATGCTCTCCCACATATTTTTAATAAACTTTCTCGTCCACCATACCTAGGAAGAGTCATGTCCATTTTTTCCTTTTTGTTTCTTTTTTTTTTTTCATTCAGTGACAACAATGTCAAAAGCATACACTGGAGAAAACAACAGCATCACCAGCAAATGATGCTGGGAAAACTGGATGTCTACAGGCAGAACACAATTTGCCTCTTATCCTCCGCCTTGCACACAAATATCTCCACGTGGACCAAAGGCCTAATGGGAGGTTTGTAACACTGAAACTGCTGGGAGAAATCATAGCCAAGCAGTACTGAACAAAAAGACTGGAAGGATTACTCTCCCAGATTTCAGGATAACCTCTGAGAGATACAGGTTAACAAAGGGCTTTCTCAAGAGCATTTGCTTTGAGATAAAGACAAAGCATTGATGAGCGGGATCTCGTAAAACTGAAAACCTTCAGTGCTCCTAAGGAAACAATCAACTAAGTGAAGAACCCCAACGCAGAGTGGGAGAGAATCTTTGCAGGTTACACAGGATTAAGATCCACAGCACATGAGGAACTCAAAGACTTAATTGTCAAGAAAACAGTCCAATTGGTAACTGGACCTAAATAAAACCTGAACATTTCATACAGCAGTTAGCACCCTAATGTAATGGGGGAAATCTCCTCGGGCCCCACACCTAAATGAAGGGCTACAAGTAATTACCAGCTTAGAAGAAAGGCAGATTTATTCTACTCCAGGAATGAGCCCTCTGACTGATTATCCAATACCGGTGGTAAGCTCTAGAAACATGCAACATCGGCTGACTCAGCAGGTTGTACTTCTAAGTTGATTGGCCTATACGGATATGTAAAAACACTGGTTAAAGAAGAGGAGGCTAAGATTGGGTTGTGAGACATGGAAATGTTAGAATAGAGGACATGGAAGGGAGAAATGACATTCTTATATTTAAATTAAATAAAATATATTGTAGAAAAAATGCTTAAGTTTTTTTTTTCTTACCAGCTTACATTTGTCCTTTGTGATTACATAATCTACTCTAGCAATGTGTTAAGATTTCTTGTTTAGTAAATTAGATCTTCTTATGACCAGCTTTCACTTTATGGGATACAGGAGGATACAAAATGCATCTTTTTATTATGACAAGCTACTCTGAAATGATAGCAGTCTAATGTGATCATAAAGACACACACATTAGGAGAAGACAGAAGAAAAGTTCTAGGAAAATTCTGGACTTGTATTCTATTCCTTCTGATGCTTTGAATCCTTGTTATTTCCATTTCCATATTTCCTTACTTATTATCTGGCATCATGCTTATATTCTTATGATTTCCTTGTTTTCATACTAAAGAGACAAGTAGTTTACACACCACAGTTGTAGCATTAGAGCATTGTAATCTTGGATAGCTGTCATTATCAGTTTATGCCATCCAGTGGTTTTCCTATTATTGATTAACCTTCTTCTTCCTGTCTATTCCATTTGCCTTGGCATTTCTTTTAGGATGCGTATGTAAATAATGTGGGAAAAGTCTTGTAGACATGATTGCATTCAATCTGCATTGAAAACATTTATTATCTTATTTACCTTTTCTTTAGGTTTGGAAATTCTTTCTTTTATTTCTTTGAACAAGTCTTTTATACCTTGGCCATTTTCAAATTTCTGTTTAAGTACATTGATTCAGGTATATTACTTTTTTTTTTTTTTTGCTCTGATAAAATGACAAGACCAAAGCAACTTGCAGAAAGAAGGGTTTATTTGGATTTCTGGTTCCAGAGTGGTAAGATTCCATTACCACCCTAGCAGGAAAGTGTGACTGTAGGCAAGCATGGTGGCAGGATTTGAGAACTGAGAGCCGAAAGCTTGTATCTTGAACTGCAAAGAAGAAACAGAGAGGGGGAACTGGGAATAGTGTGAGCTTTTGACACCTCAAAGTCTACTCCTAGTGATACATTTCCTCCAGCAAAGTCACATTTCCTCAGTTTCCCAAACAGGGCCAGCTGGGACCAAGTACTCAAGTTCAGCGGCCATGGGGGTCAGGTTATTCAAACCACCACACCACTCTTCTGAGGCTATCCTAAGACTCTGTCAGCTTTCTTCCGTCTTCTTTCTTGTTCCTTCTTCCTTCTCTAACTACATATTTTAAGCTCCTAATTATTTCTTTTGTTTAGCCTACTCTGGTATTTCATGCTTGCTGTTGCATTTTCAATTTCTATTAATATATATTTCAGTTAAAGAATTCATTTGGGGGTCTTTAAATTACTTACATCTCTGTTAATTTTCTGGAAAATAAAGTAATTTCTCTGTGTTTTCTTGGAGTTCCTTGAATTTTGTTGTTGTTTTTAACACGTTTTAAATGTCCCTTATTAAATTTCTCCATACTAACTATTATCTGGTCAGTATTGGTAGTTGGTGAGCTCATGGTTTCCTAAAGGCCATATTTGTTGGCATATTATTTCATCTTTACACTGGAGGTCTGAAAATTAGACAGTTGTCTTATCCTGTGTGTGTGTGTGTGTGTGTGTGTGTGTGTATCTGTGTGTGTGTTTGTGGGTGCATGTGGGTGCATGAGCACATACTTTTCCAGAAATTGTAAACAATCTTCTTGTTTTCTCTGAGCATACAGACATTACATTTATTTCAGCATTGGTCATTGCACAATTCAGACTTTTCTGTGGATCTGTTACCATTGTATTATTACTAATTTAGCACTGAGGATAATCAAATCCCATATTTTCCTGGTTTTGACTCAGGATGAAGGAGGCAGTACCAATAATAAGTACCTCTATTCTCAAGCCTTTTGTTGAAGTTGAGGTAGTGTTAACCCTACCAGTCAAGAATAAGACTACTACCACAGTTTAAAGCCAAATTTGAAGCATGCTTTAATTAAATCCTGGCAAGGTTGGTGGACTCTCTGGCCAAGGTCATCTCTGGGTTTTGAGAAAATGGCCACAAACCATGCCTTGCAGAGGCTCATAAAAGAAACTCTACAAGGTCACCATAATTTCCATCAGTAGCAATCAGGGACAAGTATATTTCTTGACATATTTTCTACCTTCACACCCCCCGCTTACATCCAATCAGGAGCAAGCATACATCCTGACATGTTTCCACATACCTCCCACCCACATGTGATCAAGCGCATCCAATGCATGTGCAGATGGGTCAAACAAATTTGTTTAGAAGAGAAACATAAATAGCCTTCAACATTTAATTTTAATTCTCACAGTAGGCTAGCTGTCTTTTTACAATCAGTGAGGCAGAGTCAGGCACTGAGAATCTATCTACCCCTGAGAAACATAGCCATGGGTGGATCCCCCTCAAATTGTTATGCCTGCTGTGGTGGTTTGAAAGAAAATGGCCCCCAAAGTAAGTGACACTAATGGGTGGTGTGGCCTATGAAAATGTAAGCCACCCCGAATTAAATGTCTTTTCTTTATGAGAGTTTCTGTGGTCATGTGTCTCTTCACAGCATTAGAAACCCTAAGTAGGACAGGTGTTGGTGCTGGGAGAGGGATGTTGCTCTGAAAGACCCAGCCATGCATTTGTTTAAAGAAATAAGGACTTTGGGAGTTTGAGATAGGAAACCAGTGGAATGATTTAAGGTCTTCTTAATCGGCCATACCAGTAGGAACAAGGAAGACAGTGGTACTAATAGTTATTTGACCTGTAGGGGCCTGGCTCAAGAGATTTCAGAGGAGAAGAATATTAATATGTGGTAAGATCATTCTCGAGATATTTTGATGAAGACTGTGGCTGTCTTTTTCCCTTGTCCAAAGAGTCCATTTGAGGCTAATGAAAAGAATTTTAGATTAATTCTGTTGGCAGAGGAAATCTCTAAAGAGCCAAGTATAGACTCAGTCATGTGGTTATTAGTGGTAACTCTAATGAAGGTTTATTAATGAAAAGGAGCAAAATGAGCAGGGTAAATTACAAAATGTAAAATTTTAAGAAAAAAGGAAGACCAGGAAATGGAATGGGGCCAAATCCTACTTCACAGAATGAAACAAATGAAGCAGAAAAAATAGCAACACACCTTTCTATCATTAAACAGCGTTCCACAGCATAAACAAAAGTAACTCACCTTAAAATAATCTTCCCCAATACTTGATAGCAACAGAAATGCTAACTGCCAACTCCATCAAAACATGTCACACTCAATCCATGGCTCGTCAAGAGTGGCGTAGCACTGTGGTAAGAATTCTACCTATAGTTGTGGTGTATTTGTGCTTCACAGATGATATAAAGCTGCCTAAAATAAAAGTCTGATAGACTGGGGTTGTGTACCAGCTCTTAGCATCTAGTCTATTCCGGAGGTTCTGGAATGAGGAGCCATTATAAACTTAGCATTAAACACTTATATTATGAACTTATATTACATAAACTTACATTATAAACTTAGCATGTAGTCTGTTCCAGAGGTTCTGGGAATGAGGAACCATTATAAACTTAGCATTATACACTTATATTGTAAACTTATATAAACTTATATTATATAACTTATGTTATAAACTTAGCATCTAGGCTGTTCCAGAGGTTCTGGGAATGAGGACCATTATAAACTTCCCACATTCGGGTTTATTTCTATGGCACTAAACTAGAGGAGAAACTCCTGTGTGTAGTATCCAGTTCTACCACCAATGGACGGGAACTTTTTCCGTGCTTGTATGCATGAAGTTAGGATATTTGGTGTGAAAGCAGTTCTTTGACCGCCTTTGCTGTTGTTGAGCTGAAACATACCTCAATATCATTGCTTTGGTGACCTGCATTCCAGGGTTCACACTGCAAGGGGCTATTTCAAGATGTCCTAAAGATTCTTGACTGACTATATACTCTAGATAATTCTCTGTTATTAGGTCACAGACAATTTTTTCCTTAATACATAAAATGGCACATTTATTTAGTCTACACTATGAATTTTAATAAACATATATATTGTGCAATGTTCAAGTCAAAATAAGCATTTATTTGTGGTGAAACAGCCACATTTTTTTTCCTTTTGTCTACCTCCACACACACAAGTCAAATTATTTTCTTGAAATATATAGCACATAATCATTATTTACATCATACTACCATGGAATAGACTTCTAGAACTTCTCCTATGTAACCAGCAACAGTATATTTTTTAAAACCTAGAACAGAACTAGAAATAGAAAAGCCATCTTCTCAGTGGACGAGAAATGAGTCACCGGAAGGTGGCAGCCAGCGGAATCGGATTAAAGGAGGAAATCACAGCTCAAGAGCTATGTATGATGTATGAGAACACTTCTGATGAAAAGCTTAAGGTGATGTGGGGGACAGAGGAAGGGGTAATTACAAATTTAGATGTGATTCATGAGCTAAGGAGGAAGGGCTGAGGTTATCAACCAGTATAGGATTGACAGGTGGGCCTGCTCAGACACCTCTCCCCTGTTCATGTTTGGACAAGTCTTCAGGGTCAGGCATGAGCAGTAACAATGAACATGTGGGTCAGAGTCTGGAAGCACCCAGAAGAATATGGAAAATTATGTGATTAGCAGCCCTTCCTACAGCCTTGTCAATCTGTATTCAGTAAAACGAAGGGCGAAAGTCATGCCTTCAGGCACAAAACCTCAGGAAAACAGAACTGAACATCAGTAAATGCTGTGTATATCCGGGGAAAGAGGAGTTAGAAAGTACAAAGAAAGTCCGTTTTAGTGGTGCATCTCTGTGAGTTCAAGGCCAGCCTAGTCTACACAGTGAGATCCAGAACAGTCAGAGCTACGTAGTGAGATTCTGTTAAAAAAAAATGGAAGGAAGAAAGAAAGAGAGGAAGGAAGGAAGGAAGGAAGGAACAGAAAATAACTTTGGAAAGTTGAATATAGAAAAAATAAGTAGCATCAGAGCAAAACAAGTGAACAAAAAAATCAAAATGTGCACTAACTCCAGAAGCATTGAAACACGTGCGTGTAAGTAAAATCCACCAGATGGTGTAAACACATGCGTGTAAGTAAAATCCAGCAGAGGCTGTGAAATCAGAGAGGGCTCACACAATGAGTATGTGATCAAGTTTTTAAACATCCTTTAAATTTAACCACAAATGAATGAAAATGGCAGCATAGAAATGAGGATGATATCGATGTTCTAACACATTTCAAAATAGAAAAAGAGGAAATGATCATTTCTGTCAGAATTGAAGACAATTAAGGCATGTGTTAATCGGGTTAACTTAATGTTTACAACACAGTAGCAGAAGTTAGAGCAAACATTCACACCAAGATAGGCTGAGCTCAACATTCAAAAGATTCCACATGTGATGAGAAACATTGGAAGTTATCGCATGAAAGAGAGTGGTGGTTTTAGAAGCCAAGAATTACCTTGAAATCAGAATTTTAGCTGAAAATGCTGAATTAAATGGGGCAGCACCTTTGCAACTTTATTAAAATAACCACAACTTTAGAGTTTTTTAAACCTAAGTATGAAGTCTGTGTGAAATAGTCTTAATAATTTAGCACTTAAAAAAGCCTTTGTTTGAAATACTCAATTAAAAAGTAGTATAGAATAGTATGAAATTTATTTCAAGCATGGACAAGGAAAATCAGAATAAATGAATGAAGAAACTATCCATTGCTGGGTTAGACCAGAAAACTTAGGTTAGTTCAACTTGAAGCTTAACAAAAATACCAGAAGTGTTGGACTATATTTCAACCTAAAAGGAAAAAAATGGCAGACATAAAAATTTAGACTTGAATTTTATTTGTTTTAAACTACAGATTGGAAGGAAATACCTTTTGTGACTCCCACATTGGATAGACATTGAAAGTTTTATGATATAAGAAAATCAGAGGACCTATAATACTAATGGAAGTTGGCAAAACTTTCTGGCTATCAAGCTATATTAAAAGTTCAGTGTTCAATCTTTAAATCTAGTATATTGATATACTCATAGAATTGTCTAGATGTCAGCAACAAAAACGTGCAGGATCTTAATTATAGTTACATATATATGTACATGTATAGTTGATATTATTAATGATGGTTATAGTCTAAGTCACTGTAATATTTAGCAAATGCTGATCTTTTCCCAGGTCGTAAAATAGAGTAAATTCTTCTTTATTGTCATAATATCCTCGTCAACCCAAATGCCAAGAATATTATCTATGCCAAGAATATTATCTATGTTTGTTTGCTAACAATTCTGTAAAGCAAGTCATTTCCACAGTGTTGAAATTGTTCATTTGTATAGCCCTCTTTCTGTCTTTCTGTTGGAACTTAATTTTCCATGGCTTCTGCACTACTTTAGTGCTTTCAGTGTGGTCTGGCATTTTGACATAAGTAACTGGTGAAAGGTTGGAGTAAAAGAAAGCAGACAAGAGGATCCCTTAAAAGGGTGCAGGCTTTATTTGAAAGGGGAAAAAAAGCCTTGAGGAGCAGAGGAGGATGTGGGAGGATTTTGTTTCTGTAGGAATCAGGGTCTACTGTCCACATGCAATCTGCCCTAGTCATAGGGCATACCAGGGAGGAGTGGAGAAGGATGTGGACAAGTTTCCCTTTGGGCCCCAGGTTTACCTTTACTAGAAGGGACAAAGAATGGTGAGCAATGCTGATAGACTTTAGACGATAGATAAGCATCTCTTATGGACAACCATGATCAAAAATCTGCACCCAGACTTGGGCAGGAATGCAGGAAAACAAGTGACTTTAGTCCTGGAATACTGATTACTGTGGTTTGGAGACAAGGGAGAAACTAATTTATTAGGGTCCATTCCTTAAAGTTAGATAGGCAATGAAGAGACAGAGGTTTCATAGAGCAGGGCTATGGCGGCAACTAGCCTATCATCTGGCAGATAAGAACACAGTCTCAAGGGACACCTCTGTCTCTTCATTGCCTATCCAACTTTAAGGAATGGACCCTAATAAATTAGAATGTCCCCAGGAATCTCCTTCTAGGAGAAACAGTAGTGAAAGCCTTGCAGCATCCAGAAGGGAAAACTTGTCTTTTAGAAAAAAATATCAACATGTCAGATGGTCAAGTAGGTGGAGACCTGGAGCTGAGGCTTTGGTGGGCACCTATCTCTTGCTTAAATTTTACCCTCACATCAAACTCAAGGTCACTACATCTCTTCGCCCTTTTCCCAATGTTATCACATGGAATAAATTTCCTTTAATCTGCTTTTAACTATTAATTTGGCTACTCTAATTGGCTTGGTAAAGATGACAGGCCAGTCACAGTTTCGTTAGGTATGGGATGAGAACCCATAGGTATGGTGATGATATGTGAGCTAGCCAGCACTGAGAACTGTGTAACATTTTGCTGACTTTAGAAAACGTGGCCATAAATATCTTTGGCTTCCGGATTTACATCAATGCTAAGCATTCTGATTTTTTTGAAAAAAAAATTATTATCTCATGAATTCACATGTGAATCACTTCCCATCATTTCCAGTTTCATCATGAGCTATTGATGTTAATCTAGTAACTCCAATCTCACCCCGCATGCACATCAGCAAGCTTCTTTTCTTTTGCATCAACTGTATTTCCAGTCTCCTACACTGACCATAGTGCCAGGAGCCCACCTCAACTCATCAGGGACTATCCAAACTAATTACTCCATAAGGGACAGCACAACCTTTTTTGTTTAGGAACTCTAGAGAGTACTTCGACATAATGTGTGTTACTGGAATTAGGGGTTCCAGGCTCTCCTGCAAAATTCGCTCATCGCTACATTAACAAAATGCATGTACATTTTAAATGGGCCAAAGCAAAAGTACCTCTACACAGGTCAAGCCTAAAATTAATCTTAATTGTACATTTTATATTTGCCTAGAAATAGAAGCTCAGAATTTCCCAAATATTTAAAATGTATTCTTAAAAACGTTTTTTATAATCAATCCGCTGCAGCAAAGTTTTCAAAATTAACATTTGAAAGGAGTAGACCTCAATCACTAAGAAACAAGCTCAAAATTACTATTTTAGCTAGAATTTTAGGTAATTTTGCCAGGATAGAGCCCAGTAAAAACATGCCCTCCATATTAAAATTGTATCTAAATCTTAGCATTTTAATTAGCTTCAAAAACAAAACAAAACAAAAAGCAGGCATGGAACCAAATGCCCCCAATAGTCCCCAAGTCATAAATAAATTCACACACGTTTCCAAAGAGCCTTGTCAATTATAATTTTTAGTGTATAATGCATTTTACAAGGAAAAAATGCAAAAAGAGGAAAGTCAGAGCTTTCTTACTCTGTGTCATGTTCTCCAGAGCCAGAGACTGGGCTTCGATCCATTGCTATCATAGACACCAGTGTAAAAGACCAGAACACTATGTTTCTGCCTGGTGGGTAGCAATGCAATGAAGACGTTATATGCTTCTGGTTATGTAAATTGCAGAAGAAATCTCCTTATCACTCTTGTTTCTTTATCTCAGATGTTTCAATAAAGCCACAATGGCTCAAAAGAAATCTTTTGAGTCATATATACATACATACATAATAGTTCAAAAAACACCATATTTGTTCGAACAGACTTTCAAATTGACAAGGTTTGTCCTACCAACATCATTATTGTTAGATCATAGGTTCTCTGCTTTTTTTCCTTAAATATTTATTTGTACTTTATGCATGAGGGTGTTTCCCATGCATGTATGCCAACACACAGTATTTGTGCGTGGTCCATGGAGGCCAGAAGAGGGTGCCAAATTCCCTTAAACTGGAGTTGCAGATGATTGTGAGCTGCTATGTGGATCCTGGGAATTGAACCTGTGTCCTCTGCAAGCGTATTCAATGTTCTCAACTACTGAGCCATTTTTCTAGCCCCAGGCCCGCCCATTTAGCTGGAATCTATTCAATGTCAGACCTCATAGCTTAAGAAAAGCACACCAAGTTTTCCACAAGAACTGACAGGCTCCTTTGTATGAAGGTTAAAATGCACAGGTCTATGCAGGAAAAAAGAAAACCTTAGACAAAGGAGGTCTAACATTGACTGGTGGAAGAAATGGAAGAGCATCATCTACCTATCTCTGCAGTTCCTAACTTTGATTTATGGTCCAGTTTCCAGTACCTCTGAGAGTTCTGTCTCTTCTACTGCTGCAGCCACCATCTTGTTTACTTTACCAATAATAGCCCAAAGAGTTCAGCTGAAGAACCCTAAAGCACAAGGCCAGTCATCAAAGGACAGCTGCTCCAAATGATTCAGAACCCAAGTTACCAGAAGGGGCCCAAAAGTAAACAGGAAACCAAAGGCCATGGTACATATATTGGAGATAAACCAAGGGGTCAGACGTTTTCAAGAATCCAAAGCAAAGTGCAAATAATTCATTTTTCTGCTTCACCAAGTAGGTTAAAAAGAATTTGATTCTATCTGGAGTGGGAAAACAGGAAAAGTTCCCTAGAGTAAAATGACTTCAAAACTGGCTGTAAGCTTCGCTCTTTCCTTTCCTTCAATGTTCAACTTGCTGAGGGTAGCAGAAGCCTTAAAATGCACCTTTTGTTCTTTTTGTCCCTTTCTGGTTGCCATAAATATGAAACGTCTGCCTTGATTTTTTTTTCCAGTGCTGCTCTTCTTGAGACTCAAATTCTAGGAAGAACCATCTGATTGGTTTGATTAGGAAGTATGGCTCTCCTCATGTCAGGCACAGGCAGGGCATCTGGCGACAGTGCCATCAAGATAGGCACAACAAGGACAGGACAATCAGGCTGCTATTGTTGAAATAAGGCACCACCAAGCTGAAGAATCTGTGTATTTCCATTTCCAGATGAACTCTTCAAGCTTATGCCAATGAAAAAGCCATGCACTTAAACTCATATAAAAATCACTTTATGCTGAAGTATTTAAGTGTTTTAAGTTTCACCCATTTGACATTTATGTCATGACTTGAAATAACAGACATAAATGCATTTATTTTCTGTAACGACACAGCAAATAACTACAGAGAGGATATTAACACCTTTATATATTCTTTCACAGTTTCCAGAGCCTGAAGTCATGGGGTGGCTTGACTTGACCCACTTCTCAATGTGTCTTAAGTCTATAGTTATGTATTTAGTCAGAGTGCATCTTATTGGTCCTCTTTTAAGTGCATGGCTGTTAACAGAACTCAGAGCATGGGTGTTTTCATGAATGAGAGCTCTGACTTTTTGCTGACTATCTACTAGTGTTTGCTTTCTGCTCCAGAGGACTTTGCTGTTCTTCCCCACACAGCCCCGTCTCCACACAGCAGCTCACTTGAAGAAGAATGTCATCTGTCAAGGCAGATGAAGGCCTTTGCTTCAATGCTCACAGATCTCATCATACCTGCTATAGAGATTTTAATGGGTATGAACTTTGTTTTATTGGAACAAATTCAAGGTTAATTTTGTTATACTGTGTGTGTGTATATATAATATATATATATTTGTTCTTGATTAAGGTATTGTGATTGTGCAGTTAATTTTAAAATGTAATGTATAATTAAGAAATATAGATTAATAGATAATCATCTATAATAGTCAAGCTTGTAATCATGTTAGTTAGGTTTTCTAGATATATAGAGATGTATTTCAGTTAAATAGGTATTCTTCAAATCTTTCAGAGACCTTCAGAATATGGCATTTAAAATGTTGAAGAACTTAGGACTTTTCATAACAATGAGACACATCTGCTCCTGGTAGCACCAATATACTCCAAGAAAAAGATGAGCATCGAAGAGGCTCCTTATGGAGTCTCTTAGCCATTTGGGCAAGAAACTACTCTTGCCTGAACTGCTTAACTGGACATAAAGTACCCACAGAGAAATGATTGCTGAACTTGCCTAACAGTGAAATGATCCTTCAGGGTTCTTGCTTCATGTAAAAGTCTGCGAGATATTCTTCAGGACACAGAAAAATGTGACTGACAAATTGCCAATGTAGGTGGAAATGTCTTGGAAATTTTCTACTTCATGGAAAAGTCTGCTGGATACTATGAGCTTGTAGGCTGAAGATGTATGCCCAATGTTACAGAAGAACTTCAGGTGACTGTCCAGGCAACGAGATGTCTCTGTCAATTCTAGAGTTTTGGAAGTTGCTTACAATAAACTTATTGTTTACTTAGGTAATATTATATCCTTCTGGAGTCTTTGGTAGAGTTGAAGAATGGATAATAATAATATTGTTTTCCTTAGTTATGATTAAAGATAAAGTAGATATAAACATAACTATAATTCTTACCTGATACGTGCTTTGTTATATGTAATTTTACTGTGTGAAAGTTAAAACCTTCCTTTTTATTTAAGCAGAAAAGGGGAAGTCATGTGGAATTACCATTGTTAAATAAAAGAACTACTTTGGGATTATAGCAGAGCTATAGGGGAACAGAGCTATATGGGGGTAAGTAAGCTGAATGCTGGCAGAAGGAACGCAGAGTCAGAGAGAAGCCATGTAGCCCTGCCAGAGACAGACAGACGGAACTTTATCTGGTAAGCTCAGCTACGTGACGATACACAGATTAATAGAGATGGGTTAAATTAAACTGTAAGAGCTAGCTGATAAGAAGTTAGAGATAATAGGTCAGGCAGTGTTTTAAATAATATAGTTTCTGTGTGTTTATTTCGGGGTTGAGCAGCTGGGAATGAACAAGAGGCCTCTTACAACACATACCTATCCATAATAATGTTTCATTTGGTGAACTCAAGGTATACTCACTACATTTTAAAAAATACCTACACCAAAAATTTAAAATAATGAAATTATGGCACTGTAGCTCACTCATTTTGCTTACTAGTTAGAATCAACTCACAATTTGTCCTTTCTCAAGGGATATATTAATACCAGGCACAATACCAATGGTTGAGATATCTTTTATTTTTACCTACCACTTGCAAGAGTATGTATCATTTAAAAATAAAATTAAATATAAAACACTTAAGGCCAAAGAACAATATAGACTATTAAAACAGTGTATTTCTTACAGAATAAACCAATAAACCCATGATCTTCCCAAATTGTGTGCTTAAGAGTAGCTTTATTTTTCTATTGTAAGCTTATTACAGAGTCGATATTTTCTATACTTTTCAAGGGAGGCTTTTATAGTCCAAAACATATTTATCTTGTTTATGATCATAGATAAGGCCAGTGGATTGAGCTTTCATGGAGATCTGCAATTTAGGGACTGCATCAATGATCAGGATGACCTGTGCAAATTAAACTGAGGTTTCCTCATGCAGCAAAGGCTCTCTGTTTCTGCTGCTTGGTAGCCCATCTGTTCTATTGCAAGCCTCACTGTGTGGGTAGCAAACGTTTCTATACCCTGTGCACATGAGTGTGGCCTCATTTATTTTGTGTGGGGAGGCTTGATTCTCATTCTTCAGGGTATATACCGCATTTGTTGGTGAAATGTGATTGATGATAAGATCTACAGAATATGGCATTTAATATATTTTAATAATATAGACTCTTTTTATGACAATGAGGCTTGTCTGCTCCTAGCAGCACCATTCTACTGCATAGAAGATAATGGGTATCAAAGGAACTCCATATGGACTTTACTTTCTTCTGTTGACAGTATGCTGTCATAACTGGACAAGCAGGATACGCAAAAATTGTCTGCCAAACACTGTAAAGGTATGGAGGGCAGCCTTTCAGAATATTCTGCTTCACAGAAAAGTCTGTCAGATATGCTGTGCCTGTAGGCCAAAGATAGATGCCTCAATGTTGCAGAGGAATGTTGGGTGACTGTCCAGAAATCCAGCTGTTTCTGTCATTACATTTTTATTTTGGAAGTCTCTTGCTTGTGCTTCATGCTTACTCATTTAATATTATTTCTTTCTTGGTACTTTGATGGAGTTGAAGACTAGGTTTTTATAGTTTCCCTTTTTTTACCTGATGCAGAAAGCAAGTTATGATAGAAAGTAAATTAGGCACAAGACTTTGGACTCACCAAGATAAAATAGATATGGACTAGACATTGTTGATATATTTATTGTAGGTATATATTGATATAGTCATTGTATGATATGGGATTCCCCTCTTATGTTATGAATATGTTTTATTACTATTGATTATTAAAGAAGCTATTTCAGCCAATGGCTTAGTAGAGTAATGCCAGTTGATATATCTGAACAGAGATATAGAAGAAAAAGGAGGCAGAGTCAGAGAGATGCCTTGTAGGTACCAATGGAAAAAGACGCCAGTCATCAGCTGAAATCTTACCATTAGGCCACACCCTAATGATGCTACATAGAATAATAGACATGAGTTAATTTAAGATGCGAGAGTTAGTTAGAAATATGCCTAAGCTATTGGTCAAACAGTGTTGTAATTAATATAGTTTCTGTACTATTATTTGGGTCTGGGCAGCTGGGAAATGAATGAGCAGTCTCCACCTACAAATGGCACTCAATATGTCCCGACTATATTCACATAAAACCTGAGAAATCTTGGGAAAGAATTCTAAACACAAAAATAGAGTTAAACATGTCTTCAGGTAGCAGCATTTTCTTGGGTGGGCTCTGTTTGCCAGACGCAAGAGAAGCATGATTTTTTTAAAAGAATGCTTCTAACAACTAAATTCCCTAAATGATTGTTTTAAAATGTTTGTTTATATTTAAAGGGGGATATGCTACAGAGATGAATACTTTACATTGGTATGGATCTTGTTTTATATATACAAATTGAAGGTCAATTTTGTTATATGTATATTTATGCTATTGTTTAAGGTACCTTATTTGTGCAGCTCATTTAAAAATGAAATTTATAATTACGAAATTCAAGTTAATAGATAGTCAAATATAATAGTCAAGCTTGTAGTCAGGTTAGTTGGGTTTTCTAGATGTCAGAGATATATTTCAGATAGATAGGTATTCTACGTTTCAAAGACTAACAGAATATGGCATTTAAATGTTTTAAGAACTTAGACTTTTCTCAGCAATGAGACATGTTGCTTCTGGCAACACCAATTACTTCAGAAAGGCTGATGGACATCAAAGAAACTCGTTATGCAATCTGCCTTCAATGTGACAAGGCTAGTCATTTAAGCAAGAAACTGTTCTTGCCTAGACCATTCAATGGTATGAAGGATCCACAGAAAAATGACTGCTAAACTTGCCAAGAGAAGTTGAGATGATACTTCAGGGTTCCTGCTTCATGAAAGAGCTGTCAGACAACTTTCAGAATACAGAAGATGAACTTTGCCGTTACAAGGCAAAACAGATCTTTAAATTTCTTGCTTCATGGGAAAGTCTGCCAGATACTATGGGCCTGTAGACTGAAGATGAATGCTCCAAAGTTACAGAAGAACTTTGAGGGATTGTCCAGGCAGCAAGATGTCTCGGTCAATTCTAGAGTGTCTGAAGTTGTCTCCAATGCACTTCCTGTTAACTTGGTAATATTATATCCTTCTAGGGTCTTTGATGGAGTTGAAGAATAGATATAATTATAGTTTTGCTTAGTTATGATAAAAGATAAAGTAAATATAAATATTGTAACTGTAACTATAACAGGTTAATTTGAGATGTAAGAATTAACTTGAAATATCCTTAAGCTATTTGCCAAACTGTGCTGTAATTAATACAGTTTCTGTGTTATTATTTAGTTCTGGGCAGCTGGGAAACGAATGAACAGTATCTGCCTACAATTGTACTTATTGAATATAGTTTGTCTTATATTAGTTATAGCCTTATTTTTTGGACAAAAAGGGGAAATATAGTGATGTTTCATTTGTATTTTAATAAATAAATCTTGCCTGAAGATCAGAGAGTAAAACAGCCACCCTGGTCAGCTTTACAGACCAGGCAGTGGTGACACACACCTTTAATGCCAGTAGCCACACTAGCTTGCCATAGAAACTGGTCAGTAATGATGCATGCCTTTGATCCCAGTATTAGAGAGGAATATAAGATTTCCAGGAGACAGATCTCAGACTCAGTCTCATTCTAATGATTCCTGGAGAAAGGATCACTATTTTGGAGTAAGGTAGAGGTAAGAGTCAATGGCTGACTGTTTGGTTTTTCTGACCTTCAGTTTGAACCCCAATATCTGTCTGTGAGTTTTTATTAATCATGTTGCAAGAAAACACCCAGAAGATTTGATAATTTCCAGTTTTCTAGAGAGCATAAGGCCAGAGCAGACTAGCAAGATTGAGAACTAATGGACCAATTCTAATAAAAACAGTACATTCTCACTTAAGATGCATAGGTCTGTGGATGATCTAACAACATCTCTAAATTCTAAGGAAAATTTGACCATATACATGCCTTCCTGATAAAAGTTTCCTTTCTTTCTTTCTTTCTTTCTTTCTTTCTTTCTTTCTTTCTTTCTTTCTTTCTTTCTTTCCTGAGATACAGAAAAGGGCTGTCAGTTAGTTTCAGGCTGGGATTCAGGGCCACGTATACCTGCAGAGACACAGGAAATCTGAGAGGTCCCAAGGCTGCCATGAAAGCACAGAACATAGGTGGATAAGTGAGCCCCTAATGTCTGTGCTCTTTCTCTCAACTGCTTTCCTTCTCCTTCTTGAACAAGATCCTGGTGGCAGAAGTGCAGTAGGGCTAAGGAAGGGGTGGTTATGGCTCACACCTGTAATCCTAGCAATTGGTAGTCTAAGGCAGGAATACTTACTGTGGGCTAAAGTGTGTCCCTGGATCTGGTTCACTGCTATAAGAGTTATGAGTGGGTGAAGAGGGTATATGCATGGTTGGGTTATTCACCCACCAACATTAATCATCAGGATAAAAGACATGGCCAAGAAGTATGACTTCTTCCTCTCTAGAATGTATCAATCTTAGGTACTATAGAGGTCAATGTAGAAAACAATGCAGCTTTTTCTTGGAACTGGACTGTGATGTGATATGCATTCTCTCCAGCAAGCAGACAAGCCTATATCCTTGATTAAGACCATTGTATGCTTGATAGCATGAAAGATCAATAGGAAAGTGAAATGGGCACAGGAATGAAAAGGTCTCCTGGAAATGTTCTCTATGGAAAGCAGTTGTATGGATGTGATCAGGAGAATGAAGCCAAATCTGTCCAGGTGTTCCTCAGTCACCATGCTGTCTAGCTCCCCTAAATGAAGCAATTTTTTACTCGTTAGGGGTGACTTTGACCAAGAAGCCACAAAATGACCCCCATAGATGAAGCTTTGCCACAGTCTTCTGCACCGTTCCACTCTCTGTGTCAATCCTTTCCACGCCTACAGCAGAGGCCAAGGAATCTTATCATACACATCCAATGCAGCAGGTGTCACCCTTTTTATCTGCGTTTGCACTGTCTTGCTCCTGCCTCCAAAACTGGAATTACTTCAGTCCTTTTATACCGTACTCTTTCTCTTTAGCACCTCTTTGCCAAATGCACCTGCTTAGCCGAGGTTGCTTTGAGAGCTTGAGAAACCTTCCTCTGCTTTAGGAGACTTTTTAGAATCAAGCATCATTTCCCATCTCTTTTTTTGCCATATTTCTGGTACTGAATTTTTCTAAAAGTTATCCTAAAAGTTTATTCTAAAAGTTTATTCTAAAAGTTATCCTTTGTTTTTAAAAAGAACATTTGCACAAAGGACATGCTATAGGAAGATTTAAAAGGCCTCTAGAAATTTAAAGGCTACATACTATAAATCTTCTGAAAGTTTTCCCAATTTAAATAAAATTTGGGTTATTTATTATATTTGAATTGTTTTGGTTCTTGATTTTTAAATAACATTATGCAATTATGTATTAAACATTTGTAATTAAAGTTATAGAATATTTTAGCAACCGTTCTCCTTCACTTAAATTAGAAAAAAATAAAAAGTTTAAACATAGGGTAATACTACTCCTTTGTTATTTATAACTGGCTTCTGAGGCTTATTTATTCACAGAAACCTATTGAGCTTCCTGTGCTTAGATGTCGAAGACTACGATGAAAGACATTAGAATGATGGCGAAGGTTATAGGAATCTTGCCACAGCTTTACTCTAGTGTCAACCTTGGAAGTAACAAGGGTGTGGCACAATAGGTGAATAATAAAACCATGATATACCCAGGTGACAAAAATCTATTCTGTGATAAAATGATGGACATTTCATTCAGGAAAGGTAATCGGAAGTATGAGGTGCTCACTGCTAAATGAACAAACTCCACCTAAGAAGACTTGGGGGATCCTACCACGTGGCATTCTGGGGAAAAACAGTATTGAAACCTAGAAAACTGTGGTTGTCTAGGTCTCAACTGAAGGTAAGTGAGAATAAAAGGAAGCATAGAAGTTTTCATGGGAGTGGACCTTATATTCTATGGGATATGGTTCAAAGAGTTCATTCCTTCCTCCCTGGATACTGATACTGTCTTGAAGCTCAAGAATGAGGTCTTCAGTTTCCATGACTCACTCAGATCACTCCTCCATCCTCTAAGGGACTTCAGTGCACTACAGTATGCAATGGATGGGTGCTACAAGTTTGTCAAAAGCAGAAAATGCAGAATAATTAAATTACAGGTTCCAATACATAATGACAATAAAAGGCTCATTGTGACAATTTGTAACAATAATATAAGGTGCTACAAACAAACAAACAAAAATAACAAAAAAAAGTAGTTGAAGAGAACTACTTTGCTCATTTTTTTTTTCTATAAATCGGAAAGTGCTCAAAAAAATGCTGTACTAGGATGTTTATTTATGGCATTATTCATTGATATTTTTCAAAGAGTTAATGAAAAATTATTCAAGCAATCTCATCATTATATTAGCATTAAACACTTTTATTACACATTTATTTTATGGACAACATTCATATTTTATGTTAATATTTCAGAATAGTCAATGAAATAGATTTCTTACATATTCTGGGTACATGGTTTGCAATTGCATTATCCTTAAAAATAAATTCTCACAAATGCTCCTTTCATATGCTAAAGATTCTAAAATCATTAAACAAGTGAGAGGAACAGTGGGAGAGGTGTTTAAGCTGTAGTAAAAAGTGCAGCCAGAAAGAAAATCCACCCTTTCTTCAGTCATTGGCATGTACTGCTCCCTTGTGTAAAAGAAAGTCATTAAAATATCGCAGTTATATTAAGACACAACTTCGCAGTAAAAGCACTTATTGGCTCCACGCAATATTGACTGCGTCCTTGATTTTCATGAATGAGGTATTCTCTCTCCACGACGCACCATGCAAGTCTTCCTTCTTCCTCTAAATAATTTTAATACGAGTAATTTGTTTCCAAATTAAGTTTTTCCTTGTCACAAACATGTTCATCATTACTTGGAGTTCACGTTAGACCGTAGAAATATAAATATCGGATGGTGTCTACATACAACAGGGTGTATCAGGGAGTGTTTGTGTTTAGGGTCTCTGAATCATTACTTGATGCCTGGGAATGCTTCGCCTTTTAGTCACTCTGTGCCTTATATACACGGACACACAGCATTAAGAGTTAGCTAGTACTTTCAGAGTGAAGCCAATTCAGTCTAAATTCCACTCTGTTGATTTTCTATTTATTTGATTAGCTTGTGGATAAATGTACCATGGTTTCAAACTTAGTTTCTTCATCTATAAACGAGGATGATACAGCTCAATCCTTGGAGTGGAAATATGCTAGTATTAAAATGTACATTCCGCCAAGGATAGGCTTCTATCTCATTTTATTAATGGCTATAGTCTTAGGACCTAAATATGATGAATGTGTGTTTGATATTTGATGCACACATTCGCATGTGGATAAGCTTAATGAATTGATTCCTAATGTCCACTCAGTTAAAACAAATAACAAAACAAAACAAAAACTACTCAAATATTTTAACTTTCAATGTGTTCCCACAAGGATGCTGCTATTATTATTTATTTTCAAGGAAGAATTGAGATAACGTGTTTTACTGTTTGCTAGAATGCGGACTAGGGAGAATTTAAACCCAACCAGACAGATTTGAGGGGCCACACTCGAAATCTCAATGATGTTACAGTACTAAACCAGGCTGAAATGGTGTTGCTGAAGAAAGGGCTGTGCTTACTACAAGAGAGTCACTGAAAGTATAATTTCTTTTATCCCTCTGGTTATTATTTCTGTTGAATTTTTTATTTAAGAATTATTTTTGAAGATCCGTTTGTAAAGATACTTGCCTCCAAGTCTGACATCCTCATCTTAGGATCCACATTCTGGAAAGAGATAACTGACTCCTAGAAACTTTTCTGTAACCTCATCTAAGCAATCACTCAACACAACTAACTAAATAAAATGTAATAAAATATTTAGTAAAAAAAAACAAAATTATTTTCCATAATGTTAGCACATGAAGCAATGCATTTCATTGTCATCGTACTTTGTTCTTGTTTATCACCTTATCTCCCTTGTTGGTACCCTTCTTCACAACAAATACTGTTGTCATCTCTTTTTACATCATATGTATTCCATTACCCTCTTTATCTCTATTCCCTTTCCTCAAGATTTGTTCCCATTCATAGTCTGTCTACTTTCGTGTCCTATGTATACATACATATATACACCTATGAGCATACACACACATACATATATGTATATATACAAATATATTCTGTGTATATATATATGTTCTATATGTGAAAGAAAAGTGCAACATTTATCCTTATGAATTCAACAGATTTCAGTTAACATAGTGTTCTCTTGTTCCATCCATTTTCTGCAACATCCATTATTTAAATATCCTTTATGGCTGAATAAAGTTCCATTGTGTGTATCTAGTTCATTTTTCATATAGTCATCTGTTCACTAATAGAATTATGTGGAATTGAAAACCTGCTGCGTAACAAAGACTCAGTATGATGAATAGACAGCCTACACAATGGGAGATAATATTTGCCAACTACCAATGAGATGGGTGATTAATAGCTTGACTCTAAAAAGATTTCCAAAAGTTAAACATGAAAGTGAAATTTGTGGGTCAGTGTTGTGCCAGTGCAATGCCTCAGCGGCCCAGATGTTAAGTCCTATTTTAAATGGCACTTCTGTTTGGGCACTTGAATATTTTATTTCGCTTTCTCCTAATGTCATTCTAAGTAAAGTTCTGATTCATGCAAACATAACCCTGGGGAAAGAAACCAACTCAGAAAGATTTAATGAACCTGTATATACTAGTGAATGATTAAAAAAAAACATGAGTTGTAAAATAAAATACCATGATCATAAGTTTTCAACTATTAAAGCACTTTCTACTTTGCTCTCACAGTAAATACATGTATACAATGATTATATTGTGGGTAATTTCCTTCTACTGGACCAAGTTCCAAAGATTTTCTTTTTCTGATAAGCTAAACCAATCCTAAATTTTACTGTTGAATTTGCGGTCATTCTCATTGCACCTGCCAACACTGGCTTCCAAAGTTCATTAGCTAAGAAAAAAATAAATATATATTTATATTTATATATTTAATAAAGATATATAAACACTAACTTAAAATAATGAATACTATTTACAGGTTGTCTCTATTAAAAAAACAGTACTTCACTCAAGTCCCTGTTCTAGAAAGAGATAGAAAGCAGAAGGTCCTGGTCTGTAGCCAGGACCAAGGAGAAGACTGTTTGCAGGTTGTCCGTGAGGGCGAGTACAGTGATCACGTGGATCAGCCTTCCTTCTCCAGGCCCTGGACTTAACCTATAATGCTCCCTTCATAGATTCTAATCCCCAGTATTCCTTAAGGCTAAATATGACCATGCATTCAGGTGGTTGAACTATATTTTATGAATCAAAATAATTCATGTAGTTTCCTCTTTAAATGATTAACAGATGCATATACTTACTCACTGCCTTATTTTCATTTTTTAGAGCAGGATACAGATGTGAAGCTGCAGTGGATATGAATATTAGATAGTTCAGCATCTGAAAATGATAGTGTAAGGGGCTGGACAGTACCTTGGTCTTTGAAAGACTTCATGGAGTAGCTGCTTACTCTCTTGAAAATATTTATTTATTTTCTCTCTGGATTTGTGTTTTTGAAAGCAACACTTCTTGTGTGACTCATGAAACACTGAGGCTTGTCAGCAGCTCACAACATTTTACAATTAATATAGTCCTTAATGTATGGCTAGTGGTATAATTTACCACCATCTATTGCAATAAGAATGTGAATTTATTGAGATTAATTTTTTGTTTGACTGTGTACCATTTGTATTGGACACAATATTTTATTTGTACCTCAAAACAACATAATGGAGTGTGTGTATAAACTATTCTGAGACCAAGTTGAACATTTTCTTAAGCAAATTATTCTCTTCCATGAACAAGGAAGTAGGAAATCTAGAATAGAAATTAAGCTTCATAACCCCTGTAAAACCTTACAAATTTTCAGTCAAATACTTATCACAGTCTCATCCATTTTTCAGGTGCTTCATCATGAAGTGAGCTTTTTACCAAAGTTCCACATGACATCAATGAAATTCTGCTGAATCAATGTTAAATGTGAACTACTTTGGGTGATTTTTTTGTTTTGCTTATTTATAAAGTTCCTATTACTATTCTATACAGGCATTTGATACTCTAGTCTACTGTAGCAACATTCAAATGTAGGAGGACTTTGCTTTCCCACCCACCAATTCCCAAATAACTGACACAGACACTTACTAGTGTTTATAGGTGTTTGGCCAATAGCTCAGGCTTATTACTTATTAGCTCTTACAGCTTAAAGTAATCCATTTCTATTAACTTATATTCTGCCATATGTTTCATCTTACACCTCCTGTTTCCTCTCCATGTCTCTCTGGCAACTCCTCTAGCTTTGCTCTTCTTCCCAGTATCCTTAATGTTGCTGTCTGTCTAACCTTATCCTGTCCAGCTATTGGCCAGTCAGACTTGTTACTAAATCAACCATAATGTAATTTACACAGTGCACAGAAGGATTATCCCACACCAGTCATAGTTTATTACATTGACATCACTACTGGTCCAGTGAAGCAGGGAAGAGAGATGTGCAAGGGAACCACTAATTAACCCTACTCAAAGTCCAATCAGACAATCATTGGACAGGGAATTTAGGTATGCTGGAGTAAAATAAAATACTTAGGGAGTAGGGGAATTTCTATACTCATTTGTTTTTCATTCGACACATAAAATAACCACACTTATGGAGAACTCTAAGATATTTCAACACATGAGTTCATTGGGTAAGAGTACAGAACTTGTAATGATTTGGAAAGAATATTAAATCTGAAGCATTTCAAGAGGAAAGGAAGCAGAATGAACATGATTTGGAGCTAAGACAGCCTGATACACTACAGAAATTCTCAGAAACCAACTTAATGGAAGCGGAGATTTGCTGAGAGAAGCACAATAAAGAGCAATCAATACAGCCTGCAGCTTGCAGGCACCACCAGCATGTCAATACAGAGCACTTGATTTTCAAAAGGTCTCAAGTAAGGGTGGCATCAGGATTACAAGACCAAATTGGTATTTTAGAAAGACTGATCTGATTTGTGCTTTGTGATGAGGGAAAACAGGGAAAAGAGCCAAGCTGTTGGAATAACCCAGAAATGAGATGGACACACTACTACTGCTTGTAGGTGGGATGAAAAAGAAATCTAAACAGGTATTTCCACACTATAAAGAAAGACTCTACCAGACTTGAAAATAATAAGAAAAATGACCTTGCAATGTCATCTCCAGATCAGGATTTGTTATTTCTGTTTCAAGGTCACAGGTGTCTGGGCAGCTACCATTGCTTGCCATAATTATTCAATGTTCTCATTCTTTTTGACAAGCATTAGTTGACATAGAAACAATAATTTTAGAATCTGGCCATTCAGTGAGTGACACTGAATCCTGTAATTATAATAGCTTGATTGATCAACATGACTAAAGAAGTAAATATATGATGTAATACAAAGAGCTAAGTGAATATTAACATGGATAAGAGAACCAGATGCAAGGACCAAGCAAAGGACACTGGAACAGTAAACCGCAGAAAATAATACAATCCTAAAATGCTTGTAAGCAGCCCTCAACAAACACCACATTCTGCTGAGAACAACAGATATAAGTGTGCTCAAAGCAAATGAGAATATTGATACCTGTGAGTTCATGATATCAGGTGGGCAAAGACTTGTAGGAAACCAAAGTTATCACATAGCACACACACACACACACACACACACACACACACACACACAAATAAGGTAGCATAAATTGGAGGTTCTTTTTCTAGATACTTTAGTGTAGAGGACTTAGTGATTAAAAGTTCACAGTGATTTGTTCGTGGGCATTTAGTTAGTGCCCATATGTTTTGCTTGGTTTTGGTTTCTTGAGACAGGGTTTCTCTGTAGTTTTGGATCCTGTCCTAGAACTAGCTCTTTGTGGGACAATTCTGTATTCTGTCAATTATGTTTCAAATAAATGCTGATTGGCCATTAGCCAGGCAGGAAGTATAGGCAGGACCACCAGACAAGAAGTAGAGGTGGGTCAATGAAAACAGGAGAATTCTGGGAAGGAGGAAGCCCCTTCCTCCCCAGTCCTGTCCAGACATGGAAGAAGGAAGATATGACCTACTCCACTGAAAAAGGTACCAAGCCATGTGGCTAACATAGATAAGAATAATGGGTTAATATAAGTTATAAGAGCTAATACGAAGCCTGAGCTAATGGGTCAATCAGTTTATCATTAATATAGACCTCTGTGTGTTTTCTTTGGGGGCATAATGACTGCAGGAACTGGGCAGAACAGAAACCCCAACAAGCAGGACCTCATGTAACACTCTTGCAGTCTAGGCTGGCCTCAAAATCACAGAGATATGCCTATCTTTGCTGGGATTAAAGGTGTGTGCCAGCACTGCCTGGCTAGTTAGTGCACATATGTTTATGAGTAATGCTTTACACAAAAATACAGATTATTTTCATTTAACATATTTGTTTCTGGTTCTTAATAAAGTGTAGCTTAATAACACATCTGGTCTTGTAATTGAGACAAGTCCACATGAATTTAGCAAGTAGCCATTTGATCACTACCCTGTGATGAAGCAGCAACTATTTCATAAAGATTTTCTGAATAACTAACTGCACTGAGCAGACCCATAGAGACCTAAGGTGCTCAGAAACTAGTTCAGCTCAATTATCATGAAGCAACTAGGTCCCATGTGTGACTATGAATTGGAAAATAGAGATTATCTGCTATTTTGTTGAGTCTCCTCTAGGATATAACTTTTCTGTCTAAGTTATTCAATTGATTTGATGCTTCATCCTCGGGACGCATAAATTATTCAAGGCATACATTGCAAGAATGTCAAAGATGAAAGGTAAGGCTGTGCATTGCATATAGAAAAAGATAAAGAGAGGGTGTTGCATATTTTTTACCTGTGACTTTAAGAAAGACTTCTGCCCCCATTGTTTTAGTGATCCTGCGTAGCTATAAGAAAAGATTATGACTTGGGTGCTAAAACTTAAATTCTTATCTTCCAATATTGAAGACTAAAATATTCAAGGTTCAAGTGTGGACAGCCCAGTTATTCATGAGCAACACTTGCTTCCAGGTTGTAGAGGGTCGCCTTCTTGCTGTGTTCCTCCAGGGTCTTCCCTCAGTGTTTGTGGGGATGGGTCATTCTGTTAGTTTTTGATTTCTTTTTTGGTTCCTCCTAAAAAAACATTTCTGGAATCATAAGGGAGGGCTGTCATGAATATGACAATTTTTTTCTCTAACGACTCACTTTCAAATAGCATTACAATGGGAACTAATTTTGGAGTGTACTAACCTTCCCTGAATTTTTAAAACTTTTTCAGTTCTTTATTCCCATCATTGCTTTTCTTATACATGGATCATTTACCATGCCAAAATCTTGAAAAAATAGGGAGATACAGATTGTGACTTTATTTTAAATTCAGAGCCTAGGTTCTAATTTTTAACTACAAATATTCCCTCTCCTGTTCCCTCACTTCTCATCACTATTTGTTTAAAGAGACTTACCATAATAATTTACAGAATCCTGTCCTAATTCCTTTCTGAAGGAAAGTCTCCCAGTCTGAATTAGACTAATACTCTTTGCACACTTGTGCAGGGAACTTTTAATAAGTTAAAACATGTTTCTCCTTAAAATTTCCCTTTAAAGTTTTAGTGTAAAACTGCTGTGGTTCTCCTTGGGAAATCATTATGGAAAAAGTCAGTCTCACAGACTCATTACAGATAACCATTTAGTCCAAAATACCCCTCCCCCATCTAAGTACGACATTTTGGTCCTATTTGTTTGTGTGTTCTTTCAGTTCAGGAATGCCGTTGGCTGGAGTCATCACTGTCAGAAGGACAGGCTACTTCCTAGACCATTTAGAATGGATCCATACAGGCCCCCATGGGCCTCACCTCTAAGCTACGCAGTCACTATGTGCCTCAAACTTCCCCAGAAAAGAATAGGCTCTAGCTGTCCATAGTAGGAATGGATTAGGTAATGTCCTTTTCCCTTTTCGTGTTTCAGTTTCTTTGCCTCTCTATTTTACAGGGATGCCTTCCTTCTTAAAGAAAAAAAATGCTTCAACCCAAATCCAGTATTCTAAGTCTGGTAAAATTTACCTGACAGAGGGGATGGGAGTGTCTCATAACAATTATTTGCAGAAATAATAAAATAATGCCTTTATATGGTACTAAAAATAAAATTTCAAAGTAAGAAAATTGTTTTCTCTGAAACCACACAAAAGCAGGGCTATTCATTATCTATTGTTGTCAATTCAGTTTAAAGACAAAAGTAAAAGAAAAACGTCTTTATTTAAGTGACTTCCGGGAATTCCTTCATTCTATTGACAACTTATCTTCCTTTGGATTATTTTATCTCATTGTAAATGTACATTTAAACCTAAGAAAATCGACAGCATCCAAGTGAAAATGGACACAAGTCACTTCCCTTGAAGAGCCCATAGAGAAGTCAGAATACGTTCTATTGAACAAAATTAACCAGCATTGCCTATCATACCAAGCATTTGAGAACATTACAATTACACAAAATATAATAGGAATATGAAGAAATTATGCATAATGGACTTTCTCTCAGGATCAATTCACTTCTCAACACTGGGTCCCATGGTCCCAATTGCCATTGAACTTTTAGTGTCTCCTAATTTATTTCTCTTTGCTTGACTACTCTTCTCAATTTTAGAGATGTTTATCTAGTTTATTATTTTAATTTTTAACAGCCATGTCAAATTTGTTATCGTTATATTGAAATTCTTGTTTTTATACTCCCTCTAAATCATTGTATTCCCTGATTGTTTTACCACATGTTGAAGAACATAAGTGTTATTAAATCTGGCGGCTAGCCATATCCAGCTTATGTTGCTAATGGCCTATTCTGTCTTCAATGTTTTCTGACAATTTACGTCTGCATTATTTCTCCTTTGTGGTTGTTATTCATGCATCCTTGTTTCCATAGAAGACATAGTCTACTTAGCAGCTAGAATAATCGTTCTCAAAGAGAAATTGGATCATATTTCTTCCCCTCTGAAAAATATGTATGCAACAATAATAGTCAAAGAAAAGGAGAATGTCAACTTCAGAGTGCAGGCTCTTTTATAATTTATTTTATAATTATATTTGCAGTAGGTTTTCACGTGTCTATACACACTGACTTGTTTTGTTGTTTAACTCTAAAAGTTCTTTCTTTATTAAGATTTTTCTCAGCACTCAGTAAAAAGTAGTCGTTTGGATATTCTTCATGGCCATGGATTTAGGTAATGCCATTAAATATAAAGTCTGAAGTTCACAGGTTTCTTTAAGGTAATACTTGGTATTGCCTTTTCTAGAGATCTGACACTAACAAATGCCAAGTAGGTGCACAGTGAACACACAGAACAAGCACAATAAGGGATAAATAAAGTAAATGAATTTACTGGCAGTGAAGTGTGTGTGTGTGTGTGTGTGCTTGTACATGCACGTGTGTGGATGCACGTGTGCACATGCACCTCTGTGTTTGTAATCTTCAGAAATACTAAAAGAAAAACAAAAAAACTAGACAGTTATGAGCTAGTCAGCTATAGCATCTCAAGGTATCTGTGTAACATAAACATGTCCTTGAATGAGAACCATGATTCAAGAAGCAGACCCAATTAAAAAAAAAAAAGAGTACAGACTTAAACAGAGAACTCTCAACAGAGCAATCTAAAATGACACTTAATGAATCTGAAAGACAATTAAGGAAATGTTCAACATCTTTAGTAATTAGAGAAATACAAATCAAAATAACTCTGAGATTCCATCTTACACTGTAAGAATGACCAAGATCAAAAATACTGATGACAACTTATGCTGAAGAGCTTTTGGGATAATGGGAACACTCCTGAATTTTTGGTGGGAATGCAAGCTGGTCCAGCCCCTTTGGATGTCAGTGTGGCGATTTCTCAGAAAATTAGGAAACAACCCTCCTCAAGACCTAGGAATAACACTTTTGGGTATATATCCAAAGGATCCTCAACCACGCCACAAGGACATGTGCTCAACTATGTTCATAGCAGCTTTGTTTGTCATAGCCAGAACCTGGAAACAACCTAAATGCCCCTCGACCGAAGAACGGATAAGAAAATGAGGTACATTTACACAATGGGGTACTACACAACAGAAAAAAATAACATCTTGAATTTTGCAGGCAAAATTGTTGGATAAGAGCCAACAATAACAGTTTCATTTCACCTTATTAAGAAGCCGTATAAGAGTGCAAATAAAGTCATATTCTGAGGTATTATGGGCTAAGGCTACAAAACATAAGTTTGGAGGTATACACCAAATTTCAGAGTGTAGCTAACTGCTTAAATGTGCCATGTAGATACTGTTCCAGCTCTCCCTTTTCCTTACTGACATTCAGTTTGGAATCGAGAACTGACTTAGCCTGCTCTTTAACATTGTCGTATCTAACCTTCCTTCCTACTCCTTCAGAAACTTTCTTAGCGTAGCCCCATCCCTTTCTCCTACACTCTTTCAAGGTTCCTTCACCTCATGCAGCCTCCCCTTCCTCTATGCTGTCCACACTTTATTAGTAGGATGAGCTCCTTAGTTGTCACCCTAAAGACCTTTATGATTTTCCAGTCTCATATGCTTAGAGGAACTGTGGTTAACACCATTTCACCCAAGGGGTTTCAGGAGGCTCTTTTGACAGCCTCTGTATTTTCTTTTCAATGTACAGATCTCTTCTCAGTTATACAATTCCCAGAATCCCTGAAATGCTCTCTGTAAAACTTTCTCCTCTGAAGTCTCCCTCAGCAGTTCTCTGTGCTGCAGATATTCTGAAATCGCACTTTTCTTAGTTTGCTGTTGCTGGGAATTCTCTCCTACACTGAGCTGGGGTGGTTGAGCTCAGACAATTTGGCTCCTTCCCTCAGGGATAAAAGTTTTACTTTTTTTTCTGTGGTGTTTGGAAACTATTGCTTCGTATGTTTCTTTTTTCCTTCTTCTTCACTTTTTTCTTTAGCTGCTTCAAAGATAGTAGGGTAGATATAGTTCCCATTATTCTATCATAGCCAGCACAAAAATTCAATACAATAAAATCTGACAAAAATTCTTATGTTTTTATCTCTATTCACAAGTTAAATTTTGGAATAAAATGGTGTCTTGATTTCCAAAATGTATGTGTAAGGTATACATAAATTGAACCTGAGTGTTTATATTCCTTCAAATGTGGTACCACTGTTTCAAGAACAATTATCAAAACAAGGACGTAAGGCATGTGGTGGATTGCTTTTATCTCAGAACTTAGAAGAAGAGGAGGAGGAAGACTCTCAAGTTTGTGGCTATCTTACAACAAAGCAAAACCCTATTTCAAAAAAAAAAAGCAAACAAAAAGTAAAACAGAATAACCTAAATGAACTAATAAACCAACAACCTGGGTTATATATGGTAGCAAAGTCCAGACTCGGGGTTCCATCCCAAGCTCTGGGGAGGAAGAAGAAGAAGATAGCAAAGCGTTCCTCACTGAGTTGTTTGTCCTTATATTCATAATATATAATATAAAATTAGTATATAATTTTCTGCCCATTGTTTTATTGTAAAACTTTCCAGTAACTCTTGCATCTTTTTATTTGTTTGTTTTTACTCTGTTCTGCTTATTTTTTCTATTTGTTTATGAGTAGTCCATCATTTCAGTTAGATATCTTGTTTATATGCACTTAAAGATTCTCAATTTTAACCATTGGTAATATCTTTATAAATTAGGATATATCAAATGGTAGTATTGCCAATTTATAAAGAAATCAATATCACCCACACACACACACACACAAAACAGTTTTTTTCTGGGCTGGCTGACAACATCCACAGACCTGCCCGACACTGGTGGGTAGAGTAGGTGTCATTAGGATAAGTGATGTGTGGTGGAGAAATGGGGGAGAGAGAGAGGTAGAAGGAACAAGTACCGTAGAGAGAAGTGAAGGTGATGGGGAGGCGGCTGATGTGGGTGGCCTGCTTGCCACCTGGAGCCAGAATGATGGCTTGGCCAAAAGTGAGCTGAGAGCCCTATCTGGCTTTGTAGTTCTACCACAGCCAAGGTCTCTGTTGACTTCCATGACAATGTTGCCACCAAGGGCCACAGGGATGATCAGGATCTGGACCACCACCTGTGGCCTATCTGGTGTTCTAGGGCCACCTCGCCACTGGTGTCATGCTGGTGAGTGATTTGTCATACCGCCCTGGGCTATGATGACGTAAGGCCTGAACTGTTGTCAAGATCAGTGAGTGTCTGGATCCCTGGCCCTACTGCGGCCAGAGTCTGAGTTGAAGTCCATGGCTTCAGTAACCACTGAAGGCCATGCAAATAACGGGGGCCCAGTCAGCCACCTGAGTCCATGTTGGTGTCTGAGAGTCATTTTGCCTCCTGGGCCATGGTTATGTCTGGCCTTGGGACGCAGCATGGGGCCACTTCTGGGTCCATGGCGCTACCTCAACAGGGATTTGTGTTGATGTCCCTGGCTCCTTTTACTACTAAAGGTCGTGCAAATGTCCAAAGACTGGGCCACCACTTGAGGCTAGGTGGGTGTCTGATGGTCACGTTGCATCCAGAACTATACAGATCTGAGTGACCTACACTGCTATCTGGTACTTGGTGACATCCAGGCCCAGACTGCTGCCAAGGGCCATGTCTGTATCCATGGTCCTACCAGTCTGGATCTGTGTTGATGATCTGTGGCCAGTGTTGCCTCCAAAAGCCATACAGATGCCTCAGGTCTGGGCTGTAGCCTGTGGTTGTGCTGGTGTCTGAGGACTATACCACGGCTGGGAGCCTAATGATCTCGGTGCCCTGCACTGCCACCCAGGTCCATGGTATCTTCTGGGCCTGGACTGCCGCTGAAGGACATGTCTGGATTCGTGTGCCTGTTGTAACTGGGGTCTGTGTTGATGTCCAAGTACCATGTTACCGCAGCGGGTCATAGGCACTATGCCTGTTGAAATCTGAGGGCTATGTTTCCCTTTATTGACCCTGGAAAACTGCCCCTGCCCCTCAAGGGACACTGCAGCCAAAAAACTGGCCCTGACCCTCATGGGGGAGCTACTCACTTTCTGTACTCAAGAGAGGCAGCCACACCCCTTACTGCAGCGTGAGAGAGCTGGCCTTGATGGCATGGGCCATCTCTGGCCCTGTCCCTCTCCTGAGGAGAGTGCTTCCAGTAACCTAGACTGATCAGCTCAACTACCAGCCACACTCATATCCTGGGTCTTGGGTTGGCCCACCCTAACATCTGCCCCATCTTTGACTTGCTGGAATTTGTGAAGGGACTGGTCCTGTGGAAACGATAACTACAGAATCTCCATGACCCAGGACCATGGCAGGGTATCCAAGAGGAGTTTCAGTGAGGGTCCAGTGATGACGGTGTGCCAGAGGCTAGAGGCTTTGAACCAGACGGAGGGCTCATGTCAGTAAACATCTGTGACTGGGGTTGGTTGGGTGAAGGGGTCTACTGTGTGACACACTGCACTTCCCAGTGCCACTAGGAGAAATAAAGGGGTGTTGGGGAGATGAGAAAGATGGAAGAGTAAGGAAAGTTTTTTTTATTTGTTTTATTTTTAAGTAATTTCTTTTAGAGGTTTTCTTTTAGGGAACACTCCAGGGTGAGGTAGATATGAAGGGACTAGGAGGTAAATGTAAAATTTTCATAGAATCAATAAAGAAATATTTTTTAAAAATAGGTTTTCTTTCTGGAAGAAATTGCCCTGTCCACTTCCTTAATACATAGTAACAAGTGATTCTCAACACTGTATTGGTGTATTATTCATCTTTCTTCTTTTCTACATTGAACTTAAAAATCCTGGCAGCCTATCTTAAATACATGTATTTAAATTATAGATTACTTTAGAAAGTTTACAGGAAAATGCATACATATTTTATACTGTTAAAGAAAGTAGTAAAGACTCAGAGAATATTCTCTATGCACTAAGTTGAATAAAGACAGTATTATTACCTTGAGTTTGATTGAGGATTGCCTCATAACACCTTTGGAAGGTACACTCAGAAAGTCTATTCAAGGTGCTGGCATTACAGCATGGTACCTCCACAGAACAAAGCTGAAAGAACACCTATCTCCACATGAGCCTTGCAGCTGCTGTTGATAGCTATTTATGGTGTATAGCGCCTTTCGATTACTAAAAGCCAATCATCATATTTACGATGCTAGAAGGTTCCCAAAATGCCCAAAGTACAAATATGTTTAGCCATGAACAGTACTGGGGCACATAGGACTGATTTGGGTATCTTTTATGCGGCGTATTGTGAAACAAAGTTTTAACTGCGCATGTTGAAGTTATTTATATTTTAGCCTGCCTGAAGCAAGCACGGCAGCATTTGAAATGCAGAGCCTGCCACTGGTTGTCTCCTCCAGAACCCTAGCCAGACTGAAATTTACAAAGTTTAGATGATTGTACTTTGGAAATTTTATGTCATGTCACGTTCATTTTTTTAAAACTTCTCTGTATTTTCTCTCTTTACCATTCAGCAATAAAAACGTGCCAGCTGCAAGTCTTTACTGTTTCTCTGCTCCAATGGAAAGCATCGTGGACAGAGCAGTATGGAAAGGGTCTATGCGTCTGGCTAGCACAATTTAAAGGCTGCTGCAGGGAATGTAATCGTGGGTAGTAAAGTGACAGCGGCTCCATCCATAAATGGCAAGCTCCATGTCACCGGGGGATGGGAGGAGAGGCAAGGGAAGCCTAATAAAAGACACAAAAGAATATGCTAAATGACACTCTTGCCCTCCATGTCATCTCTTCCCTGTGAGGTGTGGCACCTTCTGTTCCTGGGGTAGGCTTGAATATCACTACCTTGCTTGGGGATTTTGTCAGGAGTCACCAAGGTGACAAGACTGCAGATGAAATGAATGAGCAATTACAGAGCTCCTCCGTGGCAAACTCTTTCCCCTCTGCCTCTGGGGAAGAGGAAGTTTAGTCAGAGCAAAATCCTGAATTCAGGCGGAGAGATGTCAGCTAGATAGTGACTGCATCTCTCTCTGATCCTCAGTGCTCACGGCAGGAGCTCTGTTCTTTTTTCCCTCCGGCATGAAATAGAAACTTAAAAAAAAAAATCTCTGTGCTTTGTTGTACTTTCTTTTACCTTGATGCAAAAGTATTTTATCAGCTATTTTGTTGTTACTGAGAAATATAAAAAACATTGAGTGCTTTGTAAATATTGAATCCTCCAGGTTGACTATTCAACGTACCAGAGTGATTGTACTGCCATCCAGGACACAGCATATTAAAGACAGTTATTACAAAAGAAAAGGCAAGATTACTCCCTGAGTGTGATCTCTCAAACCCCCATAAAAAAAAAGAAAGAAAGAAAAGAAAAGAAAACTCATGCACAGTGGGAGGCATTTGTAATCCCAGCCGTGGGAAAGCAAAGCCTGGCAAATTGTCAAGTCAGGGAATCTCAGACCAATGAGATCTCATTGACACGGTCTCATTAACATGATGGGGAGCACCTGAAGAATACTAGCGGAGGCTGACCTTTGCCTGCCACACAGACACACACAGATGCACATACGCAGTTTTAAAATATAAAATGACAGTAGAGTGTGAGATTTGGAAACTTTTTAATGGCTTACATGGAAGTATAAACATAAAAATACCCAATACCCACCGATGTGGAACATTACTGTGTGAAGATGTGTCACTGTGATTGGCTTAATACGAGCTAACTGGGCCATTAGCGAGAGAGGAAGAGGTTAGGTGGGACTTCTGAGGGCAAAGAGCTCTGGGAGGAAAAAGGCAGAGTTACCAGCAAGACCCAGAATAACAGGCTGGGCATAACGGAGATGAAGTAGAGCATGAAGAAACATAGATTTAAAGATGCGGGTTAAAGGAAGCCTAAGCTAAGTAAGGCCGAGATTCATAATTAATATGTCTCCTTGTCATATTTTGAACCTGTCCAAACAGAAAAGTCTATAACTCACTTATCAGAGTTCCATTTGTGTTCTTTAATTTGTCCTGAGATGCCCCCTCTAACGGCACTGGAGACTGACAGTTACAAGTTAAAGTTTGCTGGCCAAGCATTAAAAGTAACAGTAGATGCCGTGACTCCCATGCCTGAGTCTCCCCATTCACATGTTGCTCAGTGTCAGAATTGCATCTGCAGACTGGGTGGGACGTTGCCTAAACTGCATGTTAAGAATCTCCTTGTCAACTAAAGATTTAACATCTTCAGTCCATGAAGCCTCCTATTCTCCAACTTTCTTCAGCTTTCCAACTCCCCAACAATACTTGAGAGCAGCTCCACACTTCCTTCCATGTGGTTCAGTTGGAAGGTTCTGAGCGTGGGGGTTATTCAAGATACCTTTCTCTCATACCACACACTTGACACCTTCAGTATCCCTTTGATATGCCAGTCACTTGAATGTTCTGATAGCCTACCAGCTGATCCTGTCAGTTTAATAGACAGTCTTTCTCTAGCCAACAGTTAGAATGACTCTTTTGTTTCTCAATTGCTCTGTTACATAGCGCTTCTATTTGAATTGAAGACCTTCCACTAACTACCGTAGAATCTTAAATGGCAAATTCCTTATAATGGCCATAAATTTTAGCAAAGGGCACTCCACATTTCTTCTCCCCCTTTCAGAAGATTGCAAAAAGGGTTTCCATCTGCATGGTTTTACTTTTTTAAACCTGGTATTTCATGACACCGTCATCACAGTTAGTTTACCAGCAATAGTACCGGTGTTTCCTGTGCGGGTTGTACTCGGGTGTCCTCGCTTTTAACCTTGCCCTCTTTCCCTGCTTGAGCATCTCCTGTAGACTGTATCGCATCAGCGTCTTCCATGAGTCTCACTCTCATGTCAGATATTTTCCCCTAGATATTTTGGGGATTATAATGAACCCGATATAAGAATTTGCATAGAGATTATATGTGGATACTAGTTTTCATATTAGTTAAATAGTTAGTAGCCTCAGTGTTCGATCACATTGTGAAACTGTTCAGAAAGAAACTGCCAAATTCCTTTTCAAATTGTCTTTGACTTTTCATGCTGCCATCAATGCAAATTGAGGCCTCTTATTGTTACCTTCACGCAAGTGGTTGAAAGTCACAAGTTGTTTGGTTTGTTGATGTTGGTTTGGTTTGATGTTTTGGTTTGTATGTTTTGGGTTATTTTAGTAGCTGTCTTGTGGTACATTATTTTAATTTGTTTTCTCTTACTATTCTGTGTTGATGTTTTTCAGTGTTTATCACTTTTAGTAAGATACCTATTTAGGTTCTTCTTCAACTTTCAAGATTGTCTTACTCATTTCTCGGTGACGTAGTGAATTATTTTTTATAGCTTAGATACAAGCAAATTTATTACATTAAATTTGAAGATATTTCCCCCAGTTTACTGTGTAGTTTTTGTTGTTTTAAAATTGCTGTTTGCAGAATGAGAATTTTTTATTCTAATGGTGAAATAATTTAATAGGTTTTTTTTTGTTCACGTGTTATGTTTTTAGTTTGGATCTGAAAATTAATTCTCAAATCCTAGCGCACATAACTTTTCTTCATGTTTCATCTGTGAGTTTTATGTGTTTTGCACTTAGACATTTCCATCAGTGACACAACTCAGAGAGGTGTAGCCACATCCTCCAAAGTAGCTATTAGGTTTATTGTGTCCTGATAAATGGTGTTGCAAGCACTATGATAGAAGTTTTTATACATTTCCACTTTCATGAGTGTTAGTGATGATGTAATAAAATGTAATATCTCCTTGGAGTTTTATGTATTTTCCTTGTTAAGGGGATCTGCATGCATAATCATTATCTGGAAACTATGATCCTAAGATTTAAATCTCTTAATTTAGATGCCTTTTTTGCTGTCAATCAGGTGTGTTTCTAAAGACTTCTCTCAATTTTCCACACGCTAACAGAAAGTCAAGGAACTGTTTTAATTTAGAGTTTATTCTGTCACCCATAGAGGCCACTCTTCTCCTTGACTCTCCAGTTCCTTCTTTCTAGTCCTTGTAGTTTACCAATGACTGTAATGATGGGGGGGGGGGGATGCAGGGGGGCATCATCAAGGGTGAGAGGAGTGAAAGATGGGTGCACTAGTAAGAAGTTCTCCCACTTCCTACTTACGAACACACGCCTGTGCAAATGGTTTAATGGATAGCACAGAACCCAGCAACAAAAGACACCTTTATCTTCATGTTTTTAGTCAGTCAAGATGTCTCCTTTTATATAAATGCTTTTCTTATCAATTTTAGCTATAGATTTCCTATATGTTTAGGTGAAAAAAAAATTTACTATAAGTGATTTTTATAGCAACCACATAAATGAATTCCTATGTGTGTATAACTCCGATTTGAAAGACATTTGAATAGGATGGCAGGGGAAACTTTTAGGGAAAGGTTAGACTACGTGCTAATTCTATGAAAACACAAAATTACGCATAAAAATTTTTCAAATAAAATGAAGGGCCAAAGTTCTCATATTTGTATAAGAATATCCAAATTTCCTAAGAAGGTATTCCATTGGCCTGAAATGATTAAAAAAATGATGAAGAAAAAATGAAGATATGTTGCAAAAAACAAAAGATAGGAATTGATTTCTAGGAAGATCTAGAAATACATGGAAACTGTTCCTAAAGAATGGCTTTATCACCTGAAGTTGTATTTTGGTATTTGAACTTCTTTTCATTTAAAATAAATCTGTGCAAAGTAACATAATGGTTTCATGGTAAAATAATAACCATCTAACAATAGACAATGACCACATATGGAATACACAGTAATTATAGATGTCTGTGTAGGAGCTTAGTTGGGAGGCTAGTCATAAGCTGGGGATAGAATGATTATGTGGATACAGCCTGATTACCAATCGCTGTTGTAACTTTTATAGATTATTCTTTTTCTGGAGAATAAATTGTGAAAGCTTTAGCTCTCTCAAATCACTGAGTTATTCTGTGTAATCCAGCTACACTGGCCTTTGTCTCAGACAGACTCAGAAACACACGAAATCGGCTTCACTCCATTGCTTAGAGATTAAGCTGACAGTCCTGAATAAAAAATGCTCACCCTCACCACACGGACTTTTAACTGAACCTTCACCTACTTCTCAACCAGCTTCCTGAACAAATACTGATTCTTGAAGCATGCGTATATTTAGTCAGTGAAAAGAAGAGGCCATTGTGATCTGGAGATACACACATTCATGGGTCCCTGATGTTACCAACCATAATGTTGAATGATAAGGCCCACGTTGGGTCCCCTACTGCAGCCCTAGTAAATCAGCTAGGAAGTGCAAGAGTCCTTCCTCCAGTACCTGTGGGGGAAAAAAAAAACATTTTGAGTCTATGCTTTTCTTTAAACTCTTTTATTAAAAATTAAAATGTAATTATTTCTCTCCATTCCCAGTCTTCAAACTTCTCCCACACCCTTCTCAAATTCCTGGCCTCCTCTTTAATTGCTTAAAGCACCCCAGAAGAGGAGCCAACTTCCACTCCTTATCTTATTTCCTCACACCCAATGTCAGTTTTTGGTTTGCTTTTAATTAAATTTGTTACTTTTTAAAAGCTTGCAAATAAAAAAGACCACCCCCTGAAATTTACCCAAAGTCTATACATCTCTGTATAATTAGAATAGCTATTCTGAAGCTATGGAACTTCTTGTTGGATTTTGTACTTTCTTTATTGAATGTAATTTTATGAACTTATCCACTATCAGCAAATGAGAACTCTATGAGAGAGTTAGACCTAGAAAAACTATTATCTTTATATCCTTCTTCATAACTCATACCCATTACTTACATGCAGTCCTTCCTTATCCCCTAGTATTTAACCTTCCTTCCTCTCTTTTCCACATGTTACATTTATTTGCTTAGAATCAACTTCATGGGATAACATGTAGTTTTTATTTTTCTGATATTGTGTGACTTTGCTTAATATTATACATTCTCAGTCCATCCATATTCCTGAAATTTTTGTGACCATATTTTTCTTCCAAGGTAAATATATGTATGAGATTTTCATCATCTATTCATCTGTTGATAGAAAGCAGGCTGTCTCTAATTTCTTTGTGTATATTTGTGAATAAAGCAGCAATAAACATGGGGGTGCAAATATCTCTCTGGCAGGATCTGAAGTTCTCTAGGTAATTTCCCAGGAGCGAAATAGCAGAGTCATGCGGTTGCTCTATTTTTAATTTTTTGAGAAATCTCCAAACTGACTTCCATAATTGTATTAATTGGTTTCCTACCAGCAGTGAATAAGTGTTCCCTTTCTTTCCATACCCTCTTCACAACATTTGTTGTCAAATATGTTGATAAGAGCCATTTTCACTACCGTGAGATTGTATCTCAAAATAGTTTTAATTTACATTTCCCTGAAGATTATGAATATTGAACACTTTTTAAATAGTTATTAGTCTTTGTGTTTTTTATTTGAAAACTATCTATTCAATTCATCGGACAACTGTTGATTGGCAGTTTTGTTTCCTTGGTATTTAGTTTCTGCAATTCTTTTTAAAGCCTAGATATTAGCCTTTTGTTTGAAGTACAAAAGGTAAAGATTTTTTTCCCACTCTGTGGACTGTTTGTTTGCTCTAATGATTGATTCTTTTGCCATACAGATGTTTTTATTTTCAGGTGATCCCGTGTGTTTATCTTTGGGGTTAGTTTCTATAGCACTGGTGTTCTATTTAAAAAGTTCTTTTCCAATGTCTTGAAGGCTATCCCTTACGTTTTCTTATAGAAGTCTCTAGACTCCTAGAGTTAAGTTTTGTTGATCCATTAAATCTTAAGACTTTTGATCCACTTAAAATTTGTTTTTGTACAAGGTGAACGATATGAATCTGATTTCATTCTCCAGCAGGTAGAAACCCAGTTTTACTAGCACCATTTGTTGAATAAGTCATCTTTCTTCCAATGTATGTTTTGTCTCCTTTGTAAAAAATTAAGCAGGCATAGTTTTGTTGTTGCATTTCTGGGTTCTCTATTCTATTCTATTGGTCTTCCTGTCAGTTTTTATACCAGTAACAAGTTCTAGTCTATTGGTCTTTCTGTCAGTTTTTATACCAGTAACAAGTTCTCTTTGACACTATAGCACTGTAGTATAATTTGAGTTGGAATATTATAATACTTCCAATTTTATTCTTACTCTTTAGGGTTGTTTTGGCTATTTGTGAGGTTTGTTTTATTTTTCTTTTTGTGTTTCCACATAAATTTTTGTCATTTTTTTTCTAGATCTATAAAATATGGCATTGGAATTTTGACACATATTGCTTAAATCTGTAAATTAATTTTGGTAGCGTATCTATTTTCACAATATTCTTCCTGCCAATTCAGGAACATAGAATATCTCTCCATCATCTAGTATCTTCTGTATTTTCTCTCTACAGTATATTGAAGATTCTTTAGAAATCTTTACTTATTTTATTAGATATATTCCTAAATACTTAAATTTATTTAGGCTTTATTTGCTTAGCTTGGCAGTAATGGGGATTAAACTCAGAGCCTCATGCATACAAGGCATGAAGTTTACCACAAAACTACATTCCTCACCCTTAGAGTTATTTTGAGTGGGATTCTTTGCTCATTCTTTCTCTGAAAGGACATAGTTGGCATGTATGGAGGCTACTTATTTTTTAAATATTAATTTAGTATCTTGTAGATTGACTGTGTTTATTGGGTCCAAGAGTTTTCTAATAGACTCAAGGTTGTCTTTTAAAGCTATTCTATTTTAAGTGTGTGGGTGTTTGCTCCGTGATTGTTTGTGTGTCATGTGCATGCAGTATCCATGGATACCAAAGAGGGCATTTGATCTACTTGGACTGGAGTTCCAGATTTTTGTGAACCACCATGTGGCTACTGGGAACTGATCATGGGTTATCGGGAAGAGCAGCAACTGGTTTTTTTTTTTTTTTTTTTTTTTTTTTTTTTTTTTTTTTTTAACCACTGAACCATATTTATTGTCATTTTGTAAAAAAGTCCAGCTGAAGAGTGGGAGGAGTGAGAATATGAGCAAAGGGGTCAAGACCATGATGGGTATATCCAATGAAACAGTCTACCTGAGCTAATGGGAGCTCACGAACTCCAGTCAGATGGAAAAGAAACAAGCATTGGTCTAAACTAGTCTCTCTGAATGTGGGTAACAGTTGCATGGATGGGGCAGACTGGGGTGTCACTGGCAGTGGCACCAGGATTTATCCCTACTGCTTGCACTGGCTTTTTGGGAACCTGTTACATCTTTGGATGTATACCTTCCTCAGCATAGATATTGTAGGGAGGGTCTTGAACCTTCCCCAAAGCAATGTGCCTTACCCTCTCTGAGGATTGGATGGGGTGGGGTGGGAGGGTGTATAGAGAGAAAGGGAGAAGGGGGGTGAGTGGGAACTTGGATTGATATGTATAATGAAAAAAAGTTAGTTTTCTTTAAAAAAAATAAGATAAAAAGATCTGAGAATGCTGAGAATGCTCAAGGAATAGCAGGCAGTGCACTAAGGACTTTAACTCAAATGAGGTGTTTCTGAATATGAACTCTGTTCCTTAGGAAATAAGACTAACACTTGACAATGGTATTTTGGAAAAATAAAGAAGTTTTTTTTTTTTCTATAAGGAAGCTGTGACTGGAAGTAGCCTGCAGAATGGGAGAACATTCTGCCAAATCTATATCTTGTAGAAGACCAGTGTCTAGAATATACAAAGAGCACATGGAGAGGACAAAACCTCTGGAACTGAATGAAGAGTTCTCAAAAGTGCAAATGCAAATGGCTAATAAATAGCTTTTAAAGTGTTCAATACCCTTAACCACCAGGGAAATACAAATCAAACTCGTTTGAGATTCCATCTCACTCTAGTAGGGGCGACTTTTATAAGGAAAACAAATAACAGCAAATTCTTGCAAGAATGTGGGAAATAGAGAACCTTTAGATACTCTTGATGAACTTGTAAACTAGTACAATCATTATGGATAGAATTTCACACATTTCTCAAAAAGCTAGAAGTCAGTCCTTAATATAATCAATATATATCAATCAATAGACCCAAAGGACTCAATAGTCCCTTTATTAAAGATTCCTGCATATTCATATTCATTTCAACCTATTAACAATAGCTAGAATGCAGGATCAAGTTATATGTCCATCAACAAATTATAGTGATAAATTATAATGAAAATGCAATATATTTACACAATGGCATTCTATTCAGGAAGTAACCAAACATAAATTATGAAATTTACAGCATATAAAAGTAGAAAAAAACTATACTGAGTGAAGTGATCCAGACCCAGAAAGACAATACCGTATGGTCTCTCCACTGAGCAAATAGTACAATGGAATCTTCAGATAGCTCTGTTTAAATTGGACTGAGTGTCAGTATAGCGTAGGTATGCAGAGAATAACTGTGAATGGTGGGATCAGGGAAAAGGTCTGAAGGGAAGGTGATGGCAAATCAAATGTAATATTAAAGTGAAATAATTAAATCTAGGGGGAGCAATGTTTCAAGGGAGATGGAGTATGGATGATAGAGAGAATGAGGGGAAATATAGACGGTTAACCCAAACTAAGGATTATGAAAAGACCATATAGAAATCTACTATTTTATAAACTAACTAAACTAATATGTATAAGTGTTCTGATTATACATTTATCAAAATAATATGTATGAATGGCTAAGAGATGCAGGAAAAGATTCTCAGTATAATTAATCACTGGATGGAGAAATACAAACTAAACAACCTGTTAGTTTGGCTGTCATGGAGAAGATAGCCAGTGCAAATGAACAACATCTGTGAAGATATTGAGAAAGGACTCCACACAGAAATTTTATGTGAATGAAAGTTCATGTATTCACTTTGGAATATGATCTAGGGTTTTTTTTTTAAAGAAAAAATTAATAATAGAAGCATTATACCATCCATGAATCCCCCTATCAGTTTTATGGCTGGTAGAAGTTAAATCACATGTTGAAGAAATATCTTTGTTCCCCAACTTGTTGAATAACTTTCACAGTGTGCTAGATACGGGTGTTTATTAATATGAATGAAGAACAAAATTTGAGTACATAGTCTTTCGTCTACATGAAAGAGGAGCATCTCTTAATTTGTGACAAGGTATGTAGTCTTGGGTGGCATTTTGTAATAAATGAAATAAGCCGCCCACAGAAACAGAGATCTTATATAGTCATAATACACAGATTTACAAAATATAGGCACTGATGCAGTATTACTCAAAACAGCAGAAAGTAGGAAGGTGGTACACGACCTAGGGATTGCTCAAGATGGGGAGATTTAAGACAAAAACATAATTTCAGTTGGATAGATGGCATAAATTCAGTAGAACAACTCTATCACATGATGACCACAATAATAAGAAATCAGTGTACTCATGTAAAACACTAAGTGATAATGGTGAGGCAATGGATTTATGAGTTGTTAAATTTAGGCATTTCACAATGTTGATCCTACATGTGGTGTGTGAGATTATACACAGTTTTAGAACTGCTAGTCAATTAAATACTGTATGAATAAAAAGTATGAAAGGATGCTGGGGCTGGGGAGGGCGTGCTCCTTCAGTAGTAGATCCAGCGCAAGTGCAATCTAACAAGAAGCAGACGCTTTCCAATGTTGATGCTGGTGATCTTGGGTCTATCATGTCTCAGTTGTCTGCATCTCTTCAAAGTGTCAGGAAAACAAAAGTCACATGGTAAAATCAACAGCAAGGCAGCTCTGTGAAGGAGGAAGCTCTTCACTTGAGGATGTGGATAGGGCCACTGAGTTAAGTCCCATGGCGTGTGTGGGCTTAGTGAATTTTCATGGCAGGGAAAAGTTAATAGCAACACCTGTTGCAACCCTGGGCACCTGTGGAGCAGCAGAGCTGGCCACTGCTAGAAGACACTATAGAAAGTTATCAGCACATCAGCATGAGGCCCAAACACCAGGAGTCTTAGTTATTTACCAACTTGTGGAAGAGTAGTCTTAGTGACAGAATTAGCTTAGGTGTATTTTGGCAGAGACTAATGTTTTCCAATATGTTCCTATATGAAAATGAGAAGTTTGTCCACGTCAAAAGTAGGCAGGCCTGTACCAAGCTATATCATGGTATGATAGTGGGAGGGCTTTTTGTATATATAAAAAAAATTCAATACAAGTAAAATAACATTTCATCCAAATTCAAGTGAATTTTTAAAATAAATCTGGTTAATGGCTTTTATGCTTTATTTTTGCAGATTCTAGGTATACATGAATGGCTTATCTACTTTTGTAATGATTGAAGTATGTAGTCTCTGTGCAATCCTTTTCAACTCACACCTAGTACAAAGTGTATTTGCCATTTCAAACATATTAACTCAAGTTGGAAACTTAAAGTATAGAAAGGTAATCATTTTTCAGTTTCAGAACAATAAATTTACTATTGCCCAAAATACTCTAAGAGAATTTGCTAAAAATAATTTGTTTTCTCTTCTTCACTAACATTAAAAAATAATTGCTAGTTAACAGTTGATTTATTATAATATAACTATGTAATCTAAACATTTTCCATATGAAGTATAACTACAGATAGGAAATTAAATATAAACAGACCTTAGCTTGGTTTTCAATAGGCTTAGTGACAGGGAATAGAACAGATTTCCAAGGCAGTGTTAGCTGGTACAGATGGGTGAAGAAACTGGTGGATCTAGAATTATTTTAGTTCTTCATTCATTTTGGTATTTCACTCCCTTATTGACTCTACATCTGGGTGATAAAGGCAGTTGCCATGGGATGTGGGTCAAATAGAATATCTAAACTACAAAACAAATTTTTGCGAGAAACTCGTTCATAAGCTAATGGGCATTCTAGTTTCCAGGCTTCCCTATGAAGACTACAATGCAAACAAAATCTAATATATGCTAGAGTAATCATTCTCCCTTTATAATTAATTATTCTTCCTCTTCTTCTATCCCACTTTTCTTCCCTTGCTTCTTTTCTTCTTTCCTTCCCTTTCCTCTTTGCTTCCTTTATCAGTTGCTTTATCCATTGCTATGACAATGAGCCCCACAAAAGCAATGTAAGATGTTGGGTTCAGGCTCAGTTTGAGAGATGGTCCATCTAGAAAGGAAGCCAAGTCAAGGGGAGCTTGAAATGTGTAATCACACTGAATCCACAATCAGGAAGCAAGGAGGGATAATATCTTCTTCCCAGCTCCCCTTCTTTTTGTTCCATCCAGGATCCTATCCCATATGTGATGTGGGAGAGTCTTCTGTTTTGTATTGATTTCATTGGTTAAATAAAGAGACTTCTTTGGCCCTTTAATAGGACAGAAAATTAGGTAGGTGGAATAGACTGAACAGAATGCTGGGAAAAAGAAGCCGAGTCAGGCAGTCGCCATGATTCTCCCACCCGAGACAGATGCAGGTTAAGATCTTTCCTGGTAAGCCACACCTCTTGGTGCTACACACATTATTAAATATGGGCTAAAGCAAGATGTGAGAATTAGCCAATAAGAGGCTATATATAACGGGCCAGGCAATATTTAAAAAAATACAGTTTCCATGTAATTATTTTGGATACCGGCCGAAAACTGGGTGGTGGGAAGCAGCCCGCTGCTCCAACTACACGTATGGTGATTCTGCTTAACTAGGGTTAGTCTTCCTACTTCAGCTAACCTAATTTAAAAAAATAAAATCTCCCACACACGGCAAAAGATTGTTTCCATAGTGACTCTAAATCCTGTGAGGTTGACAGTCAAAGTTAACCATCATGATTTCTCTCCTCTCTTTCTTCCTGCATCTGTAATAATTACTGATGGATAGCAATAAAGTAAATTAGATGTTTGGAGAGGTTATATTTGCTGAAGACGTACTCACACTGTGTATTCTGCTCCAATGATTTAAAAAATTACAGACTTGTCAAGTATTCATATTAAGTGTTGAAGAAGAATATTTTTCAGATGGATGAAATGCATACATTACAAATGTAAAGTTTTCTCTGTAAAAATTATGTGCAGTGTTCTGCACATGATTGATTCTCATCTAGCATATTTTACCAAGCCATAGATCAGTTTTCTGAATTATTAAAAATAGTTATTTGTCTTATAATTCTTGAATTGCCATGTCAGCAATATCATGATTAAAAAATATATCAAAAGAAAGCATAGAGCTGGTAAGATGACTTAGGGGATAAAAGTGTTATTATGTACCTTGAGGACTGTAACTCAATCCGTAGTAAGCATGTTTTAAAAAAATCTGAGTGTGATTGCACTTTCAATTTCAGAATTCCTAAAGCAATATGGAGGTGGTGGTGAGAAAGGATAAACTTCAGAAGCTTGAGGACCAGCTGGAGTACACAGTACAGCAGCAACAAGAGGAACCCTGCCTCAACAATGTGGAAGGAGAGAATGGACCCCTGAATAATGCTCTCTGATCTCACCCTGCAGACTGAGATATTTACTTCCTACTCACTCATCATATGCACACCAACAAAAGAAAGCATATATAAAACGACTATAGTTATCTCTGAAATCTACTGCTTTTTTTGCATCTGAACTGCCTATTTTAACTTATAATAGAATCCTCTCTTATACAAAATATAGAGCCTTAGCTCGCTCTTTCTCACATTTTCCCTTTTGCTAGAATACATTTCCATTACTGCGTTTATCAGTCCTATATCATTACCGTATCCTGTGAAATAGTCAATTTACCTATGTTATTAAGTTTAATGTCTGCTTTTTATCACCAGGATGTTGGTTCCATAGTCTTCATACAGTGAATCAGAGAATAACCTTGGGATGTTATAGAAACTGTACAGATGTTTTTAAACTATATTATTTTACTACTTGAGAAATTTAGATTTTCATAGAAAACTGTTGGTATACAAAAGAATTCCACAATAGCCCAGAATAAGTATAACAGAAGCTTATTTATCCAGGGATAAACTCACTGAAAGGGTAGCACTATGTGTGCACTGGGAACTAGAACCAAATCCAGCAGCCAAGAGGCTTGTGCACACTTTTCATCTGCATTTATAGTACACGAGACCATGACCAAAGTGGGACAATATTTTAAAAGCTATTGGCTTAAGGAGTTTCTACAGAACCTCCCCATTTTGTCTAAATAAGAGAGGTCTAAGCCTAATGCAAAATAATATACAATAAGAACAAATATCAAATATTATCTAGGGAAAAGAAGAGGCAAAAGCATACTTAAAACTTTAGAAATACAACCAGTATGAATAACATCAAACAATAAACATATGCTAAGTGTTTCAATAGTTACCCTATTCTAAGGAGTCAAAGTCTAATCCCAACACTTGGGAGGCAGAGGCAGGAGGATTTCTGTGAGTTCGAGGCCAGCCTGTCTATAAGAGCTAGTTCCAGGACAGGAACCAAAAAGCTACAGAGAAACCCTGTCTCGAAAAATCAAAAAAAAAAAAAATGGCTTAGGTAAGTCATGAGAGGAAAGAAACTATGACTATCTAGTCTTCACTCCATCAAAAACCTTTTTGCTTGAGTTAACAGGAAGTGTAATCAAGCAACTTCCAAAATGTGCAAAAAATGACAGATAACCCGCTACCTGAACAATCATCCAAAATCTCATTTGCAACTTTGGGGCAACCAACTTTGGGTAAGGCCTAGAGTTTGTTGACAGACTATTTTCAGAGAAAGGAGAATTTGAAAAACCATATTACCTTGTCTTGGCAAGATTTAGCAATATTTTTGCTTGTATCCTGCTTGCCCAGTCGGGACACTGTATATTTTGTCAGTGATGGAGGCAGGAACAGTTCTTTGCCCAAAGGCCAGTTTTGACAAGAAGAAAACAAGCTCCAAATGTCTTTGCATCTCAATATTCTCTCAGGAATAGATCATTGCTGCCAGGAGCAATCATGTCTCACATCGACAGAATCCTAAATTATTTAAATGCCATATTCTACAGTTCTTTGAAGTGTTTGGTTACCTGTCTATGTGGAATACAATCTCTATGCATTTAACAAACCTGATTAGTCTAGCTTTAAGTATGGCAAATATGGATGAATTTTACCTGCAATTCTTAATACCTATATACTCTAAAGACTAAGGCTTCATATTAAAAAATTAAACAATCTTTAAAAAACTGACAACAGTGACCTCAAAGTGTAAACAAAGTAGAATTGTATAATACAATATGATAAATATATACTCAAATTGCATCAATATACAAAATATCTTAAGCAGAAGTAGAAACGTGTATGCATACAATATGACAAAATAACTTTGCATAGGTGCACAAATATTGTAAGCAGAAATAGGAACATATTCAATATAGCAAATATAATTTGAATTTGTATCAATATAGAAGAATCTGTACTTATATAAATTGTCTATAAATAATAGTTCATAAGTAATCTCACTGTTACTCACTATGATTATTAGTTTAAGTTCACACTAATCTGCTAATTATCCTATCCCATTCATTTCCCTTTATGTTTTTTTTTCAAGAAAGTTCTTGAGCCTACTTCATTTCTACCCCCAAACCTATACCAGTTATAACCAATGCCTAATAGATGTCCCTAACTCTGAGGAAAACTTTGTTGGGAGAGGGATTTTGTCTTTTAGAAATACCTCCAGATATCACGGGGGGGGAGGGGCAATGTTATTTCTATGGGATCCTGTAAAAACTAAAATAATAATTAAGTTTCAAAATTACTGTATGGTATAATTACAAATAGTCTCTGGGTAGTTAGTAGGGCTCTTCTGAAGTTTTTATTTGAAGTTGTGGCCAGAACATTATAAGAAGGTGCACCATCTCAGCTATCCAAGTTGGAGTCACCTTGGCAGTTCGCAACCCAAAACCAATCTTAAAGTAGTGCTATCAGCATAATGAAATCATATTCACCAGGTAGAATCGTTGGGGGGGGGGCATCTTTTTCTTCAAAACTCCAAAGATTACAACAGGAAAATTTGTTCATTGTGGAAAACTTAAACATTTATTCATATAGACATATATTCAGTGAAAGTTACATAAAGATAAAAATAGATATAGGGAGAAGTAAAAAAAAAATTTGAAAGCAGAGTTTTGATAATAGTGGTCCCTAAATTTTATCTTTTGTCTGTCCCATACCAGGTGGATCCTGACATGAGACAGAAACTCTGAATGTTTCTTTTAACAACATGCTTGGATTTAGAGAATAGCCACTGTCCAACTCCACAGCCAGCTTTGATTTTTAAAAAATGGCAACTACTGTTACATGTATGTCAGTAAGATCATACCCTGCAAAGGATATGGATATCATAAATCAGATTTCTCTTTGTTTGATGATTCTTCCTGATAGCTATCTTTAGGCATCTAGAAGTCCAAGGTCTCTTGACTTTTCAAAGGTGGGTATTTTCCTGCAAAGACAAGAACAGAACCTTGGTCCAACCATTATAAGGTTCCCTTACAACCTGTAGGATTGTCACCTCTGTGGATAAGCTGTCATTTCTCTTTGCCAAGAGGTTTTCCTTTTCAAACCAATTCTTTATTAATTTTGATGGTATCCATGGCCTTTCTTCTCCTGTGGAAACAAAAGTGAAACCCCTTCCCCAATGTAACAATCTCCTGCTTTCCTTTATGAGGTCAATACATCCTTGAAAAACATGGAATGATTTAATTCAGAAGTATTTTTTTATTATTATCCAATGTCTCTCTGCTGCCATTGTTCATTTCTCATTAGCGTTAAGAAAATTCAAGGTCAATAAAGCATTATGCAATCTTTTTCTGGGGGGTATTTTTAATCATTTTCTGTTTATTTGTTTATTCTGCCCTACTATAGGCTGAAGCAGCTTCTTTTATTAAGCAATGGTAATAAAACATGTTCACAGCATACTGAGGGAATTGCACATCAGAAAACATTTTGAGTAATCTATCCTCCATTCTGTTCCCTCCAATCCTTTGTCATCTCTTTTTTACTTCCAATGCCATGTGCTCTGCTTTGGTTTGTTTCTTTTCCAGTTGTCAGAACTCTATGACCTTTTGATCTCGGCTTTGCCATTTCCTTTTTCTTTTTTCCTTTTTATTTTCCTTTTTAGACAAGGTCTCACTATGTATACTTGGCAAGCCTAAAACTTGATATGCTCACAAAGAGTTGCCTGCCTCTGTCTCCCAAGTGTTGTGATTAACGGCATGTACCATCACATCTTGGTTTCAATAGTTAATATTAATTTTTTAGTGCAGTGTACCATTTTTATTTTCAAAACTGTCAAACACATTTGCTTACATAGCGTTCTCTTTTCGAACTTCTCTAATCATTCATTGGTATATGCTTAATTAGATGTTAGTTCACATATAAGGAAAATAATAGAGAATATATCTCAGAATTTTACTTTGTATAGATTTTCATTAAACGATAATTATATTCCTATTCTCAAGCTTTTATAGTTTCCCATATGTACTTGGCTTTATGAAGGAATATGATTCCTTGGGAAAACAGCCGTAGAACTCATGAAATAAAGATTGTTCTTAAAATTCCAATTTGGCATTATTGTTTTGTCTATATTAGAATTAAATTGGTAAGCTACAAACAAAAAGGTCTCTTAATAACCCTTAAAGAGAGAGAAAATGAGGAGGAGAATCCCAAGAACAGAGCTGGGACTAGGCACACTGGCTCCTTATTGTAGCATCTTACATAAAAGTACCAAGAAATATCATGAGCTATTTGAGCCAGTACTCAGGTTCAGTTGTAAGTAATAGAGTTAGAAACTGCACTGCTATTGGAGTTACTATCATCTGAGGATGATGAACTAGCCACCACCCTGTATGAATAATAGCTGCTAATGTGGTGACAATTAGGGCTTGATACACGTTTACGTAGGGTGCGTCGTGATGGGTGAGTGCCTCTATCAGACCATTCTTTTTTTTTTTCATTTTTTTTATTTTATTGAGAATAAGAAAAAAAAAAGTTTCCGCCTCCTCCCAGCCTCCCATTTCCCTCCCCCTCCCCCACTCTTCTCCCCCTCCCCCCTCTCTT
>NW_026067900.1:9919243-9939897 GCF_014885135.2 Alexandromys fortis | reverse complement strand
CTCCCCCCTCCCTCCATGTCTAGGAAGGTGAACATCCAAACTGGCTAGGCTCCCACCAAGCCAGAACATGAAGTAGGATCAAAACCCCTGAGGTGGCTCAGTGGTTAAGAGCATTGCCTGCTCTTCCAAAGGTCCTGAGTTCAATTCCCAGCAACCACATGGTGGCTCACAACCATCTGTAATGAGATCCGGTGTCCTCTTCTGGCCTGCAGGCATACATGCAGACAGAATATTGTATACATAATAAATAAATAAATATTTCAAAAGCATTTGTTCAACTATGTTCATAGCAGCATTATTTGTAATAGCCAGAACCTGGAAACAACCTAGATGCCCTTCAATGGAAGAATGGATGAAGAAAGTGTGGAATATCAGACCATTCTTAATCACACTGCAGTGATGTGGTTTTCTCTGCTTTTAACGAGCTCTTTCAGACCTTCCTTTTGTTGTTGTTTTTAGTAAATCCTTAATAGTCTCGAATTCTGGGTTCAGACAGCTCTTCTCTTTATTATTTTTCATTACGGCAATCATCTCAGCATGTGGACAATATTGAGTTGCAGGAATATTTCAAGTTTTGCTAAGGCCCCTCGATTAAGCAATAGAGCATCAGTTTTGATGTAGATGCAATGCATCCTCCTAGGAGGGATTCGCTGAGTCCCACTCAGAGTCAGGAAGATAAGACAGAAAATGCGAACCGCATCTGGGTTCACGGTGATGAGCATAGAAATTCCTTCATAGTAGGCTCAGACAATCTAAACAGTTGATGAGGGGAGTTTTCACAAAATGTTCACTTCTGTGCAATATTGATCTACAAAGACAGTCTTCCACCATGACTGGATACCTTTGCAGTTGACTCCACAAGGCTTGCTATTTTTGAGGAAAGTCCCTTACAGCATAATTGAGGGGGGTTGTATTTATTTTGGCTTAAAGAATGAAACTTTGCCCTCCTTTTTTTTTCTCAAGGTTTGTGTGAATAAAATTTAGTTTTCCAGAACATGAGCTACTACTTGAAAAAACATGGATAGTACATTATAAGATAATTTTAATGTTTTAATTTTATTTTGAGAACGTCATACCTGTGTACTATATCTATATCACCCCAGTTCTTCTATGATCCTTTAACTACTCCTGTGCCACCCCTTCTCCTTCCCCAATTCACACATTCTTCTTTCATTATTTTACTATTATATAGGTATGTACACACACACACAAACACATATATAACATACAGAGTCCATTTTACTTTGCTCCTATGCCCATATGTATTCAGAGCTGACAACCTAGGTTTGGACAATGATTGTGATTGTGAGAGCTTACATTGGAGAAAACAAATTCTACCTCTCTCAGCAGCTCTGCATCTAGAGGTAGGAATTTGTGGAATCCACTCACCATGTTTACATGCGTTCTGTTTCTCAGGCAACCAAGTCCACTTAATGTTGCAGGTGCATGCATGGGTGTAGGCCATCCATAGAGCATGAGTAACCTCTCAGAGAGCACACCCCTACTCTAATAATACCTTAGCCAGTGGTAGAACTTTATAAATGCCCCCTTCCTCAGTGCTGGTGGGTTTGGTTGGCTTGATGTTGTCCAGGTCTTTTGCCTGCCATCACAGGCACTGTGAGTCCATGTGTACAGTGACTTTGTAATGTCTGGCAAAAGTCTATTTTTCTGCAGCGTTCCACTAACTCTGACTCTTGCAGACTTTCTGTTCTTTATTCTGAGATGATCCCTATGCCTTGGAAGCAAGGGTGTGTGACATAAATGTCTCATTTAGAGCGCAGGGCTCATTGAGAGGTGCTCAGGGCTCATGGTAGCTAGTCACACTCTGCACCACTAAGCTGTACTCATCGCACACGGTGTTACATGTCATAGATTATAGTTTTCAAACACTGGAGAAAGCAATCCTAAGACAACTAAAATGCCTTTTGTCAGTAAGTCACCTATATGGGACTGCGCAAGTAGCCAGGCCATGAAGAACATGTACTGTTCTTGCAGGTGACCCAAGTTAGATTCCCGTATGCAAGTCAGGTATTCACAACCACCTGTGACTATAGTCTAGGGGATCTGATCCTCTCTTTCGTCATCTCTATGTACTTACATGTATGTATACAGTGTACATAAACTCTCACAAGCAGTCGAGGAGACTACAGACACACACACATACATGCACACGCACAGCATAAATCTTCTAAAAATAATAAGGAATTTAAATCTCAAAAGAATTATAAATATTGTGTTATTTTATGATTAGAAAATAGAGTATCACAAGGAATTTTTAAATTTTCAGGAAATATGTTGAATGCTGTCACTGTTTTTTTTTTCCCTTTATTCTGAGTTCATCCTGGTAGTTATACCAGTGGCCAGACTATAATAACCGAGATGCTAACTTTGATCTCATTTGTCTAAAAGGTATATGATTTAAGATACTTAAGACTTGAAATAAAAAAATCAAATCTTGATGTTTTACCATATGTTCTGTCTGTAGGTAAGATACTTATGACTTGAAATAAAAAATCAAATCTTGATGTTTTACCATATGTTCTGTCTGTAGGTCCTCTGAAATGACACTTACTCTAAGCTCATTGTCCATTGCACTGTTTTCAAGAGTGTGGAAAAAAACTCTGAAATTATGGCTGTTTTCAAATGAGCTCATATATTGACAGCCTGCCACAGTGGAGTTTTCTATAACACACAAGATGCAGGAGAAGGGGCCCTCCAGACCTATACAGACATAAGCACAAACCTGACAGCCAGGTGTGAGTCCACCTTAGTTAAAAACATAGGGAGATGGAAAACAGTCTTCCCACCTTTTCTTATCTCAAAGAGCTTTTCAAAGGCCCTTTAGGTAAATAGATCACACCGGGGGATGATCCTTCAGCCTATGAAACTAGAGGGCACAACCCAGTCCATTAGCAGTTCTGGACATAGCTCCCATTGGGAGAAATAAACCCATGTCTCAAAAGTTTCCACAGATTTACAACAGAAATTTGGATAAACTTTTTTTGTATCATACATTTTAAAAATAATTTTAATCAAATTAATTATTATTGAAAAATAAAATCCTTCTATATTTTTGTAAGAGCGCCTAGAAAAATGTCCTTATGATCCTGTATTGAAGAGTGCCAAGGACATGGTGTTCCAGAGATGCTTATCATGATCAGAGGAAAATATCCAAAGACAGACAGAAGAAAAATCAGGAACAAGTTTATTATAGCGACAGCCACTGCACATTCTGAACAGGTGGATGATGACAGCCTAGGGGAGCCCCTAAGTGACAGAGACTGAAAGGAAGCTTTACAACGCAGGGCGTTCTGGGAACTGAAAAAAAAAAGTTCCAAAAACTGAATTAAAAGGGTGATTTTGATCAAATATGATCAAAACTGGTGACTTTGGAGGTGTGCACATGAATTGGTAGCTTTAATGAGATACTGACAAGTGTCCTTGAGTTCCCCTGGAGACCACAGACATCCACAGAAACAGCTCCATGCAGTTACTACACAGGCAAGGCCACAGCTACCGAGTTTAATTTTTACTATGTGGCTTCTTGTCTTTCACTATCCTACCTCAAAGACATGAAAGAAAAATTTTTTAAAAAAACCTCCATAAACAAAGAATTTATATGAATGAATTATAGCTGTTCATAATTGCATTACCTGCAGTAGCCTCCAAACAGAAAGAAGGCAATAAATGAGTTACGGTATTTTATGTATTATAATATTATGCAGTCATAAAAACAAATGTGGGAGAATTTCATGAGCATAACCTCACAAATGTAATAAACTGCAATTTGCAGAAGAGCACAGAATCTATAATTCATCTATAATAATTTAAAATTTTCAAAGCTATAGAATATTTTACTTATAATACAAATTTATGTAGAAAGCAAATAAATAAATGACAGCAATAATGATTTTGTATCAGTGGAAGTAGGACTAAGGTTATGAAAGGACATCAGAAAAATTTACATCTATAATGCCTAATCTTATACTGCTATGCTTTGAAAGATCTTCTTAATTTCATAACTTTAAATAATCTATGCAAACGAGACTAACAACTTCTGATCTACATAAAATGCCAATAATTGCATAGTGTGGTTGCGAATTCTCAAAGGAGATACTTTCTTGATAACTTCATTCCTTTGCTTTCTCTTCTACTCAACAAATATTTATTGGGTACTCATTATGTATGTGATATAGAACTGGTTATTAAGATCCTTGTCTTAAAGAAAATAGGCATTCATGATGCATTGATTTTCTCAAGTCTATCTATGAGTCCTAACTATGTTTGGTAAATTTGGTCCAAATTTGAAATAGTTGCAACACTGTACCCCATTCCCGTTTGGAAATTTTCTCGGAGAGTATCACATACAGGATACTCTTCTCGGCTTTGTTCATCTGAGCTGACCACAAGCTGAAAGTTTTCTTATAGACTGTAATTTTAAGACCTAGTTTTACTTAATGCCCTCTTGCCTGAGTCCTTCTCTTGATGTACATTTCTAGAAAAAAAAAAGTTCTCTCTTCTTGTGTTACACCATCACTTATAGTTTAACTTTCATAAAAACCCATGTTAATGTGCACCTGGTTGTTTGTGATGACTTTCCCATGTTCTTTGGCACACAGCAAACGTTGTCGGATGAAAGTATCAGTCTCTTTGAACCTCTTACATGCTCTCAATGTTTTTATGTTCTAAATATTTGCAAACTTTAGAAAACCAAATAACTAAAATCCATACTCTTCATATCTGGCTTTTAATTTTTGGAGATGAATCCACTTTGATCATGTATGTCCCAGGGTGAAGACTGAAAATGACTCTGGCAGACACATCTATTTTCTTGTAAGTCTTTTAGTAATCTTCTCACACAGTGTTGGTCTTGCAAGCCTTCTTCGTTTCCTTTAGCACTTGGCTCAGAAGGAGATCATTCACTGGTCATGAGAAAAAGTTGAGTAGTTGAGGTAATATAGACTTGTCATTTAGGCAAAGTCTCTAAAATATACAACTTTCTGTGATTTTTCTAATTTTCAGCCACAAAGCAGTGGTTCTGTTTAATTTTCCGTATGGATGCAGAACATTGCCTTCGCCTTCTCAGTGTGTACTGCCAATGTTTTTGCATATTGCATCCTAAAACGACTGAACAAACTGTAAGGTAATGAGGTCCTGGAGCTGTCAGTCTGTTCTCTCTGGCATTTGCGGTAGTTCTCTGGGTCTTGTATTGACATTGAGAGGGCTTTGTCAGGGACTGGTGGCTGTGTGCCCATGGGGAGTGGACTGAGGGACTGGTGCTGCATAGGGGTGTGGACCATCACCCTAGGGAAGTTCTATAAGAAACACTAATATAAAAACTATTGTAATAGCAACATATGGGCGAGATACACTGGATTAAAACTTATATTCTATCCATGGGCAACAACTCAAAATCACAAAGTGCTACAGATTTGCAGTGATCTCCCCCACATTCTGCCAAAATTGAATAGAGGGCCCTGTGATAAGCAAGGTAGAGAGTATCTCTAATTCTTTAGCTTATGAATATGAAAACAGTACCTTGAGGTGTGTTTATGTGTGCGCTTGAATGTGTTCCTTGTATAGCTGACTCTATTTCTCAAATAATTTAGACAATGATTATACCCAAGGTGAAACTCACTCATCAAAGATCAAAGCATTGTCATGTGGGTGGACAATCACTTAAGACTATTTGTTTTTAATTCATTTACACTTGCACATGCAACATTCCTTTCTTCCAATCAAACAAATTCGAAGAAATGTCTGCTGCAGCCTTTTTGGTTGAATGCTGCAGGTCACCTCATTAATAGGCAAACAAGGGAAAGGGTCGGACAAAAAGCAGCACCGAATATTCTAGACTTGGCAGCAGGCAGGGGGACAGGTGGTAGAAATCTCCCATGCTGAAAGGCGCTCAGAAAGGTGACATTGAACATGGGTAGTGGAGAAAAGTTTAACTACCCACTTCTCCAATTTAGAAATGCTACTGAGAACCCAATGTTCTATAGACGAAGGATCAAAATCCTCAGTTAATGGTGATTTGTATGTAGAAAGGAAAAGGGCATGCTGTAAATATCAGGTAGTTTATTTCATGCCGTGCCAGAGGGAAGACAATAAAGGAAGGACTATATTCTGCAAGGTTGAAAATGAATCTGCCATAAACATCTCCTCTCAAACCCACAGGCATGAATGATAAAATATAAATGTGGTGTCTGTAACATTGGAGAGGTGAAATTGACTTTAAAATTCGGACTGCTTAGTACTGATAATAGGAATGCTAAACAATGGGGAAAGATGGGGTGGTTTTGAGACACTGTCAGTCATATTCCTGGTTTCCGTTGGGTGGTTAAATTATTCAAGGGTGTTGAAACAGCTACCAAGAACTAAGACACAAGGATAATTGGGAAAAATCAAAAGCCATCTGAAACAGGAAGGAAGACATGGTAGAATTCAAAATATGGTCAACGGCCAATCAAGAATGTCTTTGTAATAAACTACTGGAGAACAAACAGCCTGTGATGTGTAGAGAGAGAATGGGAAGAGGAAGAAATAAGGCTTTAGCTATGAGTATCCACTCCAGATATCAGGCTGGACCCTCCATGCCCAGCCCAGAAGCATTAGACACAGCAGCTTTTAGACATTGAGAGTAGCCATTCTTTGCAGGAATGATGCTCTTCAGTCTGGCTCTTCCCCCGTACCTTTATCTACTCTACTGTACCCTCAGCTCGAGACTATTTGGGTTTCATTTACATCTCCCTCTTTTGCCCACTGTGGCCATTCCTGCTTCTTCTCTTTCCTTTTTAGTCAGTCTTTGAGTTTCCAAGCAAGATATTTAAAGATTTATTTTTGGTATGTGATATTTTAGTATCTTACAAATCCTGTGATTCATTCTATTTCTATTGAAAGATATTAATTTTATTTGCTTTATTTTTGATGTGCAGCTTGCTAAAAATGGCCAGTGTGATATATTTGATAAATGTCTAAATAATGATATAATTAGTGTTAATACATTCATCACTTCATGCTCTTATCTTCTTCAAATTGTGTTTAAAACTTACTCTCTTGGCAAGTTGTCAGTAAATAAAATATAATTAATATTATTATTATTTTGTTTTGTTTTGTTTTTTCAAGACCGGATTTTTCTGTACCCATGACAGTCCTTAAAATCATTCCGTAGACCAGGCTAGCCTTGAACTCACAGAGATTGGCCTGCCTCTGCCTCCCAAATGCTGGGGTTTAAGGTGTGTGCTATCACCACCCAGCTAACATCATATTGAGTGAGGTCAACCAGACCCAGAAAGACAAATATAATATATACTCACTCATAAGTGGCTTTTAGAAATAAAACAAAGAGAACTGGCCTACATTCACAATCCCAGACTCTAGACAACAAAGAGGACCCTAAGAGAGACATACATGGATCTAATCTACATGGTAAGTAAGAAAGACAAGATCTCCTATAAATTGGGAGCATGGGCATCATGGAAAAGGGTAGAGGGGGAGGAGGAAGAAAAATAGGAGAGAGGAGAAAAACATATAGCTCAATAAAAACAATGAAAAAGACTTTTTATAAAAGGAAAAAAACCAATGTAATTAACTAAGTCCTCAATTTTTGCATTCGCTATCTATATTTATTCTTTTTACATAACTACAAGTTTGCCTACTCTTTATTTTTACCTATATACCCCCCTGTGTCAACCGTTCTAGCTTTGTGTCCATGTACTTGATTGCTGTTTTTAAATAGCACAGGGAACTCAGATTATAAGGTATTTCTATTTCCCTCTGTCCTCCCCTCTGTATATCACAATTAATTAATTAATTAATTAATTGCTAATCCTAATCACTTCTAATATCTTGGTTGTATCCATAATTTTCTACTGTGAATAATATCTCAATTAAAATGAGAATGCAAATATCTTTATGAAGTGATCATTTTATGTCCTCTGAATATATAGTCATGAAACATATCAATAGGTGTATAGTAGTTATATTTTTAATTTTGGGAGGAAACTTCCATTTTTTGTAGAAAGGTTATGTCAATCTACATTCCTACCAACAATGTTCAAGCTTTGCCTTACCTCCTGCCTTCATCAATATTTGCTTTTAATATTTCTTTCTTTTCTTTTTTTGATTAAAGTCATCTAAACTCATGTGAGATGACATCTCACTGTGATTTCCATTTGCATTTTCAAGATTAGTGACAGTCGAAGCATCTATATGTATGATTAGTGTCCATTTCTAGGCATTCTTTACAAAAAATTATCTTAACTATTTTAAAATCATGTTATCTAGTCAATAGTATGGAATTGCCTGAGATTTTCATCACATACTTGAATATTAGTCTCTCTCTGTGTGTCTCTGTGTCTTTGTGTCTCTGTCTCTGTCTCTGTCTCTCTCTCTCTGTCTCTCTCTCTCTGTCTCTGTCTCTCTCTCTCTCTCTCTCTCTCTCTCTCACACACACACACACACACACACACACACACACACATAATAATTTCTCCCTGTCTGTATTGTGTGCTTCCAGGTTTAATGGCTATTGTCTGTGCTGTGCAGAGTTTTGGTTTTATGTCATTGTATTTATTTTAGTGTCTATTCTTTTGACATCATGCTTTTAAAATGTTCAGCAAGGTATTTCTTCCATGCTTTGTACTTTTATAGTTTCATATTTTTTGTTTAAGTCTTTGTTGTGTTTAAGTCCATGTTGAGTAGGTTTTAGGATATGTTGTGAAATTAGTGTCTAATGTTTTGTTTTTCCCAATGCTTTAAAGACTTTATTTATTCTTTCTACATGGTGTCTCATTGCTATCATTATTTACTTTAAAGATGGTTGGCCTTGAGTCACCTGGACTAGTTTCTGGGTTTTCTGTTTTGTTCTGTTGGTCCATATTACTGCTTTTATACCTGAATCGTACGTTTTCATTAGCTCTGTGGATTTTGAAAACAAATAGTATAATGTCTTTCTTTAGTTTTGTTCTTTTGTCAAGACTCATTCAGGCTATTTGGGTGTTTTTTTCATAAACTTCTGGTTATCTTTTCAAATTTTGAGAAATAAATAAGATTTGTGCCTTAGCAAAGACTGTTTGAGTTTTTAAACAACTTGGCTAAGATGGACATTGTAATATTTACTCTCCTAACCATGAGACCAAGACACTTTTTCTTTAATTTGTAACTTCAGGTCCTTCCACCAGATTTTTGTATTTTCTACTATTTTCCTGAGTTAAGTATATCTTCAAGCATTTTATTTCATTCTATCTCAAATAACAATGAACTATATGAAATAGAAATTGAGACACTGCTTTTTTAAATACCCAAAGGGTCACTCAGTACACTCTCAGACATAGACTTGTAGACCTTTCCAACATTCCCCTCCTTTACGCAGAGTCCAGGGCTCTCTTCCACCCAAGTGCAGGTTTTACAGCCAGCGGACTTCTATTCTACTCCCACAGACAAAGATGGCCTTGCGCCTGAATGCTGTTCAACCATCTGTTGCTACTGCCACCTACTGGTAACCTTAGTCCTTCCTTTTTTGTCATCTAGTTTCTTCCAGTCATGAGACAACAATGATAGTAAACAAGCAGTATAAATTGTCAAATAACTATAAACAAAGTATATGGAAGTCTCAGATTTTATGGCATTGACACCAAACAGCAAACAAAAAGAACCTCCATGATGGTTTATGCCTTTAATCCCAGATTTGGGGAAGCTAAGGCAGGAGAATGATTTTTCATAGTAGTTTCTAGGACAGTTACAAATCCGTACCAAGACTTTCCCCAAAGAGAAGTTAGAATAATGTAAGTGGAAATGCAGTTCACATTAGTGATAACCGGTAACAAGAAGAGAAGTAAGTGGGGAAGAATTCAAGAACTCTGAAACTTAAAGTTTATGATGGATAGATAGAGTCAGCTCTGTAGGAAGGAGACGAAAGAATAACTTTCTCAGTGATGAGACATCTGTAAATCTGTCTTTGTGAGCACCGTAACCAAGGGAGAAGAAACAATAGTCCATAGGTAACAGAAAATCTGACAGTTGAAATCCAAAAAGAAAGGCAGTAGATGATGTACCAGGACTGAGGGTAATCCAGGTTGCTAGAGAACTCAGGGGTCCAAAGTACAAAAGGTGCTCATGGGCACTACACATTTTGAACTTCATTCTAAAGAAGAATCCTGGGCAAAAGAATAATACAACATGCCTCGAACTATTCTTGTTTCTTTATTTAAGAATATAGTGTGGTACTGAGACTTGAACAGAATTATTTCATATATGAAAGCCCAAGATCTACATGACATATATATGTATATCTATCTATATATACATATATATGCATATTAGTTAAATTAAAGTCAATTGTAATTTAACTAAGTAAATAAGTAAGACCTCTGGATTGTATACAACTTTCATTAGTTAAATTATAGTCAGTGGTAATTTAATTGAGTCAATGAGTAAAAGCTCTGGATTTTATACAAACCAAAATATAGAGGGATAAAGGAGAGTGAACAAATCATGCTCACTAAGAAATGCTCCTTAGCAGCAGTTCTCAAATTTATTAATTTAAAAATATCTCAGAATCTCTTATTCTTCAAAATTTTGAAGGTACCATAGCATCTTTCCTCTGTCTCTCTTTCTTTTTTAATAGCCTGGAGTTCTTATATCTTATATCTTAACCAAGGGGACACAATGATGGTTATCAGACCAATTAAAATACTAGAAGTTATTCAATTTCAAATATCTTAGTTAAAAAACTAAGGAAAAATATGACCTGGTGCTGGAGAGGCATAAAGTCATCTATAATCTTTACCAGAATAAAGCCTGTGGATGCAGCAATGATGGGTATGACAGGATAGCTAATGGATTCAATATTGTAAGAATGATAGGGGACATTCTAACTACCTCTGTATTGTTGTGACAAATGCTATGACCCAAAGCAACTTGGGGAGAAAGGGATTATTTCACGGCACAGTTTACATTACATCCTTAGAGAAATCAGGCTAGGAACTCAAGCAGGAACCCGAAGGCAGGAACTCAAGTAGAGAGCATGGAGGAACATTGCTTATTGCCTTGCTTTCCGTGGCCTACTTGGTTTGCTTTTTTATACAACCCAGGGAAAAGTGAACAAGGGTGGCACTCACCAACATAGGTTGGGCCCTCCCACATCAATTGGATTGTCTTAATGGCAAAGGATTGATTGCCCACAGACCAATCTAGGAGAGACATTTTCTTAATTGAGATTCCTGCTTCTGTACTCTAGCTTGTCTCAAGTTCACAAAGAACTAAGTGGTACATGAAGGGTAGCCAACTGTTTTTTGATTGAAGTTGAGGCATGTGTAGTGGTTTGAATAGGAATGTCTCCTTAAGCTCTGCTGTTTGGTCTCCAGGTTAGAAGGTGTGGCCTTGCTGAAGGAAGTACGTTGCTGGGAGGCAGGCTTTTGGATTAAATGTCTCCCACCACTTCCACTCTATTCTTTCTGCTTGGTACTTCTGGTTAAGATGTGAGCTCTCAGCTTCCATCTCCTGTCACCATGACTACCATACCTCTCATGTTTCCCCATGATAGACTCATCCCTTGGAGGCTGTAAGCAAAAGCAAATCCTTTCTTCCATATGTTGCCTTGGTCATGATATTTCAATGATGCACCAGAAAAATCACTCAAACAGTGTGGTCCTGTAAATTTGACCAAGAACCCATGGTTGGGAGCTCATAGGCACCAAAGATGAACTCACTAATATTTTTCTAAATGGGTATAGTATCAAACTGCCCTCTAAATTTCTATCTCTGGACCCATATATTACTACAGCTTTCAGGCCTCACCAGGGAAATTTCTTTATGCAATGAATGGTGGTTAGCACAGAAATTCACAGCTGGTCAAAGGGCAGAGAGTAAGTGGAGTACTCAACCACACAGGGGGCATCTCTACCACACTCTGTTCTAGTTTCTTTTCTGGTGCTTTGCTGAACACCTTGATCAAAGGCAACTTGGGGAGGAAAGGGTTTATTTTAGCTTCCAGTTTATAGTCCATCATAGAAAGACACCAGCGGAGGAACCCAGAGGCAGGAAGAAAAACAGAGACAGCAGAAAAACAACACACACACATTTAATCTGGTAGTCTCAGGCCCAGGGAACTCTACCCCTGCTACTGTCCTTGGTAGTTGTCACATGTTCACAGAATCTATAAAGCTCATGTTTCCACTGCAGCTGAGGCTGTACCTTCCTAGGCTCTTGAGTTCTTTATATATTCTAGATACTCACCTGTCAGATGTATAGCTGGTAAAGATTTTCCCCATTCTGTAGGCTGCCTTATTGCTTGATCTATTTTGTGCTATACAGAAACTTTGTAGTTTAATGACACCCCACTTATTAATTGTTGACTTTTTTCCTGTATAATCAGAGTCCTGCTAAAAAGTCCTTTCCTGTGCCAGTAAGTTCAGTCTTAATTATTGCTCTATCAGATTCTGCTGGAAGATAATGCTAGCTGATAGAGGTCACAGTCTACCTTGGCCTGGCAGCCTTCTCTAGGCTGGGAAATATGGAAACCTCCTACCCCTACAAGCAAAGCTTCTTGTTCTCTGCTTAATCTTATCTGAAGGATGTCTCTAAGTCCAGGATACCTCACTTATCTCAGGAGTGACACTGGGCACCGTTACCTGCAAAGACCCTTCCCCTGACAACCCACATGGTAACTGGAGAGATAGGACAACTTATTGCCACATACAAAGCCTTGTGATAGGAGTGTGCCACTTAATGAAAATTAAAATTTGTCCCAAAATTCCCTAATCTTATATATTCCTATATTCTGGAATAAAGTTGAGTTGATTCACTGAAGTTTGTCTCCTTGAAGACTGTCTCCATTTGTGATCATGGGCTGTGGACAAAGCTTTCTGTTGGAACTTCTGTCTCTTTCCCCTCTCAGATTGATGGGTGATGGGCCTAGAAGGGAAGGGGATCCCCCACACAAGATTCAGGATATCGAGTCTTCTACCGAAGGCCTGAATTTATTTGGAATTGAGTTTTGTTTGAAGTGTGAGATTAGGAAGGAGTTTCATTCTATGTGTATCCATCCCGTCTGACCAGCTCTATTTGTTGAAGGTGCTGTCTTTTTGCAAATGTGTGTTATTGGGTTCTTTGTCAAAATTCAGGTGGCTATAGGAGTGTGGGGTTATATTGGGATCTTCTGCTCTATTCCGTTGATTCATTTCTTTTTATGTTAGTATTCTGCTAGTCTAATACTCTGTAGTACTGAAATCTGTGATGGTAATACCTCTAGCAGTTCTTGTTGTTTAGGGTTGTTTTGGATATCTGGACCTCTTCTTTTTTCTTGCTAAGTATTAAAGTACTATGTTGAGCAGTAGCTTGGGAGTGGAACTTTTTATCTTGTTCCTGATTTTAGTGGAGATACTTGTTTATTTTTTCCTTTAAGATTATGTTAGCTGAGGGCTTTCTGTATATTGCCTTTATTATGTTGAGATATGTCACCTGTATCTCTACTTTCTCCAGGACTTTAATCATGAATGAATGTTGGAATTTTCGTCAAAGACCCTTTCTACATCTAATGAAATGATTGTATCGTGAGTAATAAAAACCTGAGACAGATATTGGGGTTAATTTTGAAGATCAGAAAAGCAAAGCAGCTAGCCACTAGAGAGTTCTTACCTCTATCCTCAGTGTGACTGCAGATTGCAATGTTCCCCACCAAACTTCATATTTCAGACTGAGTCCTGAGCTCCTGTCTCCTCCCATTTTATATTCCTCTCTAGTGCTGAGATTAAAGGCATACATCACCACCACCTGGCCTCTATGGCTAACTAATGTGGATACTTGTATTAAAGGCATGTGCCACCACTGCCGGGCCTATATGGTAGACTAGTATGGCTGGCTTTGCACTCTGATCTTAGAGCAAGCATTATTGATTAAAACACAAATAAAACATTACTATATTTCCCCTTTTGTGTAAAATTAAATAAGAAAGCTCTAACTAATATAGGAAAAACTATGTTATACTATATAATAATTGTATGCAATAAGTACATAAACAATGTCTAGTATATTTTTATTTGACAAATTCATATAACATAGTCCATTATCCCATCTTGGTGAATCTAAAGTCTTGTATCTACTTTACTTTCTACCATATTACCACCCAAAACAATCTTTTGATATCTCTCAACCTTTTACACTTTACACTTCTTTAATGAATTTCTTTTCTGAATGTCACAAACAGGAAAACTACAACTATAACTATCTAGTCTTCAACTATCTCAAAGACCCAAGTAATATTAATGAAGTAGGAAGTGAAAGCAAATGACTTCCCAAAAAAATGTGAGAAATGACAGAAACAACTGACTGCAAAGTTCCTCTGCAACTTTGGAGCATCCATCATCAGCCTAAAGGCCTAGAATATTCAACAGACTTTTCTATGAAGTATCATTTTTGAAGTACTGCCCCACTTGTCTTGGCAAGTTGTGGCACTCACTCTCTTTTATGTCCTGCTTGTCCAATTAGGATAGCATTCTGTCAGCAGTTGAGGCACAGGCATTTTCTTGCCAAATAGCTTACTTTTGCCACAGAGAAAGTAAACTCCATGTGGGGTTTCTTCAATATTCATTATCTTCTCTGAAGTAGATTGATGCTGCCAATAGCATTAATTGTCATTTAAAAACTGTGTTTTTAAATCATCTTAAATGCCATATTCTGTATCTCTCTGAGGTGTTTGAAGATTCCATGTTTATCTAAAATATATCTCTGTTTAACCTTGAAAACATACCTAATACAACTATAAGTTTAATTGTAATAGCTGACTAATTACTAACATGCATTGACTTATTTTCCTAAGCAGTTAGTGATAATAGTTTTCAAGAACTAAAAATTTGCATTACATTGTTAAATAAGCTATATAAATACAATATGTTAAACAAGATTAGAAATATATGCACAGTCTGTTTTAACAAAATTAATCTAAAATTTGTACCAATATACAAAACTTATATTCCACATGCAAGTCCAAATCAATGTAAAATATTTAAAACTAGTAGTTTTTTTTTTAAAAAAGTAGACTCAATAATCTACCTTTTATCTTTTCATATCTATACCCTCCCTTTTATGGTTTCAGAACAAGAACTCTGAATCTAATCCCCTTTGTTCAACTTTCCTCCTGACTATGCCAATAACAACTTGTGGCCAACCACCCTAAACAATGACCAATATCCATAACCCAAGGAATGACCAAAAACTACCCACCCAACCTCTAGGGAATGTGGGTATCATATTCTTAAATTTACCTCCTGCTGTCTTGGGGAAACAGCATTTTAAGGATATTCTGAAAAGAAAATTTTGGGTTAATTGTTAACTCCTTGGGAAGATAGTTTTATCATTTGTTGTCCAGTCTCTGGGTAATGGAAAAGTACAAGGCTTGTCTCAGGCCCCAGCTAGACTAGTCTGTGAGAATGAATCATCTCAGCAAGCCACCTCAAAATTGTTCTGAGCAATTTGCAGTCCAAAAGCCAATCTCTAGGTAGTATTTTTCAGTTTAGCAGTGTTATCATAATCCTGAAAGAACTGTCATTGTGGGGCCCCTTTCTCCCTTTTGGAGAATTCAAAGGTCACTATTTAGCATGCTCATGGTTCACTGCAGAAAACTGATAGAAGCTCAAACCCAAACTCATGTACAAGTAGGCATATGAAACTTTTTTCTAGAATTAGTACTCAATATGACCATTAATATCATGACAAAAAGTTTAATATATATATATTAATCTTATAAATTATGAAATAATTTTTACACCTTAAGAAAATCTGTTAAAGATTTGATATAAAACCAAAAGAATATGATATTAGTGGCAGTAGAATAAACATATTTGTTTTTCTTCTGTCTCATATCAGTTGGTTATTCTGACATGAGACAGAGAGTTAAAATTTTACTTTAATAAGCATGCTTGGATTTAGAGAAGGAGAGAGCCAGAGTCCAACCCCAAAGCAAGCATGAATCTTTAATTGTACTGGGAATACAGAAACGCAATTTGCATTATATGTCTGTAGAAAATAGCAGAAAAAATTTTGGGAACATTTATGAAATTTTATTCTGTTGGAAATATGATATACCAATAGGACAATTTACTCTTTTTCCTGGAACATTTTTTTCTGGATGATTTGTCTTTTTCTTCAAATGTCTTATTTGTCCAATGGCCTTTGGTTTTCTTAGCTGGATCCCTTTATTCTCCTGAAAAGACAAAACCCTTCACCAACACTAATTTGGGGAGGTTCTCTTTTGATAAGTTATTTCTGATCAAATGAAAAGCATTTATTGGTTTTGTAGGTTAGTTAGATTAAACAGCCATACTGCTTGATGAACTATCATCTCTTCTATTTAAGAAGTGTCTCTTGTTCAAATAGAATTTTTATCAATGTTGATGGCATTTGTAACTTTTTTTTCCTGTGGAAACAGAACCAAAACCTCTTTCCCAACATAATACATGTCCTGGTTTCTATTCTGAGGTCAGTACATCTTTAAAGTATACCAATTAATTTATTTCTGTAGTTTTTTTCTACCCTCCAATGTCTCTTTATAGCTGTTGTTCCTTTCATTAGCATTTAGAAAATTCAAAGTTAATAAAGCATGAGGCAATCTATTGCTGAGGTATTTATACTCACTCTCTGTTTATTTAACATATCCTTTAAAGTTCAAGTTGATCTTCCTATAACTACTTGGGCTATAGGATTGTGTGGTATACCTGTAATATGCTTTATATTATAATAAGAAAAAAACTGCTTCATTTTCTTAAAGCAATATCTCTTTTTATCTCTAGTTTTATTAATTGGATTCTTTTTCTCTTTCCTTTGGTTAGTTTGGCCTCAAGTTTGTTGACCATATTAACCTTTTCCAAATCTCAGCCATTTGTTTAATTCGTTTCTTATATTTTTGTTTTATTAATTTCAGTTCTTGTTTTGATTATCTCTTCCAACCTGCTCTGAGTGTTGACTATTCTTGGTTTTATTTTGTTTGTTTGTTTGTTTTGTTTTGTTTTTCGAGACAAGATTTATCCGTAGCTTTTTGGTTCCTGTCCTGGAACTAGTTCTTGTAGACCAGGCTGGCCTCGAACTCACAGAGATCCGCCTGCCTCTGCCTCCCGAGTGCTGGGATTAAAGGTGTGCGCCACCACCGCCCGGCTTGACTATTCTTGTTTTTATCAGGCCTTTGGGTCTATCATAAATTATTAATTTGAGGTCTTTCGATACTTTTGATGTAGGCACACAATGGTACTAACTTTCCCTTATGACAGCTTTAAAAATGTCCTATACTATTTGAGTTGTTCTGTTTGTTCTTTTACTCACTTCTAGTCATTTTCAGTTTTATGTTTGATTATTTCCTAAAACCACTTTTGGTTTGGTAGCATTTTTGTTGTTGTTGTTAATTTTTTTTAATATCATGAATTTATGCACTTTCTTCTGCTATATTTGATATCAATCTGGAATCAAATGTTGGAATTTTTCCATTTAGTGAGAGTTAAATGACCCTCCTTATCTATTTTAATTACTTTTCTTAAAAGTCAATTTTGTCATGAATCAATAATCTATTAAAGAAAGCTTAAACACACGAAAATACACTTATGGCACATTGAGAAATGAATAAAAGAGACTTCCTCTTGAAGTCATTTAGATCAAGATTGATCCCTAAGTTGAATTCTTCGCTTCTTTTCCTGTCTCTTTTGTTTTTCTATAGTTTGTGTTCTGTTGTCTATTATTTTTCTGTTGCCTGTTTATTTGTGTTTTTCTGATCTGCCTGTTCTTATTGCCTGACAGTTGTTCCTGCCTCCAATAAAAGGCTTTGCTTTTTTTTCTTGGCTTTTTCTACAGAAATCTTTAACAGAATTTATAAAGGAAAAAGTGACTTTGTTGAATCCAACTGACACACAATAGCATGCAAAGTCACAAAAATATGTCATCAACCTATATCCACATGCTGCTTCTAACACTTATGGAACATTTGTTGTTTAAGGTTGCTTTCAACCTTTTGGCTGTTTCAACAAATGATTGCTATTTTCTCTCTCTCTCTCTCTCTCTCTCTCTCTCTCTCTCTCTCTCCCTCTTTCTTCTGGGTTAGGCATTGAAGCATAAATAGTAGAATATTAAAGTTGCTTATTTATCATGGGTTATTAAAGATGATTGCATATGAAGTTCAAGGCATAATACGTTTACTTCTATTTTTAATTAAAGGTAGGTTAAACTTAAAACAGGTTGAGTGCACAGTAAATTGGTGATTGAATATCATCTTAAATGAATTCCAGCCACATTATTAACTTAACTACAAGGTATGGCAAAAGTTCAAAATCTCTGAAGGGCCTAGAAATATTTTCAAAAAAGACATTGCCACATTGCTAGGTATTAAAATGGTTATGCTTGTTCAGTTCTTGGTTCTATTTTCTTAGGGTACCTTTTCCATCCTTTTATCTATAATAGTGTAAATAACTGAATTGAGGTATGTTTCTTGGAGGCATAATAAAGATTGATCCTGGTTTCTGATGGAATCAGCTAGTCTATATTTCTTTAAAGGGGAGTTGATACCATTAATGTTATTATTGAACAACATGTACTAATTCCTGTCACTATATTGCTTTTGTGGTGCTCCATGTTCTAGATTATTTATGTTTTGTTGTGTCATTTGGGTGTATTTAACTTTTACTTCAAACTTAACTGTTCCTTCCATTATCTTCTGTTTTACTGTCATGATGTTCACAAATTCCTTAAAATTTTCTTTAAAAAATCCTGTATTCTCCTTTGATTATGATCTTGCCATGTTGGTGGCAAGAAATAATAAAAAAACAGAGCTGAACTAAAGAAAGCAGAGACGAAGAAAACAATACTAAGAACTGATGAATCTAAGAGCTAATTCTTTGAGAAGATAAAGTTTAATAGTCTCTTGGAACTACTAATCAAAGAAAGAAAGAAAGGATGCAAATTAACATAGTCTAAATTAACAAGAAGACATTACAACAGACACCAGAGATATTCAAAATATTTTAAGGGAATACTTTGAAACCTGTACTCTGTTAAGCTAGAAAGCTTAAAAGAAATGGATAACTAATTTTTAGATTTAGCCAAATCACCAAAATCAAAACAAGAAGCAGACCTATAACAAATAAGGAGATCTAAATAGCAATTTTAAAAAGTCATTTCAGAAAAAAATTAAAAAATAAAAATAAAAAAACAGAGCCCAGGGCCAGATGGATTCACAGTAGAATTATACCTGACTTCCTGACTTTTAAAAGAAAATATATAGCTAGGAGAGGTAGAAAGAGGGGGAAGAAAGTACACTCCCAAAATCTCATACTAAAACCAAGCAAAGACACAGAAAAAAAAAGAAAGAAAAGAAAACTAATATCCCAAATTAATATGGACTCAAAATTACTCAATAAAATATTACAGACATAATACAGATATATAGCAAAAAGATTATTAACCATAACCAAGTTGACATTGTCTCTGAAATGCAGAGATAGTTCAACAGGTTAATAAATGCATAAACAACATAAGGAACTTAAAGAAAAAAATCACATGATTACTCAAAAGAAACTGAAAAAGCCTTTGACAAAATTCAACATGACCTTATGATAAAGGTCCTAGAAATGTAGGACTAAAGAGAACATAGCTCAACCTAGAAGAAAACATGTATGAGACACTCACAGCCAATATCATCATAAATAGAGAAAAGCTTGAAGTAATCCTTCTAAAGCTAGGAGGGAGACAGGGTTGTCCACTATTGCCACACATTTTCAACATTGTGTTTGAGGTACTAGCAAGAGAAGAAAACTAAAGAAATTCAAGTAGGGAAAGATGAAGTCCAATTATTTATATTTGCAGATGACATGATACTATACGTTAGAGCTCTCAAAAATTCTACCAGGAAACTTGGAGAAATCATCAACAAGGTCAGCAATGTGGCAGGACACAAAAGCAACTTGCACAACAACAAACATACAGAGAAAGAGATCATATATACACTCCCATTCACAAGAACCCCAAAGAAGATAAAGTATCTAGAAGGAAGTGAAGGATTTCTACAATGAAAATTTATTTTTTAAAGATCACATTAATCTTTATTTTCATAAATTGTCCTTATTTTGAGAATTTCACACATATATATGAAATATGATCATTTCTAATTTCTTTTTTTTTATTGAGAAAAGGAAAAAAAAAGTTTCCGCCTCCTCCCAGCCTCCCATTTCCCTCCCCCTCCTCCCACCCTTCTCCCTCTCCCCCCACTCCTCTCCCTCTCCCTCTCCAGTCCAAAGAGCAGTCAGGGTTCCCTGCCCTGTGGAAAGTCCAAGGTCCTCCCCTCTCCGTCCATGTCTAGGAAGGTGAATATCCAAACCGGCTAGGCTCCCACCAAGCCGGAACATGAAGTAGGATCAAAACCCTGTGCCATTGTCCTTGGCTTCTTATCAGCCCTCATTGTTCGCCATGATCAGAGTCCGGTTTTATCCCTTGCTTTTTCAGTCACAGTCCAGCTGGCCTTGGTGAGCTCCCAATAGATCAGCCCCACTGTCTCTGTGGGTGGGTGCACCCCTCGTGGTCCTGACATCCTTGCTCGTGTTCTCCCTCCATCTGCTCCTCATTGGGACCTTGGGAGCTCAGTCCAGTGCTCCAGTGTGGGTCTCTGTCTCTATCTCCATCCA
>NW_026067900.1:9878912-9917584 GCF_014885135.2 Alexandromys fortis | reverse complement strand
ATTGTTTTGGCTATCCTGGGTTTTTTATGTTTCCATATAAAATTGATTATTGTCCTCTCAAGATCTGTGAAGAATTTTAATGGGACCTTGATGGGAATTGCATTGAATCTATAAATTGCCTTTGGTAGAATTGCCATTTTTACTATGAAAATTTAAACCACTGAAGAAAGTGATGGAGAAAGACACTGCTGAAAAGCATTGATATTTTAGGTTTGTAAAGCAACTAAAAGCAGGTTCACATTCTGGGGTTTTCATTTCTCTCTTTTCTGTCTCTTATTTTAGACTCACTTGTGTACATTTCTAGTAACTTTTTTGATCATTGATTAAGTATTTTAACTAAATTATTTTAGATTCTTCAGCCTAGAGGCATAGAGTTAAGTTTTTTCTAAGAGTACATTGAAAACAATTAGAGCATAATATAAATCACATTTATGATGAAGTAAAACACAAGGACCTCCTTGTAAGCTTTTAAACAGACTAAGTAGGTTTTAATACAACCTGGTTTTTTTTTTCCCTTAATCTCAGATTTCTGGAGCTGTATCCTATCCAGACTTAACTAAGATGGGACCTTGTCTTATTTTTTTGTGTTTTTTAATTTTTTTCAAAAGAGTTTGTAACAGTCAAAACCTCATCTTAAAATATTTATATATACAGATTCACTCAGATATTAAATTAAACATGTGAAGAGTAGTTAATTTTAGCATGCAGAGAGGTTAAAAATAGAGCAAAGTGGTAACAGATTGTGTTCTTTGGTTATTTGATGAAAGGAACAAATTGAGTTTTGCGAGAAACCAATTACACAAAGGTCGTTATTACAAACCCACGCAATGCAGTCAGGACGTAGGACGTATGTCTCAGCAAAACAAAGCAACCAATGCCTGTTTGTGTTTCTTTCAGATGTAAGTAAGAAAGAGGTAATCAAAGGGAAAAGGTCATGGGTCAAACTCATTATGCTGAATTAGATTCCTATCCTTTCCCATTTAACTAACCATCACAGAGGGAGACAAATGTATAAATGGTAATTTTTAATACTGTAGATTTTATCTTAAAATGGCCCTTCATAATCTTCTTTAATTTGACTGAGTATTTTGTTCTGTGTGGCGATAAGGAGGGACGAGGCACAGTCAGAACGGGGCTGGGGATACTGGGGACATTTTACTATTTATCTTTAGTTCGGACATGACCTCGAAAACTGCATTCACTTGCCATTTCTTTTTACATCTTTTTTAAAAACCTACTTTATATCTCTGCTTCCGGATTGTGATCCGCTGTCCCACATTCCTGCCGCCAAAGCTTCGCCAGCGCAATGGGCTGTACCGTGAAGCTTCAGCAGAAACAAGCCTCTCCCCCACTATGTTACTTCCTGCCAGGTATTTTCTCACAACAATGAAAGTACCAACGAGACTTGAATTTCTGTCCATTGACCAGGTTCCTTGGTGTTTACTCAAACTGAAAATTCATGTCCCCATAAAATGTGCAAACTTACTTATAACAGTTTGCTCAATAAGTTTTTAAAATTGGAAACAATCAAGATACCCGAAAATGAATAAACTTTTGCAACTGTAGACACCATAACATTATCCAGTGTTAACAAAGAAATACTGAGGCATAAAAGTACTGATAAAGCTCAACTGTATATTAATACGTGAAAGAAGCTAACAAGAAAGGTCATATTCTGTAAAATTTCACTTGTTTGGTGTTCTGGAAAATGTAAAATTATGAAAATAATTTTAAAATATCAGTGGTTACTCTAATTGTGAAGGAGGAATAGAGGCAGATCAAAGACAACTTTGAAGGCAGTGAAAGCTTTGTCTAATCGCATTGTGACAAATACTTACATGTTCTTCTAAGCCCCACAGACTACACACCAAGGTGGAACCAACCTTATTGCAAACTATGGATTTAAAATGGTGATGACATGTCAGATTCATCAGCTGTAACAAGCACACTGTACTAACCAAGTATGCCAAGCATGTTGCATGCTAAATGTGCGTACATTATTAGAAGTCTTTGCACCTTCCTTTCGGCTAATGCAAAAGTAGAATGAATATTTTAAAAAAGAAATTGTAACGTTCTGCACTGAACGTTATGGTATTTTCTTTCTGTGTCACGCAGTCCCCATTGTAAACAATATGGGCTTTGATTATTCAAGTGCTAGCCTGCTGTCTTTGTACCTCAAAACTGACTTCCTTCCACATTTATCTCTGTCAGGTACAGGGACCTTTCTTGCTCACTTCACTAATAAATTAAATGAACTTGAGCAAAGAGCTCCAAGGAAGGTCTCAGAAGCCTCAGATGACAAGACCAGAGAGTCATTCTTCTTTTGACATCACTAGGAGGGCACTGTTGTGGATCAGAGGACTTGACAGTCTCTGTGCTCTCTGATCAATCGCAGCATCGCAGCATCTCGGTCCTTTCACCCAAAACTTTCTGACTTTTCTATTCCCCGTAGTTCTGTGGAGATTCAGTACATGTTTAAAAGTCTCCAATTCTCTTATCATATAGATGGCTGGAGAATCCATTCAGATAAATTGTAAGAAAAAATTAGTTTTGGGAAGCTAGTTTAAAGAATGAGGGTAGGTCTCCAGATGAAGGTTTAGAGTTTAGGTGCCATCCTCCAAGTACTCTGAGGATTAGAAAATTGATTGTATGTTCTCACAAAATATCTGACTACCTTAAACGTACCAAGCAAATATTAGCATCTCTTAATACATGGGGAATGTGTGAATAGTTAGTTAGGAAATTGATTTCTGTAGTCTTTTTAATGTATATTCTCATAGACCAAACATTTTCATCCAAAATAGGTAAAAGTAGTTAAGCATCTTGGAGACTGTAGAGAATCTTAGCACTCTTGGGTTTTGAGACCTGGGTTGTTTGTCCTCATACAACTTCTTAAGTTGGAGGGATGCCAACCATACGTGCAATAAATTCAGAAGTATCTCTACAGTCTACCTACACTGATTGAATCTAGAGATAGACATGAAACCCAAACAATACAGGATATGACAGAAGCTAAATATATTTGTCATAATAATTTTAGTATATCTACTTTTGATGAATCTTATGGCCTCTGGCTTTACTTCTCATGATAGAATTTAGATAATCAGATATCATTATTTCATATCCATCAGAGAAATAAGACAAAACAATACCAAAATGTTATAGGATAGCAATGTTGGAAATATCTAGACATCTATCTAAAAGATTACACCTGGAGACTGATTACATACTTCATTCCAATAATACATGAGAAAGCAGTTCTTTAAAAATAATTTTAAAGCCTGGTGATAACAGAGTTTTCTCTGATTAAAACTATTTCCAGGAATATGAGCAGAATGGGAATTCAGTAAGTTAAACTATTTGTGAAAATTGATTCTATTTTATTATAGTGCTCTCCTTCTGTGTGATAACTTTTCTCATTGTTCATTTTTCTATCATCCATTCACTGATTATTCTGGCCACAAAGCCATAGTTTTCTTTTCTAGTCTAACATTTCCTTAAGAGAGAAGTTTTGATTTTCTCTACATGTTCAAGCCCACGTACCTGTAGGATTTGTGCTCTAAAATTTATTAGCAATGATACTGTGAAATACAAAGACAAAAATACCCATGTATCATTAATAGTTTGGGGTTTCAAGGTCTCAGGGTGCCAAGACTTTAAAGACAAACTGGTCATTTTGTGATTGTAGAAAGGAGAGAGCAGTTTCCAGTATTTCCACGACTTTGGGTCATTATGATATTTATCTTTGGTGCAAAGTGATATATTTTTCCAGTCATATAGCATACGGACTATTTCAATATGATCTCATAAGTGTGATAGATGGAAAATAATGCTGATGTAATGTAGTGGTTAATCTTGGCATCCATTTGGTGGGATTTATAATCACCGTGGAAATGTTCCTCTGAGTGGGTCTGTGAGGGTGATTCCAGATGGGTGTAACTGAGATGGAAAGATCTACCATGAATGTAGGTAGCATCTCACACTTCCTGAAAGTAGGTGCATTGTGACCTCACACTCCCACTATCACGTCTTTCCTATTCAGATGGGTGTGAGCCAAAATAAACCTCCCCTTCTTTAAGTTGCTTTGTCTAGTGGTTTTGTTCACAGCAACAAGAAAAGAGAGGAATACAAGCATGTCACTTAAGATTCTGGACATTTTGTTATCATTTTGCTTTAAAGATTAGAAATAGCTCACTCCTAGATAAAATCAGTAATTCTGCTTATTAGACATTTTTGGGGTGATACCTTTATGTATATGTTCAATGTTTAAGATGCATTTTGTAGCAGAGAAAGCTTCTAGTACTAAAATGTCAGGGCAGTTAACATGTATAATGTTCAATGTGTCATTCCACTAGTACATTCATAAGGAAATTTCACAGAACACTGAACGTTTTCCCTGTCCTTTTTTTTATTGTTGTTCTATGCTTTAGCATGGTAAGTCTAGATGCTTCTGGGCTATAAAATATTTTTAGAGTCAAACATAATAGGGTTTTAAAATATTTCCTACTGTAGTTTACATACCTCTACTCAACTTTTTCTTTAAAGTTATAGGGGAAAATGGCTCACCCAATTTTGGAGCTTCTTCACTACGTGGCCAGTGTTTCCAGTAGTTACTCTTTGCAGTTCAATTTCTTCTGGAAGTTCTATACATTTTGGTATATGTACAGTGAGAAAGTGTTGCTTTTAATATAAGTGAGGAGATAAGAACCTGCCATGTAAGCTTCTTTACCTATTAGTTTATTAATCAAGCATGCATTCAAAGTATACGTTACAAGTATACTTTACAAGTTAAAACTTGAATTTTTAAGTGTGACCTCAGTTTAAGGGACAGGTACCCTACTGAAGGAAGAGAAAAGAGAGGCTTTGTTTTTAAAAGAGTAAACTTCTGATTGTTGGTTTCCATGATGTAGGAATGTAACGCATAACTTCTTAACAAATATTCTCTTATCAACGAAGTTTCCAAAGAAAGTACTTATTTGGCTAAAATAATTGAAGAGTCTGAAGAAACAAAAAATAACATACATGGATGAAACTTAAATATCCAAAATTTTAAATTTCTTTTCTTTTAGCAAAAAAAAAAAAAAAAAAATCAGTTGAAAACGGGCAACAACCATACTAAGAACTATCCATTTTTTATGAACTGAAAAGTCTTCCTTCCATAAGCATTGAAGCTCTGATGCCCCATTTGATTTTATTTGGACAAAGGGTTTTTAAGGAGATGATCAATAGAGCACAAGAGTCCCAATTCCACAGGGCTTATGTGTAACTAGAGGAAAGGGCAAAGCACAGAAGCATTAAATAACTTCACAGCAACAGAGTGTTCACCAGCAAGTCAGAATAAAGATGCCACACCAGAAACGAAGCAAATGATGCCTGCTGCACCCCCTCCACCTCTTCCTTCCCTCCTCAGCCATTCCCCCTCCTCCTTATTTGGCAGTGTAAGGTCCAGCCCAGGTTCCTTGCATATACCAGGCAAGCACTCTGCCACTCAGCTACAGCCCTAGCTCCCTGTGCTGGCGCCTCAGTATCTGATTTAGGCCTCTGGAATTGTAAGAAATTAATTTGTGTTTTTCATTTCAGCCAGTCTTGAACAATTTGTTACAGTAGTGCCAGTAGACCACTACAGAGCTTAGAATACTGACAAGAAACTCCTAGATTGTAACACCCGATTTTGTGTTACACCCTCGGTACAGTTCGCGCGCCCCTGTATCTTACGCGAGTCAGGCAAGAGCCTGGAAATTAAAAGAACACACAGAGAGATCAGGATCATTCGAAAGGAGACCAGCCGAATGCCCGTTTATTCAGAATTGGGGGAGTCCTTTTCTACCTAACTGCTGCACAAGGATCTCCGCCCAGGCAGGTGGGAAATTACCATATTAACAATGGAGTAAATGCCCTGCAGCTAACCACCAGGCGGGGCAGGGAGAACACAGAAACACACAGGAAGCTTAGTTAGCTGATCATAAACTGTCCCCGCGGAATGCACCCCAGGAATAAGGGAGACCAGGGCCCTGCACTAGACGGCCACGTCATTCTGTCCTGTCACTATTCTCATCCTCACTATCAAACATTGTTATTTGCTGGAGGGCAGCTTGCTGTCATTGGTCAGTTGGGCCAGAAAATGTGAATTCATCAAGTGCACTGGAACTGACCAGATCTATTGTTCTTCACTTACTAGATGCCAGTTTTATTGTGTTGTGACCAAGTTATGTGATTTGAATGGTTCCCTCTTTGAGAACAATTTGATATGTTTTACTTTGTCATTCTGTCACTGTTAGTTACCGAGTGCAAGCCTTTATGTGTAGAAGTTTATTAATCATATCAAATCTTCTTTACCCATTTTTGAGTTTCCTTTACCTTGTTTGGTATGCTTCATGAGTTTTGATGCTTCCTTTGTTAGATGCATACAGACCCATGTTGGTTCTCTTAATCTTGTTATTTTTATTGTTTTCTGTCACAAGTTGAATTTTTCTTATACCATAATGGAATTTTTAAAAGCATTTGCATCTCTCGCTATTTCTGTGCAACTCCTTGACTTCATGCTCAGATTCATTTGTGAAGCTTTACTCATAGGTCATATTATCTAATTTTACCTGTTTAACCAATGTGGATTTTTTTTAAATTTTAACAAGTTTCAATTATTTATCTTCATTGATTTGAGAATTAACTCTGTTTTTAGCTTGTTTAACTTTGTTTACTGATTGCTGCTTTTAAAATTCCCTTGCTGGACCTTGGCAGTGGGACCAGGATCTATCCCTTTATAGAGCTCATTCCCTAGGATGGAATGCCTTGCTCAGCCTTGATGCAGCAGGGAGGGGCTTGGTCCAGCCTAAACTTAAAGTGCCAGGTTTTGTTGACTTCCCATGGGAGGCCTTACCCTTTGTGGGGAGTGTGGGCGGGGGTGTGCTGGTGGGTAAGCAAGGAGCTGGAGGAGAGATGGGAGGGAAAATTGTGGATGGAAGGTAAAATTAATAAAAAATAAAAAACTCCCTACTTTAAAACCATTTAAGGCACTATATATATAGTGATGTATGTATTATTGATTTTATTTTTTTAATGTTTATTTAGAAGGCTCAGAACTGTTTTCACACTTTGGATGATTAACTTTAAACACTTCATAATACGTTTTTCATGAATATTTGACTTAACAACTATAAGGCTATCTTGGGTTTCTGTAATAAAGATAAAAATATCAGCCAAATTCCACAGAAGACATCTTCTTGCTCGTGTTATATTTAAAACATGATTATTTCTATATTATTAAACTTTGTAGCATTTATATTCTTTCCTATGACCACAATTTGCATAATTATGTTCTCATTACCAGTCTCATTAGCATAGTGTTATATTTCTCTGCTACTGTCTTTTATGTGGTTAGAATTCAGCATGAAATAATTTTTTCAGAAAGGATTTGTAGACCTCCAAACTCCTTGGGTTCTTATATATCTGAAAGATTCTCACTCCACTTTTAAACAAATGATTATTTCTTGAGTGCTTGCAGTACACAAGCAATTGTTCTCAGGGAGTTACATCTCTTAAGATATATCATTCCATGTAGATACATACTGTTCTATCAGATGTCTAGAATAAGAAAGTGCAGTGAGGGGAAACTGAGTTCACAATTCCAGATTGAGACCATGTCAACATATGTAATCAATCCTTACTTGCAGATGGCTCAGTCTTTAGTTATTTGTCTTGAAAATACATAACAGTAAAATTTGGAGACTTTTACAAGTGAAACTCTCCATTTCCTTTTACTAAATATTTCAAGTGTGTTATTTTATTTTGTTCCTTTTAGAATTGTATTATAATACAAATTTATTCATATAAATTGAAAGCATGCTCACACATATTTGTTGTTGATTTGTTAGCATAAACATTATCTGCTTCCTGCATCCCTTTGGATAGCTACAATAAACCATTTCTCATCTCCTGTTTCTTCATCATGTCTCCTTCTGTTCCTCCTTTTCCCCATTTATTTTTCCTTGTTTTTCATACTCATAAATTTGGGATGTCCTTTGAACTATAGAAATATAACTCCAGTCCTGACGCTGATGATATATATGGGACAGACTCAAACATGACTTCTTTGGCTTTGATATTGTGGTCACTTATAGGACTTTAGAGATCGGGCCATAAGCATAGAGGTATATTTTCTTTGCTGCCTTAAACATTTCATGAAAAGGAGTCAGCCTTGGCCCTAAACATGAGGCTGCCAACGGCGGGGCAGTGTGCTTGTGTGGATGGGTGGCTGGGCTATGTAGCCTTGTTGTTGCAATGTAACAAGACTGCGGGCCACAGTTGTAGGAGGCGGATGTATCCCAGTAGGATTTCAAACACTGAATGGAGAATCTGGGGTTAATTGCTATGGCTTGAAGAGGTTAACAACGTTTCCCCCCATGCTGTATACTACCCTGTCCCTCCCAAGCTGGTGGATGAGCTCCTTCTGCCTGCCCTGGGAGCTGTGCCTCAACTTCTGGTAAAACCTGACCATGGTTTGGATCTGTGGGTCAAGGACTCTGGCTATAGGCGTTGCTGCAATGGCCATGCTGTGACACTATAGCCAGACTTCCCTCCACCAGAGCTGCTTTGATCATTCAGATCCAATGTGTTATAAATATCTGTCACATGGAAGCTGGATGCTATGAAAACTTGTTCAACCTGTCTCCCTGGCTAACGACCTTACTGTCAGCCCTAACAGACCCCTAATGATCGTGCTCCTGCTTCTTACTCTCGGTCCCTGTCTCATCAACAGACTGATGCTTTTGTTCGAGAATGAGTCATTACTGTCCAACTGATGGTATTGTGGTCCCAGTATCACACCCTTGAGACCCTGGACAGACAGGACCCATGATTGAGTCTTGTCATTGGGATTTGTGAAGGGAGGGAAATATAAGGCCTAGGGTAGCTTTCCCAGGGCAACTTGGTACACACCTGCCAAGATGAGTTCTATAGATAAACAGAAAGGTAGACCTGAGTCTCAGTTTGCCCTAGGGCAATGATAGCTCTTAGACTCTCTCCTGTTTCCATTTCACCCTGGGACCTGTTCCTTGCCTTTGCAGGAGACAGCAATAACAGCTAGATGTAAACTAGATGTTTACCCTCAAAATGACTAATTCAGCTTTTTTTTTATTAGCTTTATTTTAAAATCATTACAGAATGTGGAGTTCTAGTCTTGTAAAATCTGCTAACTTATCATAGACTGTTAAGAAATACAAGTTAGTCAGTTGTCTTTAAAGTACTGATATAATTAGTTACAAAAATAAGCCTTATTTAGTTCCATGTATATGTTTTCAAAGTCAAACTTAAAACAAATAATTTAAAACAAAGTTTGTCTAATCAGACACACCTTGGCAGCCCTTATACTTTAGAGATCTGCAGAATATGGCATTTAAAATAATGATTAAAAAGCTTCTTATATTAGAGAGAGACTCCAAGATTCTCTAGCAGTAACCCAAGGTCTCCAAAGCAGATTATGAGACACCATGAGGTCGCCACCTGGATTACAATGATGCTGACCCCTGGATGAGCTGTCCCAGAGCAACACCTGCTGCCAGGACCCTGTCCAGACTGTGAACAAGCAGCAGGATCTTGGAGAATTGATTGCACCACTTTTGCTTAGATAAAATAAGGTCAGTCTTTTCCATGTCCCTCTTCCACAGAAAAAGAAAAAGTTCATCTTATGGGCCTCTCTTAGACAGTAAAACCGCTGTTGTGGATATTTCTGCCTCTAGGTCTATGGAGACCTGGGTATGGCTAACTGTATATGGACTCTGGTCCTTGTCATTGTTAATAGATTTAAAAGCTATTTGGTCTGTACTCAGATATATGTTATTTATCCTTCTGAGATCTCTGATAGTATTAATGGCTAGGGCAGTTATAATGTCAGTTTAGCAGCAAAAGGTATCCAAATAAAAGTTTATAAGCTTTGAGGGTCTAAGAAAATTGACTTAAGATATAAAAAAATGTTTCTACTTTCTTCCCCCTATAATAGTTCTAATAAGCTAATAGACCAGTGACTACTTACTGTGTGAGTCACAAGCTCAATATTTTAGATCTATTTTGGTTGCCATTTAAATATAAACTTAAAAGTGTTTCTCATTGGGCCAAAGACATGTTCTGCCCAAACCATACATGATTCTCTATACAGCAGAAAAATATACATGCTTCTAACAATTCTGTAAGTTTTGCTAGGACTCAAAGGTATAAGTCTATTCTTTCTGTTTACAGATACCTATTATCTGTTCTTTTTCTACAATATGGGTTTTTCTTTAAGTAAATAAATTTTAACTTCTGTTTCTAGTTTAAACTTATCTCAATAGGCTTGGCTGGCAGATGCATCTAAGCATCAGTTGCTGACTACAACCTGCTCTGAATGGTGATGAGCCCTGGACTTCCTAAAAACTGATGTGGACCAGTCCAGTTGATATGAACATGAACGCTTCCTGTCTCTTCAATGTAGTCTGATGAGTTTCCTTCTTACCTTCGGCTAGCCTTTCAACCTACTTGGGCCCAAATAACAATGCCCCAATATCAGCTTGAAGTAGTTGTGGAAAGGAACACATTGTCCCATGCCCCCTGCCCAAAATAGGAAACTCCATGCCAAGGAGGTACTTAAATTAATAAATCTATGAATTGACAACTCGGAACCTAGTATATTAATAGGCACAACAGTTGTCAATTAATAGATTTATTAATTTAAGTAGTTCCATGTGTCTTTAAAACCAAGGGCAAGCACATCGTTGCTTGTGAAGGGGGAAATGTGGGAGTCAGTCATGATAAGCTAAATATGGGCAGGTTAACCAAAAGAAGTTCTTTACTTCCAACCATCATCACTTGCCAGAGTAGGACCCAGCCATTGATAAATTTAAATGGAGGCCTGGGTCTCAGTAGTTTACCCTGAAGCAATACCTGACAGCAGGAAGAACGGCAAGCTGAGATTGCTTGAGCACCACCCAAAAGCAGACCATCTAAAGGAAACGCCTGACATTCCAGCCACTGCAGATAGGACCATCTGCCAGAACACACTCACCAGGACACACCTAGACAAGTGTCAGCCAATCAGGGGTGCTGAACCTCAGAAACCCCTCACCCCTACCTTTGCTACTATAAAAACCCAATTCTAACTGAGCTCGGGGCTCTCTATTTCTTCCAATATGTTGGACATGAGGAGAGACCTAGTTTGCAAACTTGCTTAAAATAGGCTCTTTGCTTTTACAAATGGGACTCAGTCTCCTTGGAGGCTTTTGCAGGGACTTTGAGGATTTGGGCATAACAAGTGCAATGCCTGTGCACACATTCATGTTATAGATGTATTGTGTGTGTGTGTGTGTGTGTGTGTGTGTGTGTGTGTTTCAGTGCCTGTGAAGGCCAGAGTTGTCAGATCCTCTTGGCACTGGCATTACAGACAGATGTGAGCTGAGTCTACCAATATGAGTACTAGGAATTTAAGTCAAGGCATTCGCTAGCTCAGTAGTGCATGCTTTTACATGAAGAGTCTTCTCTCCATGCCACTCTTTATGCTTTCTTTTCAAAGTTTTTTAGTTCTTTAAAAATTCTGTTCAATGAATTTTGATCACATTTCCCCTTCCCTTCGAGCCCCATTTTTTTTTCTAAATTTGTCTCCTTTTCCCTTCCCATTCAACTTTGTGTCTGTTTTGTTCTTATCAAGGTCAATTTTTGCTACCCAAATGTTTTGTGGATGTGTGACCTTCCATTGGAGCTTGGTTGACTTCTCAGGGGCTCACACTATGAAAACACTGACCCTTCTTTCCCGGCCACTAACAATTGTCAGCAGTTAGAGTTGGAGCTTTATCCCCAGGACCCCTCCTTTTGGCTGGCATTTGATGTGGTCTTGTGCATGTTGTCACAATCACTGTCAGTTCATATTAGCAGCTGCCCTGCTGTGTCTACACGTATTATGGAAGTTTTATGTCCTCAACTATAAGATATAAGTTCATTGTAAAAGGAAAAAGCTTTTCAGGTTTTGGTATAAGAATTTAACTTCAATATTTGTTATTTGTAATTCGACTGCAGTATCATTTTTGAAAGATCATTGCTGTGCATGTTTATAGCTTTCAGGTTATGAGCAAAGTATTAGTTTCTTTGGCTTGTATGCCTATTGTTGTGACATGTTATATTGACTTTGTTATTGTGCCACGATTATAAATGTTGAAAACCAAGACATTCAAATCCTCTAAGTTTTTCATTTTAAAAATGTTTTGGCTCTAGACCTTTACAAGTCTCTCTGGCTCCATGTTTCTGACTCTCTGTATCTGCATCTGTCTATCTGTCTGTCTGTCTCTGTATCTATCTTTTGATAGAATCTTATATAGATTATACACTACATGGGACCCCACTCAATGGCCTGGAGTTTAGTATTTCCATGTTTATTTAATTCCCTTCCACCTGAGAAGAAATCCTCCATTCCAACATCCTATGGGACCTGGTCCTACAATGACAGATTCTCCAGATTCCCCGAAATTGTATCTATTAACTGAGTGACACCACCGGTAGATCTGTCAGCCAAGTGATAACACAGAACCAGCTGAACATTTTGCCAAGCCAAAGCTCAGTGGTCTCAGATGTCTGTTATTCTCCATTGCTCTGAGAGTTCACCCTCACAGAGGTTACCACTCAATAAATGAGAACCCTTATTTCACGGCTCCTCTCTGGTTTCACATTGTGTGTGTTCTCCGTTATCTTCTAATAACTGAAAAATACAAATTTCTAGGCTTTGTGTTGTTTATTCTTGTCTCTATTCACTTTCCTAGTTCTTTCTCTGTCTTCAAGTTCCAAGTACTTGCAAGTACTTCAAGTACTTACATCTGGAATTGGTTTGTGGTTTCTATGAAGCGTTATTTAGGCATCTTTTTTACTACAATGGATTCATCTGCTTCCTTGGCTATTATACTCCATAATGATTCCTTTCTGTTTTGTGGGGAATGAATGAGGTGGTATTATCTATGCTTTGTTTCATATCAGAAACAGTTTTGCTTCTAATTACTAGAAAATTCTGTTTGGATCATACACCATTTTCAGACTTGCAATAACAGCTAGAGTAGAGTTGTTCACATGGTCATTCAAACTTGAACATTATATTGTAAAAACATTTTTTGATATGTTTGCCTTGTTCTCTAGGTTAATAAACACTTTCTTTTTTATTTTTTTTTTATTTTTCCATTAAAAAATTTACACTTCCTCCACTCCTCCCATTCCCCTCCCACTCTCCCAATCACCCTCCTCCCTCAGCCCCTCCTTAAGAGAGAGCAGGGAACCCTGCCCTGTGGGAAGTCCAAGGCCCTCCCCCATCCAGGTCTAGGAAGGTGTGCATCCAGATGGACTAGGGTCCCAAAAAGCCAGTACATGCAGTAGAAACAGGTCCCAGTGCCATTACGGATGGCTTCTCAGTCTGCCCCCATTGGCAGCCACATTCAGAGAGTCCAGTTTGATCATATGCTCGTTCAGTCCCGGTCCAGCTGGATTTGGTGAGCTCCCATTAGTTCAGGCACATTGTCTCAGTGGTTGGACCAACCCCTTGCGGTCCTGACTTCCTTGCTCATCTTCTCCCTCCTGCTCTTCAAACTGGACCTTGGGAGCTCAGTCCATTGTTCTGATGAGCAAACACTTTCATTTCTCTTCTTTTTAAGTATATTTTTGAACTTTACTTCCTTATGTTGTTTAGGCTGGTCTCAAATTTGAGATATTTCTGTTGTAGAGCCCTAAGTATTGATAATATATATACTCAAAACTGGTATCTGGTAATGTTTCAATTTTTTTTTTACTTTTTATTTTTGTTCGTGTATAAGTGTCTGTATGATTGTACACATCACATCCCCTGGAACAAGAATTAGAGGCAATCATGAGCTGGAAATTGAACCCAAGTATTTTGGAAGAGTATCAAATGCTCTTAATCTACAAGCCATCTCTCCAGCCCCTGGTGTTTGGTTCTTGCCTCATAGTTCTATACTTCATTTCATCCATCCAACAATGCATAGGGGAACTTGTATCTTGCAAATAATATATCTTTAAGTTTACAGTTTGTGTATTTCAGCTCCTACTGATCTCCAGTCTTTTTGTCTCTCCACGCAATACACAGTTATTCAGTTTATCTGATTGATGTGTTCACCCTGAAAAGCACAATCACTGATGCCCTAATTTGGTCAATTGTAAAGTTAACACACACACACACAAACACACACACACACCACATGCAATACTCTTTGTGTTCTTAATAAAAAGCTTATTTGCTATTTCTTAACAAATTTTTACTTCATTAAAGGGCATACATCTTATTGTGATTTAGGAAACCATACAATTGAGTCCTTACTTATTATTCATTCATACAGTTGGAAGAGAAGGATTTTATTATAACTTACAGTTTTAGCTCTGTCTTTCACTGGTTTATGCTTCAACAAACGTTTTCTTGCTTTTTTTTTTTTTTTTGTATTTCTCTCAACATTTGGTCTGTGATCTCTACCAGGGTAAGTTAGGTTAGTGCATTTAACATGCTAGAAGAGCCCAATGAACACCAACCAACTTTTTAACGAGTGACTAATTTTGCCTTTATAAGATAACCCTTTCTTATTCACATAGACTTTTCAGATACCTTCAAAAAGTACAGTTCCTTATCCTGATTTTGAGAATCGAAAGCACTAACCAAGTTAAAATGTTCAGGTGGACACCATCACTTTCAGGTGGACAGTGTACTATCCATCTAGGAGGATGGATAAGGGGAGATAAAATGGGCTTCAGCTTCATCAAGGGTGATGTTAATAGCTTTTCTTTTAGCCCTGTGCTTCTTATTTGTAGTATTTTCACAGATTGGAAATCCACTCTGTGTTCTTCTGGGACAGGACAAGATTGCATTACTGGCTGTGTGCTACATTGTTTCATCTCCCGAGCATTTATTAATCATGTTCCTTTTGGCTAGAAAGACTGAGTTACTGGTATCTTTTTGACTCCTGGGATCTTTCAAAACAATATTCCATGAGCCTCAGCACACTTATTTATTAGACTCTCAGTACTATCTATTATCAAACAAATATTCCCATGTCTTCATTGTGTGGGTATGCCCTGCTCTAGGCATCATTCACTTCCAAGGTCTTTGGGACCTTGTCTTTATTATTTCAAAATGACTATAGCCAGCCACTTTTGTAACCCTATGCCAGACATGTCAAATAATAAATTATCTAGATCTTACAGATGAAAAATCCTCTATTCTTCTATTCTATCTAGATCTTCATTCTCAAGGAATCTAATTGTCTCTAATAGATATCTTTTCAGATGAAGACTTTAAAATGAAGTTTGTTGGCAAACAAAGAAAGCAAGTCATAGATGAATATCTTTTAGGACAATACTAGTAATGTAGATTCATACCATACTAATGGCATTGAATAATAATTTAGGTGAGGGAAGGAAGTTGAAAAGGGATTTTTGCTTTTGGTTAATATTTTAAATTTCAATATAGTCATATTTATTATCAATCCAGACATTAGTATTAAAATTTTAAATAAATAATATGCTTTTAGTTTGTCTTTATTATAGTCAACTGGGTAGGAGGCCGCTTGTTGGTTCCTGGCTGCTTAGCCCTGAAATAATCACATAGAAACAATATTAATTAAATCACTGCTTTTCCCATTAGCTCAGCTTCTTATTGGCTAACTCTTACATCTTAATATAACCCATTTCTATTAATCTGTGTATTACCACATGTGCATGGCTGTGGTTTATTAGGTAAAGTTCTGTCTGGCTCCAACAGGGCTACATGGCTTCTCTCTGACTCCGCCCTTCTTTTTCCTAAACTAACCCATCTCTATTAATCTGTGTATTGCCACGTGGCTGTGGTTTACCAGCTAAAGTTCCGGCATCCATCTCTGGCAGGGCTACATGGTTTCTCTCTGACTCTGCTCTTTTTTCCCCCAGAATTCAGTTTAGTTTTCCCCCCACTAGCTCTGTTCCACTATAGCTCTGCTATATTCCAAAGCAGTTCCTTTATTAATCAATGGTAATCACAGCATACAGAAGGAAATCCCACATAACTGGGGGATGAAGAATGTGTGATATATGTTTTCACATTGACTGGAATATAAAATATGCAACCTTGATGATATGAAGTAGATGTGTAGCATGAGACTTGGTTAAGGAAGTAAAAGGGAAAATTAATGGATAATATTTTCATATGTTAAAAGAGGACTGAGAAATAAAGACAGGTGTTAAAGAAACAAATATAAAAGCATAAAGTACAATTTAAATTGCAAAACAAGGACACAATACACACACAAGAGAGAGATGGGGAGGGAGAGAGAGAAAGCAAAAATAAAAACTATTTGCTACTAAGAAAGTCTCATTTTTTACAATAGAGAAGCAGTGAAAATAGTTTAAATAAATATGAAGATGAAAGACATAAGATGAATGTCTAAACTGTTGAAGAAGCCGAATTAAAGAAAGTACACAATAATCTCTAGACATAACATTCATAAAAAATATTTGTGGGGTTGTAGCATGTTAGCACATTATTTTAACAGACTATTTTTCAGTGTTCAGGATTAAATACAGGGCCTGAGAGGTGACACACATGTACTGTTTTCATGAGCTGTGACTCTAGCTCACATGGAATCTCTAAAAGAAATTAAAGCTGTATGCTTTTCCATTTTTCGACGCTAATGTAAGTTGTTAATAAAGGCATTGTGTGTCCTATATGATGACAGAACAAGATATAATTCTTGTTGTTAGCTGATGTTGAAACAAATTTCTCAAATACTTGCATCAAAATATTTACCAGCAAAGGTGTTAGAGCTAAAATGGAAAATTGGGTAATTTTTACAATATTTCTTTCTAAATGAAGGATATCCATATTTTGAAACCTTGGAAGCAAATAAAAACATGTATGTCACCCTTCAAATCTGTCACATTATTATCTGAGACTTATGCTTCAGGAATACACTTAATTTTTTTTCCATTCCTTTCTAAGAAGCCAAGTGCTTAATTTGGGTACTGATAAGTATCTCAATGTAGTTTCATGAATTTTTTTTTTTTTTTGGTTTTTTGAGACAGGGTTTCTCTGTAGCTTTGGTGCCTGTCCTGGAACTAGCTCTTGTAGACCAGGCTGGCCTCAAACTCACAGAGATCTGCCTGCCTCTGCCTTCCAAGTGCTGGGATTAAAGGCATGCGCCACCACCGCCCGGCAGATGAATGTTTTTATTTAGCATAATTTGATATGTTCTGAAAGCCTCTAATATAAAGTTTAAAATTACAAATTAGAACAGAAAACCATTCCATCACTTCAATAACCCACTGAAACGTTTAAGCTTCTTTCTGGAGTAGCTGATGATCTACACAGAGATCCACATTGAGCAATGGGTATAAAATGAGAGACTGTGAAGTGCTCAGGGATCATTGCAGGAGAAGGAGTGAAAAGGTATGTGATTTGGAGGCAGCAAAGGACTGCAAACAGTGTTTGCTAAACACAGCAAGACAGAGGCATATATGGACTCATGGACTCATGAGGTGACAGCATGCACAAGACCTGTACAAGCTCAATCCATACAACTTCCCAGCATGGAGAGGACGGCAAGTGGACACAAGGTTTTGGCCCTAGCTGAGAAGCTATTGCCAAGTTTTAGCTGCCAAGAAAGGGGAATCAGTTAACCATGATCCAATGATCCAAGGGAAGGCCACATACCCTAGAGCAAATGAGTACAATAACTATATTTTCTTCTTCTTCTTCTTCTTCTTCTTCTTCTTCTTCTTCTTCTTCTTCTTCTTCTTCTTCTTCTTCTTCTTCTTCTTTCTTCTTCTTCTTCTTCTTTTTCTTCCTCTTCCTCTCTTTCTCCTTCTTCTTCTTTCCTCCTTCTTCTTTTCATCTCTTCCTTCTCACTTTAAAGGAAGATGGCACAAAATTCCATGAGTAGAAAAATGGGGTGAAACTGAAAGGAGTTATGGAACGGGATGAATATGTCTAAAATACATTGTATGAAACTCTCAAAGCATAGCAAAACCTCAAAACAATAACAAAAGACTCTGCAAATGATACAGTGCATTGTCTAGAATACCTCTTTTTTTGGTAGAGCACCCCCTTGATGTGGTAGTGATGAAGCAGGTTCAGGATTTACATAATACCTGCAACATCATATCATAGAATCAAAATACGTTATATACATGTATAAGAATGTCAAAATGAAATCCAAGAATATACACCAATACAAATTTATATTAAAGCATCCAGAAAAAAAGAAGATATGACTCTTTTAACATGACAAGTTAGTATATAATATTTTGGGGGGGGAGTGATAATGCTCAATGGTTATGAATGCTTGTTGCTAAGATTGACAGCTTGAGTTTGATCACGGGCACACAAATGTGGAAGAAGAAGATAGATTTTCTAGAAGTTGTCTTTTGACCTCCACATGTATGTCATGGTATACATGAGTAAGCAGACACATAAAAGCAAATAAACCAAAGTAGAATATTAAATTATTATTTTGATGAAGCAGAAAGGAAGCAGGCTATTAGTAAGAAGATGTACTCGATGAGGAGTCTCTCTTGTGCAAATGAGGCTGGATGGAAGACAACTGCACAGGCTATTTGAGATGAGCTTTAGGGAAATGGTAGGTGCTTTAATATTTTTGACATCACATAAAAGCAATTATGAAAAATGCAAATGCTAGACAACAAAAATAGTGTGGGAGGAAAACAACAGGCGTATGTTTTTTTTCTCTTTTTAACTTTTATTTTCTGTGAAACTTAGCACCTGAGCACTGTGTCTATATCACTCTCCCTCTCCTCACCTCAAACACCTTTTGTGTCCACCCCAGCCCAATTCATTGTCATTTTTTAATTTTAATTATGATTATTACATATAATATATTTACACACATATGAACAACTTGCTGAGTCCATTTATCATTGCACATATGCACATGAGTCCAAAGCTGAGCACTTGGGGTTGGATATCCTCGGAAGCTCTGTCTCAGAGGAAACTAATTCTCCCCTTCTCACCAGTTGGCTCTTGAGGTTATTTTTAAAAATTGCTTGTATTATTTTCTATGAATGAGTGTTTTCCTCATATCTAATACTTTGCACCACATGCAGGCCATATCCTTGGAGGCCAAAAGAGTGTTGGATGCCTTGGGAGTGGGGACAGTTGTGAGCCATCATGTGGATGCTGGGGATCAAACCCAGGTCCTCAGTAAGAACACTAAGTACTTTTAACTACTAAGCCATCTTTACGACCCCTGTTGAAGCTACACTGTTAAAGCTACGCTGTTGGAGCTATGTTTAAAGACACTGACCTCATTCACAAGTGCTCTGCCTTAAGATCTGAATACTTCCTAGTGATCTGGCCCTTGTACTCTACCGCATTGAGATTATGCTTCAACATACATATTTTTAGAGGAACAAATACTTAAAGCAATGTTATGGTAGAAAATAGAAGTTGGAGGAAAAAGAAGATAATTGAAAATTCATTTGCATTGAAACTATGTGTAAATAGATATGCTATAAACAAAATTTTGAATATTAGATGATGCAACTTAGGGAAGACTAAGTACCATAAAATGAAAGGCTTGCAAAAACTAGTCAAGTCCAAGAAAGTATGGCAGATTGGGGGAAGGAAAGACCTAGTGCTCACTCACTCCACCCATTGGGGACTGGAGTTACCAGGAGATCTTATTTGCAAACATAAAGAGAAAATTCAGAAATCATTTTAATATAAATGTTGGTAAATATGTCAATCTTTAAATAAGGTTAACACTGCTTGTTTGGAAAAAAGCTATTTCTATACGTCTGCATAAGCTGTAAGGGAAGAGTTAATGATGCCCGTCACAGGGAACAGGGTTTTGTTTTGTTTTTCCTTAGGATTTGAGGCATTGCTGTATGTTAGTAGTTCTTGGTCCTGATGGGACTCAGTGAGCTCCTATTTTACAGCCTCAGAATGCAAGAACAAAGGAAGACAAACCCATTTGCATGCTTTTTCCCCTGTCTTTTGAAGTTCTAAATGTGTTGCCGTTTTGAGTGGTTTTTAGGGCTTTTGTGTACAATCTCAGACGGACTATATTACATAACTAAGATACTGATCTTTTCATGTCTGGCACAAAATCAGGAAAAGCTTTGATATGTGTGCCTTGCCTTGATCCGCTGTGTGCAGCCAGACGCTCCATAATTGTCTGGATATGCAAATCCATAGGCGTGAGGGGTGACACTTTGTAGAAATATTTAAGTGGAAACAGAAGAAGCGTGTCCTCTGGGAGGGAGTTTTTACTGATTAAGCAATATTTGATTTTATAAGGGGGGATCAAGAGGCTATGTGGGGTGTGTATTGAAAGAAGTACTTTCTTACTGTGCTGGGAGTGGATATAAAATGTACTCACCTAAGTGAAGAGCTAACCTTTTGTGATCATGGAATTCTCTCCCTGAGAGATAATTGTGTCATTGTATGTTTCCATTAAATTTGCTTTAAACCATGTTTCACTAATTATAAGCTCTGACTCTGTAGACTTACCGTATCTCCATATTGTCCTCCCAATTTTATCATGGACCGAAGTGGAGGCAAACCACGGTAATAGTCATGCCTCCACGAGTGTTCTTAGTTCCTTCTAGCAGGAAATGATATACTGTCCAGAAGAATGCATGTCCCCCAAAATCTCCTTGAAGTGCCGTTTTATCATAAAACTTGTGATATTGTGTAAAAAACTATAAAATGTAGCCAACTATTCCCTGAAGTTATTTACCATCAAAACAAAAAGGCTTTCTGCCTATATTGAAGGTTACAACTTAAGGTTTTTCGGGAATTCTCGCAGTTAAAACCCAAACTTCAGTGTTCAAATTTGCCTTCCACAGTTACCATTTGGGGAAACCCATCCACACAGGTCGGAATGAAAGAGGATAGCATGTATACAATGATCCTGTCTCTGCCTCGGATGAAAGTAACACCACATACATTAAGCTCCTTGTGTGTATAGTATTAAGGGCCTCTCTAAGATTGGGCTTCAGTTTACACACTTTAGAGAACTTACTGAATCACATATCACGTGCAGCTGCTTGTGATTTCCTAGTCTTTGCCCCGGTGTTACAGGACATGAAGAATACTGATGCATATAAACTTAAAGAAACAAACTATGCTTTTCATAGTTTAGTAATGTGACATAGCCACCCTGGAGGACCAATGCTGCATTCAGAAAAGGTTGGGTGGTTAACAACCTCAGTTTCCTGCTGAAAATCTTATTGAAAACAATCTGCATTGAGAGTCGAGCCATGCATACTTGACACAAGACAATGCGATTGTTTGTGCTGACTCCAGGAGATCCCAGCCTGAGTATTTACTTCATGTTATATGATGATTTATTCTGGGCTTATGTTACAAGAAAGATCATTCTGAATCTAAATTTGAACCTAAAGTTTCTGTTTCCTTCCTTCTTTGCCTCCCTCAATCTTTTTTAATCTTTCAGTTCTCTCTCTCTCTCTCTCTCTCTCTCTCTCTCTCTCTCTCTCTCTCTCTCCACTCCCAGTCCCCTTCCCTCTGTTTCTCCTTACTAGAAATTGCACCCAGGACCTCAAGCGTACCACCTCTGTGCTTTATCCCCTGCCCTCCTTTTCACTTTTTATTTTGAAGAAGTTTTTACTGTACAGCTCAGGCTGGCCTTGAACTTGTGATTCTCCTGTCCCAGGCTCTTAACATGCTGCATTATCAGTTCTGCACCGCCAGACCCTGCTCTAAAGTGTCCCCATCTAATTGGGGGTTATTTTGTCAAATGAAGCTTATGTAAAACAGAAAGATTATTATAATGCCTATGTGTTAATGGAAATAGTTTTGAAAATCACCCCATTGAATTGGCCAGCTGTGGACTATTCTGCATACTTAAAATGCAAGACGTTACCCACTTCATATGGCTCTTGTCTCTTTATACCAAACATTTTTCCACACGACAACACAATAATTCAACCTTGAGTTTGTAAGCTCTTAACAGCACCTCCCTCAGCCAAGCTAACAGAGGAGAGGAAATTCAAGGTCAGTGTGGACAGGATTACAAAGATCAAGTAGAAAACATTCCTTTTGACTAAATGAAAGCCCTGAGAAGTGAATCTATTGAAAGGGGAGCATTTCCCTTGAAATAATAGCTTTTCAGCATTCAAGGTATGTATGTAACTCATTCAATGTGTATTTTTTTTCTGCTTACTTAGAGACCAATTCAGCAAATATTTGTTGAGTAACCACCCTACTTGAAAAATTATCCCAAGGGCTGAGTCAGGAGATGCATGAGAGATGCTAGTCACCTAACATTGTATAGATTCTGTTCTCTTACACACTCTCATGAAAACAACATCAAATCAGCTCCAACATAACTCAGCTTTAAACTGCTGGTCCGTGGGCAAGTTCTGGATCTCTCTCCTACTGTCATTACTCAAGTCGGAGGTGTGCATGGGTACAGCTTTTACAAAGTAACGCTTTTGTTTTCATCTCAAATACATATTACCTTATCAGTAAGTCAAAGAGTCATCAAAGAACCTTCTAATCTGCAATATTTATCTTTCTAAGAACCACAAAGTGCCCACAAGTAAAAAAGTTTGTTCATACTTGCTTCTAGTATAGATGTTTTGCTTATATGTATGAATTTTTGCATTTTTTTTCAAATTTGATACCACTAATTACTAGATAACAAAACAATATATTCTTATTTTATAATGAAAATTAACGCTCATGCCAAGACACCCTCACTACAAAGGGTCTGAGATACAAAGGGAACAACCTTTTACTCTTTTGTTTGCTATTCTTTGATCTCTAAGACAGTTCACTTCATTGTTTTCAAAATAATCTATATCCCCGTAAGAACGTACAACGTCTTTCTCTACACCGTCCTCCATATAGACATATACCTGCACTGCAGGAGTACATCCTGCTTCTTTTTATTATTTATCTCTTCTTTATTCTTATTACCTCCTCACAACACGTCTTCAGAGACACAATTTAGAGAGAAGTTTCGATATGAGAACATAGCAAGGAGAGTTTGAGTATTTGGTTTGCAGTAGGTTTCTCACTAATGACACCTAGTTCTCTATACACCGAGATTCCAGAGTAATTGAAACCTATATCTTAAAAGCATGTCCCAGTATAACCATTAATACCTGAATGTGGCTTTTTTGTTACATTGCACAGGGACTGTATATGGAGAAATATAATAACTAGTGAAGTGTTTCAGAATTCTTCTAAATTACTTTTATGATCTTGTGCATCTTCAGTAATTTCTATTCTTAAAGACTTTCTGTCTTAAGTTATTCACCAAAATTTAAATTATTTTGCCTAAGCAGTAAATGCTAAGTACCATTTATATCAAAATTGAAAATAAAGATCCATGTTAACATTTGTGAAGTTTGTCAGTATATTCACGAGGATGAGAGGTATAAGCAAAGATAATTTCATTTAAAAATATTTCATGATGGTAGAGGATATATGATCCTGTGATAACCTTTCTATATACTTTGACAAGCAAAACAACAGTCTAACTCTGTGCATTGTAAGGGCTCATTCAGAATATTTGCAAACTTCTTTGTCCCACTGACAGACTGAGCATTATTTGGCTCACCATTGCTAACAATACCCCCTCCTCCATATTGTCCCTGCCTGCAGCTACCTGACAGTCCAGGTAACAGCAGGAATTATTCAAACATTTAACTGCAGCTCAGATTTTCCCCTCTCTATACTGACAACACCCAACTGCTTAGAACAAAAAGAAGATACTAACATTGAAAAGGAAAACTCTATTCTTTCTGTTGTCCATAGCAGAGAATTTTTAAAGTATGAATTTATTTTCTCATTTCCTTCAGATGTTAAAGTGATAATTCCACAAGAGACAGTTCAGTGATGGCACACTTCAGACTTTGATCTGGACTGTTCCAGCTGGTGGTTTAATACAGAAACCTAAGTCTTTTCTGCAGGGACTCAAAGACACCAACCCTATTAAAACATGGAGTGCAATAGGTAGGCTAAGTTGATGGTGAACAGGAAGAAGTTGAGGGCAATGAGTCTTTGTTTCCCATGTTCTGATTTACCAGCCTCTTCAAGATGCCCAGGCATAATTATAAATGAGTAAAATAAGTCAAAGTATTAGAAGGTTGGCAAGTGTCAGATAAGAATACAGGTGACAGTTTTCCCAGTGAAACTCTGTTTATATGTACATACATAGTACCAGAAAGAGTCTTTTAAATGTAGGGAACATTTTAGGAGTTGTAATTATTATCCAGTGATTATTATTAAATGTAAAGAAATTGATATATCAACATGGTTGGTATGAAAAACTTAACAAATAAAGAAACTCTGATCATTCTTAAACTTTAGATGATAATAGATGAATCATGAGTAGAAGAAACATAAATAGTATATAGATACCTCTCTAAAATATTTCTACAGCTTTATATTTAAATATATCATTTGTATTTTAAATTATTCTTTTTCCTTCTAGGTTTTTATTGGTTTCTTCTGTAAGTTACACATAATCATATATGTATGAACTGATTCCAGTTCCTCAGTACCACAATGCCTCAAAACTCAAGAATTTTCTATCAGAATTCATCTTTCAAGCTGGACATGGATTATTTTGTCCTTAGATTTGTTTCCAGTTTGGAGGTAACTATTAGATAGTGGCAGATCCAGCAATACAACTCTTGGGCATATACCCAAAAGATAATCATACTACAAAGACATCTGTTCAACCGTGCTTATAGCAGCATTATTTGTAATAGCCAAAACCTGAAAACAACCTAGATGCCCCTCAACTGAAGAATGAATAAAGAAAATGTGGCACATTTACACATTAGAGTACTACTCAGCGGTTAAAAACAATGACATCTTGAAATTTGCATGCAAATGGATGAAACTAGGAAGCATAACCCTTGAGTGAGGTTACCTAGACCCAAAAACATGAATATGGTGGTGTACTCACTCATAAGTGAATACTAGTTATAAACAAAGAATATTGAGCCTATATAGTCCATGATCCTAGAGAAGCTAAGTAACAAGGTGAACCCTAAGAAAAACATGTATAGATTCACCTGGAAAGTCAAAATAGACAAGATCTCCTGACAACATTGGGAGCATGGGAGTGGAGAGAGAAGAAAAGGTGGAAAGGGTGGAAAGGGAAGAGGAAAAGAGAAGGGGAGGGGGAAAAGAACTTGAGGGAATGGGATAGTCAAGATGGAAGAAGGACAGAGATGAGAGCAAGGAAAGAGATATCTTGATTGAGGGCACCTTTATAGGACTAACAAGAAACCTAGCTTGAGAGAAATTCCCAGGAATCCACAAGGTTGAGCCCAGATAAGACACTAAGCAATAGACGAGGGGGGCCCAAACCGGCTTTAGCCTGTATGTAGTCAGACTGACGAATACCTTAAGCATCACCATAGAACCTTCATCCAGCAACTGATATAAACAGCACTGGGCTGAACTCCAAAAGTCCAGTTGAAGAGTGGGAGGAGTGAAAATATGAGCAAAGAAGTGAAACAGTCTACCTGAGCTAATGAGAACTCACCAACTCCCAGCTAGACTGGGAAGGAACAAGCATAGGTCCAAACTAGTCCCTCTGAATGTGGCTGACAGTTATATGGCTAAAGCAGACTAAGGGGCAACGGCACCACAATTTATCCCTACTGCTTATACTGGCTTTTTGAGAACCTATTCTCTTGGGATGGATACCTTGCTCAGCTTAGATATAGTAGGGAGTGCCTTGGACCTTCCCACAAGCAATGTGCCTTACCCTCTCTGAGGAGTGCGTGGGGGGTGAAATGGAAGGGATGGGAGGAGGGGAGGGAGTGGGAACTCAGATTGGTATGTATAATGAAAAAAAGATAGTTGGTTTTCTTTTTTTAAATAAAATAAAAAATAAGGTGGCAACATTTTTTGTAGTGTGGTTAAAAATAAAAGCTTGCTTATGACAAAGAGAAATGGAATTCTTTGTGATCTGAGAAACACCCCTCCTGTGGGATCTGAACAGAAGTACTTCCCACTGGGAGCCCATGAAGCAGAGTTGATCAGAGTTCAACATCTTCATTTCTAATTTCGGGTATATATGAGCATAAGACTGTTTTGGTTGTCTTGAATTTATTAAATTAGCTTGCTATTAAATATACGTAAATATATTAATGTAATATATCTTAATATATTAAGGAGCAGTAGGTATAGCTCAATTGTAGAGTATCCAATTAATTTCAGCGAAGCCAAGGATTCAATCCCTAGTATGCATATATAATGGACATTAAAACTAAGAGATTAAAATATTTCTAGGGAGAAAGAGTCAATGAGGGGCAACTTGAATGAGGAAAAGAAAAATGAAGGTGACTTTGGTGCGCTTTCCTTGGCTCGCTCACCACTTCCCTTTCCTTTTCCTTTCTAAACTAGCTATTTCTACTTCATTCCTTCCTTGGAAGGTGCGACTTTTTCTTCGTCTCTCCTCCTGGCAGCTGCTAGGATTTTGCCTCACCCGTACTATGATTTTTCTCTTACTATCTAATAATATTCTCCTTGAGAAAGGGCAGGGGGAGGAAAAGTAGGGGAAGAAAAGGAGAAAACCTAGGTGTATGCAGAAGAGGAATGTAGAGAAATAAGAGAGAGGCGAAAACAACCACAGACTCTCAATTGCAATTGAAAATATGCCGGGAATATAACTGATTTAAAAGAAATGCTAATGATGCGCCAGTTAGACCTAGGCACATGCTTCTGAAGGATTATATTAAAAAGTTAATTATTATGAATAGGGTTATAAAGAGTGAAAAAAATCAAACTTGTATTCTCGTGGCTGCTGCCTATTCAGGAGCCGCCACTCGATGGCATTATATGAGAGGGTCTAAGAGTCTAAATGACGAGTCCCAAGTGCTTAAGTCGTTTCAGCAACTATTAGGAACTATAATTACATAAAAAGGGAGAGTGCGAGGTTGTAGGCCACAGAGAGCAGATTCCCATCAGAGCTAAATGGCTTCCTTTCTCATCAGATATTATGCTTTAAATAAAGTATCACGTAGACAGATGGGAACATCTGTCTATAGTTGAATATAAATGATAGAATCAAGCGAAATACATTTGCAATATGAGGTCAACTCATCAAATAACTGCATTAAATGTATATAGAATGGCTGCTTGTGGTAATTTTCTTAATTTGGGCACTACTTAGATAATGTTTAGAATCCAAATCTAAGTAATAAATATTTCAAAGATAATGAACTAGCAGAACCATAGATATGTTGAATACTTTTGTACAAATTTATACTCTTATGAAGCACTCTGAGTCTATTTTGCTGGGTTCAATATTTATCATAGCTCTCAATGACAAATAAGCAGGAGCAGTATCATAGCTGCCGATCATCATCTTCCCCCACAAGAAAAGAAATGCTCGAAGAGACTGTGGTTCTGAATCTGGAATTGTGTGGAACTGTGAACAAGGGCTTAGTATCAAGACGCATGGCCCTCACTCAAATCAGCCACAGTTGTTCTACCTACTCTCTCCTTCACAAGGATTATCTGCAGCATCCTTCCTACAGACGTGGAGTCCTGCAGAACCCTGGCTCATGCTGCATGGTTTTATGGGTGCTGATTTAATAGAGTACAGTTACCGTAAAGGGCTACAAAAAATCCCACAAAACAATAGACATAGAGTCAGGTGTCACACAATCTGTGAGTCCAAACCACCCACCTCTTTTCTGAATTTAATGTTAGAACTCCCATTTTTTTTAAAAAATATTTAAGGTTTTCATAATTTTTATTTCAACAACTCTGGTCTTTCTGTTTTTGTTTTGTCTTGAGCTTTTGCTTCTCACCCTCTGCCTTAAAAAGTCTGTCTTCTTTAGTAAGCTACTGACCACTGCTTCGTTCACAATAACCCATGCAATTTTATCAACTACCATTTGACCGATGTTCTCCACAGTCTAAACACAGACCTAAATTATCCCATTCATCTCAAAAAATCTGGCTGCTCATATCCCCTTACCACAAAAATCTCAAAATTACAATGTTCAAAATTAAAATTTCTCACCAATTTTTATCACCATCTTTAAACTTGCCCCCAATGGGTAAGATAACCATATTGCTTTGTTTGTTCAACTGTGCCTAAAATAAATTTTTGAAACATTAAGAGTAGTTAAATAACCAAGATGTATTAGTTGCTTATTGCAAAAAAAAATCAGACAAAAGCAATTTAAGGAAGGAAGGGATGCCTTTGGCTCACAGTTCCTGGGTGCAGTCCGTCAAGGCAGGAAAGCCATGCATCCTGAGTCAGCAGCCCACATTGCATCACAGTTGGGAGGCAGGGAGAAGGGAGCCCTGCCGCTCAGTTCCCATTCTGCTTTTATTCAGGACCATACTCAAGCCCACGGAAATGTGCAGACTACATGGAGAGTGAATCTTCCCATGACAAGAGACCTAACCTAGAAAACCTGCATCGACAGGCCCAAAGACTTGTTTCCATGGTGATTCTGAATCCCATGAAGTTGTCAATCAAAATTAACCATTATACTAGGTATGGTGGCTTTACAACTAATGATACTGAGACAGAAGAATCATGAGTTTGAGATCAGCCTAGGCTGCATAGTAAGCTCCAGATACATAGCAAAACACCATGAGAGGAAGCTAATAGGATGGAGTAATGATAGCAATTGTCTCGATAATTTGCTTCTCCATTAAAGCTACTGACCTACAAATAATACCACACTCATTTTCACTCTCCATATACTAATAAATAGAATCATGCTTCCTAAATGGTTTTCAGTCCACCCTTTTCTGTTATGATGGTCTTCACCCAGCTGGTAGTCTAGACAACAGCAATGCCAACCTATTTGGACTCCCTATTTCCAGTCATGTTTGCTCTTAAATCCAGTACTGGACTTCTGTCAGTGTGTCTAATCAAAAATAAAAATTGACCATGCATCCCTTCATCTGAGATTATTTAGTTCTTTCTTTCCTTCTGCAAGATGTTGTTCAAAATCCCATGCCACTTGACTCTGAGAGCAACATACTCATTTCCCTATTCATACCCGCTCCTGGGTTCTTCATGGAATTTCATTCCACCTTATCTTTCTTTCATTTATCCCTAAGACATTTTCAAAACTCGTTTTCTACAGCAAGTGGGTTGGACTTCCTCGAGCAAGTTATTCCCTCTTTTTTGTTGGGATCGTAACGGTCCTTGTATCCACAGATTACCAGAGAAACCAGGAATGACAAGCACACAGAATAGTCCTTTCAAAGGGAAGGACATATTACCTGTTTTTAATCCAGAAATCTGGGAATTAACAGTGATTATAGCCTGGCGATCTGAATTTATCTGTTGGTCCTGTCCATAGCAAGCTTCCACAACCAGGGCAGGAGGTGTCTAGTAATTTAAATGACCTTTTCGTTATCTATATAGCCAAGAGCTCCCACAAGTTCCCACAAATAGGACCTGACGTGGTTAATAGCCCAAAGGACCTCTTCACGATCTGTATGACAAGACCATGCCTTGACCTTCCCTGGCCCCTTGAGTTACTATAGGTAGCTAATCTTTAGAATCCATCTTCTTGAAAGAAATGATACGTACTCTGTGTTGAATTTCAATGTAGCCATGCCTCCTTGTGCACCTGGGATTGTGTTTGTTACACTGGGAAACTTTTTTTCCCAAATTGTACTATGTTTAAATAGGCTGCCATAAACCACCTCACATCAGACTCCCAGAGTTTGATCCAGCCTGTTATGAAACGATTGAAAAAGAATGGCCTCAACCAGGAAGCATAAGCTAAAGTAAACCTTTTTCTCCTCTAGATTGCTTTTTATCGGGATACTCACTCACCACAGCAGAAAAGAGAATACTAAACAATCACTATTTCCTATGAACTGACATTTCAGTTGAGCTATATTTGTAAGAAATTTTAGGATACAAACCATCAAATGCTTTGGGGAACTTGCAACCTAAATTTTTACCTATCTTCAGCGGTCAACAATAACACTCGTCACCTGCTACAATCTTTTTCCTGGCCGTGAATTTTGGAAGTGGTATTGCTTTGCATGTAATTGATAGTGATTTTCATAAATTATATTTTAGGGTGGAAATGAATCAAAGAGATAATTTTTTTACATCAATATGTAGATCCATGATAGAGTTTTTAAGTTAAACGAAAGTTAGCATCTGCTTGTAATTATGAGGAGCCTATGATTTTAATCTTATGGAAGTCTTCTCTGAGCTACAAAGTACTAAAAGTAAATAAGGAAGTAAAAACTGTAGCTGTTTCCACTACTGTGTTGGGTGACTGTGCTACCTAGTTCCATGCCAATCCTCCCAAAGCTAGCATAGATGAAAGCCTCAAGTTCTGAGTTCCACTGAGCTATAGTTCTCTTAACTTGGTGGAATGACAACACATGGTTATTTGCCAATAAATCAATTACGTTTACGTTGACTATGAAATCAAATTAAAACCAGTATATATAATCGTAGAGCTTACTTTAGGATGATTTTTTTTAACCTTAGGGGAACACATGAAGTTCGCTATTTCCTGTGTCTTTGCTCCCGTGTTTTTATTCCCTTTGCTCTTGCAGTTTTATGTGTGCGAAATTGAAGTTGACAGGCATGTTCTTACCACTTGCTTACTTTCTATGTTTGCATACAATTGTTTCATTGGAGAGAGAGAGAATAGGTACACACACACAAACACACAGTAGTAGCCCTTATAATGAAAGCATACAGATTGAATCAGAAATAATACATACACCCAAGTTAAAAATCTCATGTCCCTTTGAAAACATTCTTCGGTTGGTGCGTAGTCATCTGCAATCGGGAATAATTTATTGGGTATGAATCCAAGGCTAGCATCTATTTCCATCCCAGCATCTGTGGATAATGATCAATCTCTGTAGCCCTAAGAACAACAGAAGCAATATTATTTACTTTTCTGTCTGCTTTGCTATTTTTTAAATTCAAACATAACTTACAATTTATGAATAAAATTACTTCTAAGAGACTTAAAACGTTTCCTTCTCAAATAATTCAATGATTTAAGTGAGAAGAGTAGATTCAGATAGTTTTAGTTTTTTTAATGTTATCTTATTCCATTTTATTCCTTCAAACATCATTGAAAATCATTTGTTTATTCAGAAATTGTGAATTAATTTATATTTACTCAGTTGGTCTAAAGTTATTAAGTAAATGTGATTTTCCTCATGAAAATACAGAACTTTTGAGAACACAAAATATTTTTATTTTCTTTTTCTTTGACTTTACACTTCTTACACAACAATCTCCATAATAATTAAAATTATTTAAATTCTTTTTAAATTTTGCATTTTTCTTTAACTCATAATTAAGAAATTAAGATTAATATATTTGAGAAAAGCAATTTGTTAAATGCACATACACAGTTAGAAGGACTACCACAATTATGTTCATTAACATACCTATTATCTCACGCAGCCACTATTTTAGAGTGTAGTAGGGGAAAAAGCCGATTTACTCTCTTCCAAATCTCAGCAATTTATGCCAAAGCAGCTTCCTTCTCCCTCCTCCTGCCTGGCCCCCCGTTTGCTGGCATATGCCCTGTTCATGAGAACCCTTGCTGGCTGCTTCATCTTTTCCATCTGGAAGCTGAGGCTTCTTCAGCTGCAGAGGCAAGAGAAGGGCTCTGAAGGGTCTGGGAGCAATAAGTTAATTCCTCATCATGTCTTCTCACGACCCATTATCCAGAAATAGTCAGATGAGGCGGAGGAGGGGAACTCAGATGTGGATGAGCGCTGGAAGACTTCTGTCGTGATGACCTTGGATCATAAACTGAACAGTAGAAAGGCAAGATAAAACAATTCCCTGTAGTTAAATTTCCTGAAATTAATTTCTACCTTCTGACAGAAATGACAGAATCAAGGAATAAAAGCCTTTCAGAGTGTGCTGGCGGTATTTAAAGAGCTGACACCCTGAATGGCAGCCAGCAGAAACTTTCTCTCCACCGTTAAAATTTCGGTGCATCGGAGAGAGAAAAAGGTAATGTCCTTCATGTCAAAACAGAGAAAAGAATAAGCAAGCTTACTTATTCTTTTCTTTAGTAGCAAAATGTTAAAGATTCCTGAGATCTAGTTTGATACTTCAGACATGCAGAGTCATGTTTTGTTCTTCTTTTCATAGTCACAGGAAATGGGCAAGGGGAAAGTTCAATATCATCCTGAACTCTGGAAGTTTGTGGCTACATAAATAATTTGAGTAATAGTACACTCTAGAATCAAAGAAGCCAACTGTAAAAACAGTGTAAAAATTAATATTTGCTTGTCATTCTGAGGGGCCTATAGTTTTAATCTAATGGAAGTCTTCTCTGAGATACAAAATACCAAAAGTTAAATAAGTAAATAAAAATTGTAGCTGTTACCACAAATGTATTGGATGATTGTACTACCTAGTTTTATGTCAGCTTGATACAAATAACAGTCATTTGAACAGAGGGAACCTCAGTTGAGAAAATGCCCCCAATATATTGGCCTGGGAGCAAAACTGGAGGGCATTTTCTTGATTGATGATGATGTGGAAGGACCTAGTTCACTGTGGGAAGTGTCATCCAGGAGTCGGTGACCCTTGGTGTTATAAGAAAGAAAACTGAGCAAATCACAAGGAATGAGCCAGTAAGCAGCATTCCTCTTTTGCTTCTGCATCCATTTCTGCCTCCAAGTTCTTGGCCTGAACTTGTAGTAAACTGAGATACTGAGCATAGAGAGCTTGGTCATAGGAGATCTCAACGCCCACCCCCATAATGACATGCTTCCTTCAACAGAGTTATGTCTCTTAATAATGCCACTCCCTTTGGGGGCCATTTTCTTTCAAACCAATCACAGGCCCCAAAGTCCTGATGAATCAATTTAAAAAAGAAAAATAAAACTCTATTGTAAACATCATTCTTTTTTACCCAAGATTTGTTTTTATCCTAAAAGATTTGCATGAAAAGATATTCTACATAATTGACAAGATAAAGTTTAGTGTATTCAAATGGATATAGTTTGCATATTTGCCTCCAAAATCTAACATGAATGTTTTTAACAGTGTGCTGTGTTTAGGAGACTCATATGGTTCCCTCCAGGGCTAAAAACTTCATCAAATAAAGGCCTAATTTGATGACATAAAAGCTATTAATTTTTAATTGAAAATAGATTTTTTTCATACAATATATTCTGATTAAAATTTCTCCTCCAACTCTTTCTCTCTCTCTCTCTCTCATTAGGATACAAACAGGCTTTAAAATAATAATAATAAATTAATATAAAGTAGAATATGATAAACTAAAAACAAACCAGAATAGGATGAAATGGTAAATAAATAAATAAATAATGCTCAGACAAAGCATTATGAACAAGGAATCTCCAAAAATGCTGTTGAGTTCACTTCTTGACGGCCATCTACTGCTGGGCATGAGGTCTGTCCTTAAGAGTGGTTTGTACACATAGCGAAGCTTTGTTGGAGAAAACTATCTTTCTTTTGTGTATAGTATCAACTGGGACAGTTTCTGGGTTAGAGATGGGGGCTTATATCCACTTTCTTTCTTGTCGTCTTAGACCTGTGCAGGGACTCTGCAAGTTGTCACCATCTCTGAGTTAAAAAGAAACTATGAATTTATTAAGTGTATATTTGTACTGCAGAAAGTATCTGGTCAATAATACAAAGCAATATATCTATACTGCCTGATATCAAGCTATGGTTTCAGTTCTAGCTAATGTGCTTAGAAACAGATGCTTAAAGACTCTTAGTGGTTTATAGTAACTTTTCACCTAAACTGATTGCTTCTGGAATCTAACTCACACCTTTACAGCTTAGTTTTAGCCAACAATTTATACATGCCATTTTAATCTCCTAAGTATCCAGAGAGTCAGAAATTTCTGAAAAGGATATGTATGACAATAAACTCGCAACTATCTAACCTAGTGATGAGTACACCCTGTGAACAGTCTGATATGGACAAAGAGCCATCCTGGAGCTGGTTCTGCCCTCCCAACTGGATGCGTTCATTTATTGACTCATGTTTTAGTCAAGATACATTTGCTTGCCAGCTATACTCCTAGGAGCTAGAAATAGAGAAGGGGGAAGACAGGGAATGAATGTGAGTTTGGGAAACTCTGGGGTATGCAAGTCTCTGTGAGGGAACGGCAATCACAGGACCCAAACAGTTGTCCCCAGTGGAAGTGCATGTTTGTAAGCCAGTGGCAGCTGCTTCTAGAAGTGTTTCAGGAACAAACTCAAAAGCCCGGGTAGACTTTACCAAGCCACCATAGTCCCTACCTACATCCTAAAGACCTGTTCTTATACAGGGAAATGTAGTTTTAACCCTTTGATGAGGAGACTTCTCTTTACAATGGATTTACAGAAAATCACAACCAGTCAAAATTCAGCACTATGTATCCCAGTCCCAAAGGACACATTTACAAAACCAACTTCTGTACCTAAGCTCAGAGAACACTGTAGAAGAGAGAGCAGAAAGATTGTAAGGACTAGAGGGAGTGAGACTGTGTCTCCTAGGAATGTCAGAAGCTACACCCATAAAGTCTCACCAACATAACGGCTGAGACACAAGCTGAACAAGATCAATGATAAACATACCAAAGTGGACTGGGAAAAGTCCATGAGGCCTCAACCTTACATGAAGAACAATGAGCAACTAAGGAATGCCGAATAGAGAAACAATCTTCCCTAGGAAAGCACACACCAGTTGGTTACCCAATAGTCAGTCCTGAAAACATACCTATAGATAACATTATATAAAATGAATAGGTTATTTTTAAATATATATGCATATACATTTATACAAGTCATAACAATTAATAAAAAAGAGGCTATGAATTTGTGTTGATAGGCTTTCTGTTCTGCCCAGTTCCCACAGTCATTAAGTCCCAAAGAAATCACACAGAGGTTTACATTAACTATAAACTGATTGGCCCATTAGCTCAGGCTTCATATTAACTCTTAAAACTTCTATTAGCCCAATATTCTTGTCTGTGTTAACCACATGGCTCAGTACCTTTTTCAGCGAGGCAGTCACATCTTGTTTCTTCTGGGGCTGGGCAAGGACTCAGAGGAATGGGCTTCTCCTGTTCTCCTTGACCTGCCTCTACTTCCCGTCTGGTTGCCACACCTATACTTCCTGCCTGGATACTGGCCAATTAGCCTTTATTTAAAATATAATTGAAAGAATATAGACCATGGTCCCACACCAAATTTGAAAGAGAGAAATGGGTTATATGACATGGAAGGGAAAATGTTATAATTAGAATCATCATCATCATCATAATAATAATAGCCAAGATAGAAGAAAGAAGCAGATACAATGCTGGGGAATGAAAGGAGGGAAAGGCCTGAAGTTCAAACTGTGGTTAGCTCTGGTTAGAAAACGTTAAGTCTCCTTAGATCTTGGAATGAGGAAACGGCCTGAAAACTATATTCTAGAGGGCCTCCCAGGTCAGACTGACAAAGATGGATCCTCTTTCTATTGAACTGCCTGCCCATTGGAGGTTTGGAAGAAAAAGGACAATAGATAAATGGGTGCTTGCTTGGAAGACCACACTGTCTGCAGTCTGAATAGCAGACTAGGGGCCTTGGTGGGCAAGCACAGCCAGTAGGCAGCTGCAGTGAACCAGAACCTGTCTTTTTGTATCGACAGTCAGTGACTGTTACTTGCATGGCAGACTGGCATTATAAGTTAATCAAAGGCTGGGGAGTGCCAATTTTATATGACTAAACTTTATGTCTGCTTGGCTGTTTGCTTACTGCTCCTTAATGGAGTTGATTAGTTTCAAAAACAAAGTCTCGGTTCTACTTTTCAGTAAACTGCAATAGTGCCTGGCTTCTCCTCCACAAGCAATTCTGCAGGATCAAAGGAAATAATGTGTAAAAAAGAACTGTGTAGACCAGAAATTTCAAAGCACTCTGTTGTACGGTGCCAGGCACTATTATCCATAATATTGGACCTAATTTCATTTTCAGCTAAATCTTCTTATTTTCTCTGTATTGGTCAAAGAAAAACAGCAGCAAGCTGAACCACAGGAAATCATATCACTTAGTCCCCCAACTAAAGTAGGTGGAATCTAATGATCATTTCATACTTTTCCCCCGTTCAAAAAAAATGTTTTGTTGAAACTCAGAAGGCACAAAATCAACCAATTTCAAATAAAAACAGCTGTTGGGATAAGTTTTTTTAAATGTTTCCTGGAAATGTAAACCTACCTTGAAAGCTGGGGTGTTTTATTTGATCATACGAAACATTACAGTGGTATCTCCTAATCTTAATGTTCCCATCTATGTCCTAGCCCCTTGGCCTCCTATTGGAACGATCACCAGAAGAAGGAAAAAAAAAAGTGATGATGCTCTGATTCATAGAATTTAATCTAGATGTTTTAAAATGGAATGAATTCCAATAAGGTGTCTTCATCGGTCTTCCTAGAGAAATATAAGCAACCAACAAGGTGCCCCCCCACAATTTTTCTTAGAGCGAGCTGGATCCCCACAAAGTGTCTCCCCCAACCTCCTAGAGTGAAACGCATAACCAACAATGGGTCTCTGTAAATCTCTCTATTTTCCTGCCTTTCTACCAAGTCTCTTTGTTCTTGGTGTACTTGAAATGCTAAGGCTCACAACTGAGACAACTTGCTGGAGTGTCCATCATGTAGAGGAATCTAGACCACCAGGTTGTCCTTAGCTCCAGGATTTCATCATTTCCTCAGTTTTACTCCAAACACCTAAAAAGGATTTTGTGAAGGTTTCTTGAGGGGATTAGTTCACAGAGGGGGTAAAAAAAACCTTTTTTTGTTTTTTTTCGAGAGCAGATAGAAGTGAAGAGAGAAAAGAGAAAAACAGTTTTAAAAAGATTGTTCTTGTCTAGGAACAGCAGCAGGGGCCTTAAACCTGAGATATACAGGAAGATCAAGGAGGAGTTATATTATTTGATGCCTGAGCTTTAGAAGTTCAGGATCAGCCTGGTAAATATACCAAGAGTTCATCTGAAAGAGAGAGACAGGCAGGCAGAGTGGGGAAGGGGAAGGATGCTCTTTACTATCAGCAAGAGGTACTTGGGGAACACTGAAGCATATCATTTGCCATTGCAAGCAGCATTTGCAGACATTTATATTTTGTAAATGTTTTATATACTATCCGTCTTTAAAAAATACGGAGGAGATTTAGTGTTTGCTAAGCAATAATGAGGATCTAAGTTTGATTCCCAGAGCCCACGTAAAAAGCAAGAACCAGAGTGCTTATAAATCTCAGGCCTGAGAGAACCTTTGGAGTTTACTGATCTGCCTAGCCAAATTAATCAGCTCCAGGTCCAAGTAAGTGACCATATCTCAAAAAAAGAATATATATAATATATGTATATAAATATGTATATATATAACATATACATGCATGTATGCATTATATACCATATATATATATATACAGTGCCTGAGGAATCATACCAAGGTTGACCTCTGACCTCCATACCGAAGCACACACATATACTACACCCTCTTTGAAAAACTGAACACTACTTTGTGTGCCTAGACAGGGTTACAAAAACATTAACCTACACTTTTCAACTTTAAGTCAAACTTCTCCTGCTGAGCCATAGTAGCCTAGAAAAGTAACAGAACCTCATAAATGTTATTTTCTTGGATACAGATCTGTGTGATCAGCATTTTAAAGCTTTCGAATATAAGTTCACATAAATAGTGGACAGAGATTTTTTCCCTGTTTTTGCTACAAAGTGGTTCAAGAGTTTAAATTAGCATTTTGAAGAATTTTCTTAAGATTTATTTAATTTGGGCTTTCAGAAGTCAGCAGAAGTCATCAGATGTCCTGGAACTGGAGTTACATGTAGGTGCTGGAAAGTGGACCCTGATTCTCTACAAGAATAAGTGCTCCTAACTACTGAGCCCCTAGTTTACCACTTTTTAACTTTTTAACTTGCACTGGTTCCAATACATGCACAAAGCAGGGGTAATGGTACATTCTTTCTGGAGATGTGGTACCATACCCATAACTCAAAGGTATTCATAGTATTTTTATTCAAAGAAACACCCAATAACCAAGTTTATTAAAAATGGTCAGCCTGAAGAATGAATTTGTCAGGGTGAAGATATAATAAATTTGAGATGCACATATTATATACCAAGATACAATATTCAAACATGTAAGTGAATAAAGACAGATTATAATTGATAGATAAGGAGTTCATATATGATAACTGATGAGTACATAGAGAAAGAATAAGACCTCCCATGGGAGTCAACAAAACCTGGCACACTCAGTGGAGGCCCAGTCACTGGCACACTGAAGTGAAGAGGGGCTTGGTCCTTCTGTCTCTTTTAAGGTGCCACTTTCAAATGTTTCATGATGAAGTGCAGTTTCTACAAAAACAGAGAAGAACCTGCTTATTTAGAAGTGTTCTTTCCTTTACATTTGTCTTATTGGCATTTTGGGTGTGGCTTTTGGGATCCTGCAGGATTCTAGTCAATCTGAAAAACATTTAATAGAATAGGTACTATTTATTTTGAGTTGTGTGCTCTGCTGTTTTTTTTTTTTCAAAATGTTTGAACTTTTGCATATAATGTTACAGGGTAGATAACAGTGAGTTCCATTGAATAGAAAACCTGAAACAGGGGAAGGGTTTCACTAAGAATTGCATGCACATACACACACAATACACATACATATACACACACGTGTATATGTATA